>NC_058084.1:36540389-36892389 GCF_014858855.1 Bufo gargarizans
TGGCGGAATAAGTGACGGTGCAGCAGATTACTGCAATTTGCCTGGTGTCTCCCGCCCGTCCCCAGCCCTGAACCTTGTTCGATAAGGCGGCTGCATTACAACACTTGTCATTGCATTCCAAGTTGTAATCAGAATATTTAGGAAACCCCCCCCCCCCCCCCACGCGCTGGCTGGGCGCTCCCCTCCGTCTGTGCCGATTCCTCTTCTCACAGATGTACCGCCTGACTGTGCAGTTATACACGCCACCAGTCTGCTCCATGCCCTGAATTGTGTTACGTACATAGAGTGGTGGACTTGGAAGAATATACTGGGTAATTGCTTAAATAGCAGTTCCCTGGCGACAAAATCTGTCACGCTCACTTGGGAGCAACCTGAAAATTCAACAGGTCTGCCCGGAAAGGATGAAAAACTAGAAAAACATGGCTGCTTTCTTCCAAAAAACTGTGACACGCACCGATCTGCGAGTTGTCTGGTATTGCAGCCCTCTTCCATTGAAGTGGATGGGGCTAAGCTGCAATATCGCACACTACCTGTAGAGAGGTGTGGCGCTGTTTTTGAAGACGGTTTTCGTAAATTATTTTATTTTTATTTTTGGCATACCTTCCTACAGCATGCCGTGCTTCGTTAAAAACTCCCAATCCACCAAAAATAATATCAAATATGTGAAAAATAAACTGTAGTCGAGTTCTTAAAAGCAACATTTGGCTGCATTTAAAAAAATAAATAAATTTAACATTGCCAAAAAAAACACTGAAACCAACCAAAGTGTTTTCAAACATTTTTTTTGTTTTTGTAATGTGGCAGGATTTTACTATACAGTCTCTAAAATGCACTACAAAGTTTTTTTTAATTTTAATTTCACTGAGGTTTTTACATTGCATTTGTCTGTTTTTAGTTTTGATGTTTTTTTTTTTTTATATAAAACACAGCACGCCCCAGATCTGCCCCTTTTGTTGGCATTTATCCCTCAGGTGTCTTTGTAGGAATTGTAAAATACCGGAAAAATATAAAATAAGAAAAAAAGTGACTTTTTTTTTTTTACCCGAAAAAAATGTGTATTTAACATGTATCAGTTAGGCCTCATGCACACGACAGTTTATTTTCACGGTCTGCAAAAATGGGGTCCGTAGGTCAGTGACCCGTGACCGTTTTTTCGTCCGTGGGTCTTCCTTGATTTTTGGAGGATCCACGGACATGGAAAAAAAAAGTTGTTTTGGTGTCCGCCTGGCCGTGCGGAGCCAAACGGATCCGTCCTGAATTCCAATGCAAGTCAATGGGGACGGATCCGTTTGACGTTGACACAATATGGTGCCATTTCAAACGGATCCGCCCCCATTGACTTTCAATGTAAAGTCTGGAGTTCTTTTATACCATCGGATTGGACGTCCCCATCACCATGGGAATGCCTCTATGTTAGAATATACTGTCGGATATGAGCTACATCGTGAAACTCAGATCCGACAGTATATTCTAACACAGAGGCGTTCCCATGGTGATGGGGACGCTTCAGGTTAGAATATACTGAAAAACTGTGTACATGACTGCCCCCTGCTGCCTGGCAGCACCCGATCTCTTACAGGGGGCCGTGATCAGTACAATTAGGGCTGCCAGGCAGCAGGGGGCAGACCCCCCCCTCCCCAGTTTGAATATCATTGGTGGCCAGTGCGGCCCCCCCCTCCCTCCCTCTATTGTAATAAATCGTTGGTGGCACAGTGTGCGGCCTCCCATCTCCCCCCCCCCCATCATTGGTGGCAGCGTAGTTCCGATCGGAGTCCCAGTTTAATCGCTGGGGCTCCGATCGGTAACCATGGCAACCAGGATTGCCATGATTCATACTTACCTGCTTGCTGCTGCGATGTCTGTGACCGGCCGGGAGCTCCTCCTACTGGTAAGTGACAGTTCTTTAGCAATGTGCCGCACAGACCTGTTACTTACCAGTAGGTGGAGCTCCCGGCCGGACACGAACATCGCAGCAGCAAGCAGGTAACTATGAATCTTCTACTATTGTACTATTGCTAAGTAACCATGGCAACCAGGACTGCAGTAGCGTCCTGGTTGCCATGGTTACCGATCGGAGCCCCAGCGATTAAACTGGGGCTCCGATCGGAACTCCGCTGCCACCAATGATCGGGGGGGGTTTGATTGGAGGCCGCACACTGCCACCAATGTTGTTACTGCTATAGAGGGAGGGGGGGCCGATGGGGGGCGCACACTGTGCCACCAACGATTTATTACAATAGAGGGAGGGAGGGGGGGGGGCCGACGGGGGGTGCACACTGTGCCACCAACGATTTATTACAATAGAGGGCGGGAGGGGGGCCGATGGGGGGCGCACACTGGCCACCAACGATTTATTACAATAGAGGGAGAAAGGGGGGGGGGCCCGATGGGGGGTGCACACTGGCCACCGAGCTATTATTACAATAGAGGGAGGAAGAGGGGGGGCCCGCACTGGCCACCAATGATATTCAAACTGGGGAGGGGGGGGTCTGCCCCCTGCTGCCTGGCAGCCCTGAGCTCTTACAAGGGGATATGATAGTACAATTAACCCCTTCAGGTGCCGCACCTGAAGGGGTTAATTGTGCTGATTACGGCCCCCTGTAAGAGATCGGGTGCTGCCAGGCAGCAGGGGGCAGTCTTGGACACCGTTTGTAGTGTATTCTAACTAGAAGCGTCCCCATCACCATGGGAACGCTTCTGTGTTAGAATATACTGTCGGATTTGAGTTTTCACGAAGTGAAAACTTGGATCTGAAAAAGCTTTTATGCAGACGGATCTTCGGATCCGTCTGTATGAAAGCAACCTACGGCCACGGATCACGGACACGGATGCCAATCTTGTGTGCATCAGTGTTCTTTCACGGACCCATTGACTTGAATGGGTCCGTGAACCGTTGTCCGTCAAAAAAAATAGGACAGGTCATATTTTTTTGACGGACAGGATACACGGATCACGGCCTCGGCTGCAAAATGGTGCATTTTCCGATTTTTCCACGGACCCATTGAAAGTCAATGGGTCAGCGAAAAAAAAAACGGAAAACGGCACAACGGCCACGGATGCACACAACGGTCGTGTGCATGAGGCCTTACCCTCATGTCTGGGTATTCGGCCTGTGTCATGGAAGTCATGATCTTAGAGATGAAACCTTAAACTAGCTTGGTGCATGGGTGGTCATCACCAGCGCCTATCTTTTATTTTTGGTGGTTTATGGAATTGCTAGTTCGGCATTTCCCTTCCGATACGTTAAAGTCCGAGAGGTCCACCGTTGGCTGCTCTCCCTCCAGCATCTCCGCTCTGTTTAGTATTCTGATGGTGTATTGTTGTACAAGATCAGCAGACGGCAAAAAAAATGCAAGAATGGTTTTAGGTGATTCTCTGCAGACTCCGGTCTTGCTGACTGGCAGCTTGGTCTCCTTCAGCTGAGTTTCAGGATTTCCACACAATGCCGTCTTCTATTGTCTGCAGCCTCTTCTCTCCTCAGTTTTGAGCTGTATTGCAGATTGTGAGAAAATCGCTTAAGTAGCCATTCCCCTAACTAATTGTTACCATAGAACACTCTTTGCCCTGCGAGACACTGCTGGAACACGCACCTATAATGAAAACTGAGCCCTGCAAGTGAAGGAGGGCGCACTGCGCATGCGCAGCCGCCATCCATTAATTTTCTAAGGGGCCGGTGAAAATAGCCGATATTTCCGTCAGCCCCTTAGAAATGAATGGGAGCGGGGCTGCGCATGCGTGGTACGTTCACATTCACTTCTATGGGGAGCCGGCTTATTGGTGACCGGACCGGAGTCCTCCAGCCACCACCTTGCAGGGCTCCGTTCTCTATAAGACAATGGGGACATATCCTAGCGATATGCCCCCATTGTCTGTGATGAGACAACCCCTTTAACAGTTTGAGTGGGATTTTACTATTACTATTCACGTTCCTTATTATCCTGGTCTCTTCCATGATCTCTGTACCCCTTTGTTACATTCCCTCATAAATGCCTCATAGTTTATCACCTAGTCCTTGTGCCCTGTTGTGAATCCCCTTATCTGTGCCCCCTGTGGGAACTTTTACTCTTCTACCCGTTTGTGTATTCCCTTATCCAAGAAGTTCATGGATTTCATCTACAGGGAGTGCAGAATTATTAGGCAAGTTGTATTTTTGAGGATTAACTTTATTATTGAACAACAACCATGTTCTCAATGAACCCCAAAAACTCATTAATATCAAAGCTGAATATTTTTGGAAGTAGTTTTTAGTTTGTTTTTAGTTTTAGCTATTTTAGGGGGATATCTGTGTGTGCAGGTGACTATTACTGTACATAATTATTAGGCAACTTAACAAAAAACAAATATATACCCATTTCAATTATTTATTTTTACCAGTGAAACCAATATAACATCTCAACATTCACAAATATACATTTCTGACATTCAAAAACAAAACAAAAACAAATCAGTGACCAATATAGCCACCTTTCTTTGCAAGGACACTCAAAAGCCTGCCATCCATGGATTCTGTCAGTGTTTTGATCTGTTTACCATCAACATTGCGTGCAGCAGCAACCACAGCCTCCCAGACACTGTTCAGAGAGGTGTACTGTTTTCCCTCCTTGTAAATCTCACATTTGATGATGGACCACAGGTTCTCAATAGGGTTCAGATCAGGTGAACAAGGAGGCCATGTCATTAGATTTTCTTCTTTTATACCCTTTCTTGCCAGCCACGCTGTGGAGTACTTGGACGCGTGTGATGGAGCATTGTCCTGCATGAAAATCATGTTTTTCTTACCTTGCAGACTTCTTCCTGTACCACTGCTTGAAGAAGGTGTCTTCCAGAAACTGGCAGTAGGACTGGGAGTTGAGCTTGACTCCATCCTCAACCCAAAAAGGCCCCACAAGCTCATCTTTGATGATACCAGCCCAAACCAGTACTCCACCTCCACCTTGCTGGCGTCTGAGTCGGACTGGAGCTCTCTGCCCTTTACCAATCCAGCCATGGGCCCATCCATCTGGCCCATCAAGACTCACTCTCATTTCATCAGTCCATAAAACCTTAGAAAAATCAGTCTTGAGATATTTCTTGGCCCAGTTTTGACGTTTCAGCTTGTGTGTCTTGTTCAGTGGTGGTCGTCTTTCAGCCTTTCTTACCTTGGCCATGTCTCTGAGTATTGCACACCTTGTGCTTTTGGGCACTCCAGTGATGTTGCAGCTCCGAAATATGGCCAAACTGGTGGCAAGTGGCATCTTGGCAGCTGCACGCTTGACTTTTCTCAGTTCATGGGCAGTTATTTTGCGCCTTGGTTTTTCCACACGCTTCTTGCGACCCTGTTGACTATCTTGAATGAAACGCTTGATTATTCGATGATCACGCTTCAGAAGCTTTGCAATTTTAAGAGTGCTGCATCCCTCTGCAAGATATCTCACTATTTTTGACTTTTCTGAGCCTGTCAAGTCCTTCTTTTGACCCATTTTGCCAAAGGAAAGGAAGTTGCCTAATAATTATGCACACCTGATATAGGGTGTTGATGTCATTAGACCACACCCCTTCTCATTACAGAGATGCACATCACCTAATATGCTTAATTGGTAGTAGGCTTTCGAGCCTATACAGCTTGGAGTAAGACAACATGCATAAAGAGGATGATGTGGTCAAAATACTCATTTGCCTAATAATTCTGCACGTAGTGTATAGGCTTTGTAGATTTCCTTAGTCATTTGGTCACTTCATCAAATAGCATTTATCATGTAGAGAAAGTTAATACAAGGCACTTACTAATGTATTGAGATTCTGCATATTGCCTCCTTTGCTGTCGTCTTTCATTTTTTCCATCACATTATACACTGCACATATCCATGGTTACAAGTACCCTGCAATCCATCAGTGGTGGCTGTGCTTGCACGCTACAGGAAAAAGTGTCTCTTGTTGATCCCCTTATCCTTCTTACCGCTTGTTGATCCCCTTATCCTTCTTACCGCTTGTGGATCCCCTTATCCTTCTTACCGCTTGTGGATCCCCTTATCCTTCTTACCGCTTGTGGATCCCCTTATCCTTCTTACCGCTTGTGGATCCCCTTATCCTTCTTACCGCTTGTGGATCCCCTTATCCTTCTTACCGCTTGTGGATCCCCTTATCCTTCTTACCGCTTGTGGATCCCCTTATCCTTCTTACCGCTTGTGGATCCCCTTATCCTTCTTACCGCTTGTGGATCCCCTTATCCTTCTTACCGCTTGTGGATCCCCTTATCCTTCTTACCGCTTGTGGATCCCCTTATCCTTCTTACCGCTTGTGGATCCCCTTATCCTTCTTACCGCTTGTGGATCCCCTTATCCTTCTTACCGCTTGTGGATCCCCTTATCCTTCTTACCGCTTGTGGATCCCCTTATCCTTCTTACCGCTTGTGGATCCCCTTATCCTTCTTACCGCTTGTGGATCCCCTTATCCTTCTTACCGCTTGTGGATCCCCTTATCCTTCTTACCGCTTGTGGATCCCCTTATCCTTCTTACCGCTTGTGGATCCCCTTATCCTTCTTACCGCTTGTGGATCCCCTTATCCTTCTTACCGCTTGTGGATCCCCTTATCCTTCTTACCGCTTGTGGATCCCCTTATCCTTCTTACCTCTTGTGGATCCCCTTATCCTTCTTACCTCTTGTGGATCCCCTTATCCTTACTACCTTCTTGTGGATCCTTTTTCCCTTCAGGCCTCATGCACATGGCCGTATTACGGCCCACAAACAGCGGGTCCGCAATATGCGGGCATCGGCCGTGTGCTCCCCACATCACGGATGCGAACCCATTCACTTGAATGGGTCCGCAACATGGAGCTGCAGTGCGGAACGGAGCCACGAAACCCCACGGAAGCACTACGGAGTGCTTCCATGGTGTTTCTGTCCGTGCCTCCCCACCGCAAAAAAATAGAACATGTTTTTGGTTTCTTTTTTGTGGTGCGGACGGATCACGGACCCATTCAACTTGATCCGTCCCGGCAGCTGCACGGACGTTGCCCGTGCATTGGGGGCGGCAAATTGCGGCCCCCAATGCACGTAACGGACGCGTGCATGAGGCCTCACTCTTTCCTTTCTCCTTCACCCGCCTCTTCCCAGTCTCCATTATGTTAGTGCCGATATTTACAGTTTCTTCTCCCGTTTGCAGTAATGATTCACCCAAACCTTTATTTTCTCTGCCACCTATCACACGTATTAATTTGTATTATTCACATAGAATAAGATACTTTTAGATTTACCTGGGAGAAGAATGTTTCAGTAGTGACCAGAAAGAACCTGCCGTGTGGAGATACGGATGGAGCACGGTTTTTAATGTTTCTGCAGCTTAATGTGCCTCGAAATGGTTCTTTACCACATGCATTTAAATCCCCTGGAAAAGGCTTTTTTTTTTTTTTCCCTTGTGCGATTATTCTGCTTTGAGTCCATTTATTGGTGCCTAATCTCTTTAGTTCAGGCATTGTGAGCCCAGGCCATTTTCTAAAGCGCAGCTCTCCAGTAGCTTTATAGTCTGTTTTACCGCAAATGTTTGTCACTAGTGTTGTGATAATCTTGTTTCCAATGGTCCGTTCACATCCTCATTCCCAGGTATTGAAGTTTCTGTGAAGTCTTTGTGAACTTAATGAGCTCTGGATTGTCCATCTCGCTGCCTTATTATCTCATTATGGATTTGCCCATCACCGTGCCTTTTAGACATGAGCGGCTGAAACGGAAGACACACAGTCTGGAGGCAGCGTCCCTATAGTGGAGGCCCAGCGCTATATGGAAGTAACCTATTTGGCAAGCCGTTCTGTAAATATCTTTTTATAAATACATTTTGCCATTTCCACTCCTTCTAGGTTAAATATGCATGCCATCTTTTCATTGAAATGATGATAATAGGGGTACGGCTGTAGGGGGGTACCAAGGTAGAAGTCGCACCTGGAAAGAAAAACGTTCTTTCAGCGCGCCCACATGTAGAAGCATAGAGGATCCTACAGCCGTGCCCAAGAGGAGGGAGACCACACCTGTGAGCAGAAGTTTGAAGTCCAAAACCATGACCTGGAAACTCCAACACCAAATCCCTTCTTTATTTCATAAGTTAAAATCCAATAATATACATTTCGGGAAGGTTGACGGATTTCGAGCCTCAAAGGAAGGTCGAAACATGTTAATGTCCGAGGATGTACTTTTTTGGATTTTAATTTCTGAAAAAAGGAAGGGCTTTGGTGCTGGAGTTTGGATTTCAGAAGTTCCACCCCGCTCTGTCCCTCTATCCTTTAAAGGGGTTATCCAAGTTATTTTTTTTATTCTTTCTATGTTTCTAACTAGGCAAATGTAACCGCTTTCCAATTAACTCACTTTATCTCCGGTGGCTGGTTTCTGAGACTTCAGTGAGGGTCACATGACCTGTGATGTCAGCTTCTTTCCCTGCTCTGATGACCTGTGATGTCTGCTTCTTTCCCTGCTCTGATGACCTGTGATGTCAGCTTTTTTCCCTGCTCTGATAATGTTCTTGCACAAAGCCTGAGAGATCTGTACACCAGAGGTCACTGTGCTGGCCACGCCCCCCTGCACTGCCAGCTGCTGCTTATTGCTCTCTCCCAGGATTCTTAACCCCTTCAGCTGCACAGACTCAGGGCTGAAGTGTTTACTGTGTAGCTGCTGGCAGAGAGGAGACAAATGCTGGGCACAGGAGCTAAAAGAGAAGTTCTGCAGAGCATTGCAGGTAGGGGGAAGATCCTGTGTATATTAGCAGTGTCATTGTACAGCTGGGACTTGTAGTCCTACACATACAACATGCTGCTGAGTCCCCCAGCAGGCAGACATGTCACTCAGGGAAGCACTTGTATTCACTCCCTTTTCATTGCAAGTAAACAAAGGGCCAGAAGAGAACCAGGGAAATAGATTTTTTTGTTGCCTAAAACTTGCTGAGCTTAGTTATACATTGCTGACCATCAGATTTACAGTGCTATATATTATTTTTTTTCCATAACTCGGACAACGGGCCCTTTAAAGGTGTTGTCTCATCTCAAACAATGGGGGCATATTGCTTGGATATGCCCCCATTGTCTGATAGGTGCGGATGCTACCTTTATCAAGAAAGGAGCCCTGAAAGTGGCGGAGGGCGCACTGCTCATGCACAGCTACCCTCCATTCATTTCCTATGGGGCTGCAAAAAAAAGCCAAGCTATTTCAGTCAGGGCCTATAGAAGTGATTGGGAGCGGTGGACGGTCATTCACTTCTATCGGGAGAGCTCTTAGTGGTGGCCGGACCAGAGTCCTCCAGCCACCACTTCGCAGGGCTCCTATAGGTGCAGGTCCCGCACCTATACGACAATGGGGGCATATCCTAGCAATATATACCCATTGTCTGATATGAGACAACCCCTTTAAGGCACCAGTATTAGAAATTGCATATAAAAGGTAGGAGGTTGATTGACATTTTGCATCGGGGCCTTGAAACGTCAAGTTACACCCCTGACTAGAATGCCAGTAGTCATTTGGCGTATAATTGTTGAAGTGACAAGTTAGTCATTTCCCATGACTTGGATATTGATGACCTATCCATCCTCAGGCTAGGTCATCAGCATCAGATCGATGGAATCGGACATCCGGCACCACCACCACCGATCAGCTGTCTCAAGCTGCTGCCGGTGGCCGAAACTATACAGTGGACGGAAGGCTCCGCTCCCGTTCACTCGCTTTCTAATGACCTTCAGTGTCGGGCCATGGCCTCCACACAGTGCTTCTGGCTACGTCCACTGTACTGTTTCTGTACACCCATGCATTTTCACTGACAGACTATTGATTTCAATGGTCCATGTGTAATACCTTATATCCCCTATGGTGGCACTGTAGGGAAATTGAACACTTGTTGCCAGTTTCCTCGCAGATTACGGCTGATTGACAGGGGTTCCCACAGCAAGAGGGTCTGTAATTCACTTTTTAATTTCCCTATCCCATTTTTTTACATTGTTTCTGCCAGCAGTAATGGGTCCGGGCATTGCAGACGTAATAACAGCAGGCCCGATTCTGCATTAATCACATCATATATTTTTTTTAATACAAATTCCTTTTGAAATAAATCTGTTAAATATAAACTCTGTGCGATTTTTATTTTTCTAAACCGTAAAATAAAATCTGCTGCCGTCTCATTAATCCGCCTCCTTTAGTGTTTTATTCCCCTTAAGATAAAATTAATATACCTCTCAATTTCTCAGGTATTTTCTTCCCTCTTGATTAACTTGTTTACTTTCAGCAAGATTCATTGCCGGCAACTGCTAAATAATTTTGGTTTGCAGTAAAGCGTGGAAGGATTGTCAAAGATCTGAGGAACAGAAGTTTGCGCGTTGCAGCATATGGCAGCTTCCCTACATATAGCCTTCTCTAAAGTCTATATATCAGCGCGAACGTGCCGGTTTTATTCTGCGCGACATTACCAGAATTTTAGAAACTTCTTTCAAAAATACATTTCCTGGCAATCTGTGTGACTTTCTCTTCTGTTCAGTTTGAAATCTGTCACTGTATTTTTTTTTAATCAAGAAAAATTATTTTTGTAAACATTAAAAAGAAGAAAAAAATCGCTAAAATTGCTTTCACACATTTATGAAGCCAGAAGACAAGTTGCAAATTCTGGCGCGCAGCACATATTTGAGACTTTTTCGGGACTTCTGTAAGGTGAGTTTGGTTAGGGAGGCGAGTAGGTTTAAACCAGCGTTAAAGGGGTTGTCTCATCTTAGACATTGGTGGCATATCACAAGGATATACCCCCAATGTCGCATAGGTGCGAGGCAAATGTCTGGGACGTGCACCTATCTCCAAAATGGGACCTCCAGAATGAGTGGAGAGCAGCCACACCTGCGCAGCCGCCATCCATTCTTTACTATGGAACTGCCAAAAATATCCTAGCGCTGGCTTGGCTATCTCCAGTGGTCCCATAGAAGTGAAAGAAGTAGTGGCGGCGCTTGCGCAGTGTGCTCTCAATTCACTTTTATAAGACTTCTGAAAATAGCAGAGCACACTATTTCTGGAACTCGCATACAAATTAATGGAGAGCACGACGTACGTGCGCATTCCTGCGCGTTCAGAGGCCCTTTCTGGAAATGAGTGCGGGTCCCGGTGGTGGAACCAGCACCTGTATGACATTAGAGGCATATCCTAGTGATATGCCACACATTTTTAAAATAAGACAACCCTGTAAAAATAATATATATATATAATTGTTGCAGTTTCTGTCCGGTAGGGGGCGGTGTAAAAACTGGAGTGTCTTCTCTAGACCCGTTTAAACATGTGACAGATTTATCAATCAATGGGTGATATTTAATGCAAATTGCAGCAACTCGAGACTCAAATCGAAACTTTCCCCACTGACAAATCTTCCCTATAGTCTTTGGTGAAAATGCTGTTTTTTATGGAATTTGTGCTGGAGTCTTTTTTTTGGTTTGTTTTTACACTGCGGCCAAATGTTTAGGCTCGGTTCACACTCGAGCGTATTCGATAAGCGCTTTTTACAGGCGTTTTTATCAGGCGTTTTTTGGAGCATTTTTGTATTTTGGAATACGCGCGTAGTACGCACGTTTGTGTGATTTAACCACAGAGGCATCCAATGAAAAACTGCCACAATAAACTCTTGTACTTCTTGGGGGGGAAGGGGGTTTTACAGCGCGTTCGTACGCGCTTTAAAACGCTCAGGTGAGAACCATGCCCATAGGGAAACATTGGTTTTTGCCTGTTGAGCGTTTTACAGCGCGTAGGGACACGCTGTAAAACGCTCGGGTGTGAACCCAGCCTTACTGTAGGTCACTAGGCAGATATTTTGAATTCGTTGCAAACTTTTCTACTTTTTTTTGGCTATGAAAATGACGCATGCTGAAATTTAGCCTTTTTTTGTTTTTTGCCTTTTTTGTGTAAATAAAAGTTTTTTTTTGTTTTTTTTTAACCCGCACACAAATTTATATAAAAAAAAACAAAAAACAAACCCAAAGAGCGTGTGAAGGAAGACCTGGTCTGGCATCTGTTAGTGAAAATCTGATGGTTCTTACTATAGCACTTTCCCTTTAAGGCAGAGCGTATACCAGTCCATATGTTGGTGCGGTGTATCCCATTCACTCTTGATGACTGCATTCCTAGTTTATTGGCTCACCATCTACAACCGGGGGGACGTTATGTAATCCTAGGAGAGTGGGAAAGTAACCTGGATACCAGTCAGTGAGAATGTTCCCTTAGTTAATGAATGACCTGAGCCTGTACGGCGCAGATAATTTAATTATACGCAGTCCTGACGGCCTGTCATGCAACTATTTTTTCTCCAAAATACATTATATTTACATTCTATAATTTAATTTAACATTTTATACAATGGGATTTAATACTTTACTTACATTCCCCCCCCCCCTCTCTCTGGTGTAATGGTCTGTTCCACAACGGTGCTGTTGGTGAAACAAGTTGCTTAAGGATTATTATTTTATCCTCGGATTTCGCTGTGAAGTTAAAAGCAGAATCAATATCTATATAAAATGTTACAAAAACCTTTCCCTGAACCCACTCTGTATCATTACCCCATTTTGTGTTAAAGGTGAACTTCCCCTCGAAATTTCCGTTACTGACTGGTGTGCCCATGTCCGTTTAGTTGCATTGCTAAGTATCAAGGGAACACAACGCTGCCGCTATAAATTGCTCCCAGCCAAAGCTTGAGACGTATATTCTTAATTGCTTCTCCTCACCTCGGGATACGGTTGACGGGTCTGTCTTGTCATGATATCGATCTCACTTGATACCACAAAGCAGCCATTTTAATAGGATGGCCAGCGGCTGACTTCTGTGGCCTCGGGGGGTGGGGGGGGGGGGATTTGGCTGGGAGGTATGTGATCTATGTGTGACTGCAAATGGTCAGCTTCAGATATTTGGGAATTTATACCACGGACGTGCGCTTTATTTTTGTAATATTCTGCCCTGCTGGTCTAGTTTAATTTTTTTTATAGACTATTATACTATTTTTATATATTATGTCTAATTGTCTTTTGTGGTTTTCATAGAATCCCTTTAAAGGGGCGTTCTATAATGAGGATCAAGGGGACTTAGATGAGTAGTGGTGTGACCGCTAGGATCCGCACCCATCGGAAGGCTGAGGGTCCTGTGTTCACTACGAATTCATAGCGTGGCGGTCTAGCATGTACGTTACAGCTTATCTATTTCAACTGGACTGCTGGAGATAATGGAGTACAGTGCTTGACCATCTCCACCAGTCGATTGGGTTCGATTGGATCATACTTGACTACCACTCCATTCAGAAGGTGATTGGCATGATCGGTGGTTGTCACAGCAGTTGGACCCCACCGATCTGATAGTTACCCACCAGGGGATGACTTGTTGTAACCGGAATACCCCTTTAGGCCTCTTTCACACGACCGTATGGATTTTTCAGTATTTTGCAGTCTGTTTTTCACGGATCCTTTGTTCCGTTTTTTGGTTTCTGTTGGGTTTCTGTTTCTATTGTTTTTCCGTATGGCATATACAGTAATTACATAGAAAAAATTGGGCTGAGCATAAAATTTTCAATAGATGGTTCCGCAAAAACGGAACGGATACGGAAGACATATGAATGCATTTCCGTATTATTATTTTTTTGCGGACCTATTGTCTTGAATAGAGCCACGGAACGTGATTTGCGGGCAATAATAGGACATGTTCTATCTTTCAACGGAAATACGGAAACGGAATGGATACGGAGTACATTCCGTTTTTTTGCAGATCTATTGAAATGAATGGTTCTGTATACGGAACACAAAAAACAGCCCATAAACGGGGAAAAAAAAAGCGGTCGCGTGAAGGAGGCCTTAATCCTTAAAAGAACTGGATTTCAGAATTGCTGCATCGTCGATGCCAAATTAAAAGAAATTGATTCAAAGGGATCGTCGCCTCCATCTGATTTATCGCGGCCCCGGCTTCTCTAACCCCATGATGATCAGCTGATACAATCGGAGAAGCTCCTTACATACTCTTATTCCTCCGCTATGTAATATAACATGTAGCACCCTCTTCCTTCTATGTAATACATGGACTTTGTACGGGATCTCTGCTCTGTTTCTTACAGGGGGCTTTAGTATGAGGAACCTTGCCCCTCTAATTTTAGTGTGCCCTAACTGGATTTAAAGGAGTTTTCCAGCCGAATAAAAGTAAAAAATAAATAAAAAAAATAAGGTGACAGAATGGGCCAAAAAAATTAAAATAAAGCATTACTCCCCTGCCCGATCCTCTGCCACTGCTGTCCTGACGCTTTCAGAGTTCCCTCCTGTCTCGACCTTGGAAATCACAGGAGATGCCCGCTCAGCTAATCACTGGTTGGAGATCTGACCCAGCTCAGTCTTTGATTGGCTGGGTGGGGGTTTCCTGCCATTTCCTGAGAGTTAAGGCCAGTAAACAGGAATTTGGTAGGCATCATTATATATATATATATATATATATATATATATAGATATATAGATATATAGATATATAGATATAGATATATATATATATATATAAAATTTAACCTGTTCTTCCCCTTTCGAGATAATTGTATCCTGCAGGACACTTTTAAGAGGAGTGAGTTAGGCCCCTTTCACACAAGCGAGTTTTCCGCACGGGTGCAATGCGTGACGTGAACGCATTGCACCCGCACTGAATCCGGACCCATTCATTTCTATGGGGCTGTGCACACGAGCGGTGATATTCACGCACCACTTGTGCATTGTGTGAAAATCGCAGCATGTTCTATATTCTGCGTTTTTCATGCAACGCAGGCCCCATAGAAGTGAATGGGGCTGCGTGAAAATCGCAAGCAAGTGCGGATGCGGTGCGATTTTCACACACGGTTGCTAGGAGACGATCGGGATGGGGACCCGATCATTATTATTTTCCCTTATAACATGGTTATAAGGGAAAATAATAACATTCTTAATACAGAATGCATAGTACAATAGGGCTGGAGGGGTAAAAAAAATAAAATATATATATAACTCGCCTTAATCCACTTGATCGCGCAGCCGGCATCTCTTCTGTCTTCATCTTTGCTGTGCACAGGAAAAAGACCTTTGATGACGTCATTGCGCTCATCACATGGTCCATCACCATGGTAAAAGATCATGTGATGGACCATGTGATGAGCGCAGTGACATCATCAAAGGTCCTATTCCTGTGCACAACAAAGATGAAGACAGAAGAGAAGCCGGGCTGCGCGATCAAGTGGATTAAGGAGAGTTATATTATTTTTTAACCCCTCCAGCCCTATTGTGCTATGCATTCTGTATTAAGAATGTTATTATTTTCCCTTATAACCATGTTATACCATGTTATAAGGGAAAATAATACAATCTACAGAACACCGATCCCAAGCGTTCGGGTCTGGGTACCAAACATGCCGATTTTTCTCACGCGCGTGCAAAACGCATTGCAATGTTTTGCACCCGCACAGAAAAAATGCAAACATGGAATTAAATCGCAGTGAAAACTGACTTGTTTTAGTGGCAAAATCGCACCATTTTCCCTGAACGCATTCGGCCCCAATCCACAACGCCCGTGTGAAAGGGGCCTTACCCTTTTAGGTCACCCTCTTATAGATGTCTATAGCTATTTTGCATCTTTTTACACCTTTTGCATCATTTTTATGTGGACATTCCCCTTTAAGGGGATCCTGGGTAATTTTGTTAGCCGATTCACGCCCTGAATATATTTCCACTGCGGAGTTTCACTTTAAGGCGATTAGTTTAGTAGAAAGAAAGTTTAAAAAAATAAAATAAAAGTAGTTCTTCAATAAATTACCCTTGTTCTGTGATTTTCAAGCGCGAGTTCTTCCCTTGCCTTCCAGAGGCAGAGCAATTATGTGATCACTGCTAATATACATTTCTCTCCTCATGGAAAGTTGTGTTCTGCGGCTGCTTGCCGTTCTCGGTGCCACAGAGTTCACAGAAGACATATTCATTCAGAAATTGGAATTGATGGCTGCGTTTTGCTTCCCCTTCAGTAACAATGTTAGTGTTGATTGTATCTGCCTTGGCCGGTCCTCGGCTTCCATCTTCATTACGGCGGAGCGCCCGTGATCCTGCGCACTGGGAGCCGACTCCGAATGCCCATGTTTCCAAAATTAGTTTTGCAAACTGACTCCTATCTACCTGCAGCCTGGGAGGATGGATTTTGTTTTAAAAGTATCGCTCCGTTTCTTGTGCCGCCGCAGATGTAACCGATGACATTCAGCTCTGCCGCAACAACCTGATGCTTTTATATAGAACTGTAGGCAAACCTACTCCTCCACTACATTCACGGTTAGGCCTCATGCACGTGGCCGGAGCCATTTTTACGGTACGAATAGGACGTGTTCCGATTTTGTTGCTGGGGCCCGGGAATAGACATACAGGTGCAGACAGTACATGACGAGCTGTCTGCATCTTTTGTGGCCCTGTTGAAATTAATGGGTCCACATCCGATGCGCAAAAATTGGATCGATTGCTGGCCAAAATCGCAAAATCATAGTGTGCATGAGCCCTTATACGGAGAGAGAATAAAAGGGCTGTTTTTGAGCTTAGATATGGATAACCTGACCTCCAGGATTGGTTGGTAATATCTGATCGGTGGGGGTTTGACTCCCAGCACCCCTGCCGATCAGCACTATAGTGAGAGATGAGGCCTGTGACTTCACCTCCATCGGTCACATGGCTTCAAGTGAATGGGACTGAACTGCAATACCAGGCACTGCCACTATACCATGTTCGGCGCTGTGCTTGGAAGAGGCTGCATTGCTCATCTGAGTGCTGTGGTTCCTGAAACAGCTGGTCGATGGGGGTGCCAGGAGTCGGACCCCCATCACTCCTCTATTGATAACCTATCCTGGTATCTGTGCATACCCTGATTTAAAACCTGCTTTGACCACAAAAGTATTTTTATGCCTTATTTCATTGTTTCAATTTCGAAAAACATAAAATAATTTTTAGTCCGTTAATTTAGAATTTTCGTAAAAAATATTAAAATAAAATTGAACTGTCCAGGAGAAGAGTCCGGGACTCTTTTCCAGGGACCCTGGGCACCTATGCACTGCTCTGATGAGGTAGAGGACAGTACACACTACTTTCCTGCGCATGCGCAGTGAAGCAAGGTGTACCATCTTCGTCGAGTAAGTTCGATTTCCACGGACTATTCTTTGTGGGGTCGGATGGGTTTGCTATGAGCAGGTTTGGGACCCCAGTCAGCTAATGGAATACTGGTGGTTTACCAACCCCAGAGCAGGTGACAGGGTTCCCTTTACATTCTTGGATATTGCTCGGTTTAATATCCCGAAATGTGGAATCTTGAAGGACAGAGTGGGATGTTGGGTTTCATGCTGTCTTCGCTTGTCATCCTGGTTCCTGTCATTCCTGGGAGTGAACACATTTGCTGCAGTAAACTACAATCTCGCAGATCGGTGGGGGGGAGGGGGGTACAGTAACCAGCAACTTGGCTCCTAAATTCCCCGTGAAGGTTTGTAGCAATCCGTCATTTCCTGCCCTGTCATCGACTCTCAGTAACTTCTATGTGAATACGCTGACAGTTACTAGGAAAGTTAGATATTATATTTTTTTTTTCCCTTTTCCTGACCACTCAGGGGGTTTTGCTGTAAATAAAGCCATTAATGACTTCATGTTCCTATTAAGTCATTCATCCCATGTTGTTCTCCATAGAAACTACAGCCGACATTGCAACATGTGAGCAGTGCTGGATTACGTCCTCCCGCATCGGGCCTTAATATGGAACCTATCGAACGGTGTAACACAGCGCCATCTGGTGACACATTAGCATGGAGCACTGAACATGCCTCCACCTTGTTGGCCCCCAAACAACATTTTACCAGTCTACAGGTGGCTAACGTGGGACCCCACCTATCATGGGAAAAAGTGTCCTGTTGGAATAGGGTGGAGGTCACGCATGTGCATTCATGGTCTGTCGGACTGACTGAACGACTTGATTGTGGAGCAGTAGCATGCATGTGGGAGCATCACTCCATTCAAATGAGGAATGCAAGACCCCCTGTTCTCGTCAATGGTGGGAGTCGCCCCCCAGTGCTTGCATTCTGCATAAAATATTCATTCAGGACAATTTATTTTATTTTTTAAGAACTCTGCATTGTTATTCCTCCTGGAACTGTATGAACTATATTCTACTTTCATGATGGTGTTAAAGCAGTCCAGCAGAGAAACGGCCTGCCGGAGTTCCCTGGATCTGACATAGCCGGATAGTGATGCATACCCACCAGACCCCATAGACTATAATGGGATGCAGTTGCTCCCCTGCATAAATGCTGGGATTTGGCTGGACAAAAATCACTGCACGCCACAGTTTTTGTGCAACCGAATCCCGGCATTTATGCCAAAAAGTGGCCGCGTCTCCACCGATTCCCATTACAGTAAATAGGCTCCGGATATGAACGGCCTGATCTGGTGAACTCTGCCAGGCTATTTTTCTGCTGGATTACTTTAAAGGGGTCACAAAACATATTCTACATTTTTCCAACCAGCCCGTTGATCTGAATACTTTTGTAATTGCATGTAATAAAAAATAAAAAAAATGTTTATTCAATAAAATGTCTCGGTATAGCGCCACCTGCTGTTTGTTTTCCTTATTTTTATTTTTTTGTCTATCTCGCTCAGCTGGTCGCACATGCTCAGTTTAAATCTTCGTGGGGTGGGGGGCTTACATACTTCCTGAATGGGTAGTGTTTGTAGGGGCATGCCTTATTTGTAAGAACTGGAACTCAGAGTTGTCAAATTGATATTCTTCCAGGAGGAGTAATAGAGACACTGTACAAAGCAGAGTTCTAAGAAAACGGACATAACGGCAGAGCAGACTGCTCCTCTTCAGGCCTCATATTACATAAAGTACCTGCACTCTTATTGTTGCCTTGTGGTTCTTTGTAGGTTTCTGTGCTCTGATATTTGTAGATAATCCTTTTTTTTGAGACTCCCCTTTATGCGTTGGCCAGGAAAATAACTGGACTCATTACCCATAATCATTTATAATTTCGTAGAATTGTCTGCGGTTTTCTTCCAAGCCGAAATGGGAATTATTACTTTTTTCTTCTTGTGCTTCAAATTATTCCCCTTTTGAGACTAAGTGGCTGGATGGCAGGTACCTGCAGTGCTGGTGACCGTGATTGAGGCGCGAGGCACGTGTCCAATCATAAAATCCTATCAGTGCCGTTAGGGTAGGAGAAAATCAAGTGACATTTTTACAAATTGGGTATAAACTGTAATCCCTGAAAAGCCTAAAAGTTATGTATTATGTGCTGTAGTCAATAATTTTTTATTACATATAGTGATTTTTTTATACTTTTTTATTTTTCTATTTTTTTTTCTCTCTCCTGTTTCTCTGTTTACCGTATCACGCTGCGCTCCTTAGAAAAATCAGATTTATTTCCACATCTGTTTAACTTCTAGAGGAGCTTAGCCTAATTTCCCTACTGGCCAGACAAAGGGAAACACGCCTTAGGGCCTTCATTCAACCTATGTGACAAAAAGAGCAGGACTGAATTTACTTTTCCTTTGGTCCTGGGAAAATTGGGCCCCCCATACTTACGGTACATCCATATTCACCACCATTTAATACCATTTTGTTTATAGGTGGTTGCTCCAAATCCCCTGCATAGACATAGGGAGTAAAAAAAAAAATATTGGCACTTTTTTTGTGCTCTAAAATGTGCAACTTTTTGAGAGAGAAACTTTCAATGGTTTTTGTTCTACAGCCTTCCCTTTCAGTGTATCTGCAGACTATTGCTTTCTGTTTTACCTTCAATCCATCAGGGAGCTGCTCTGACGGCTCAATGTGTAGCCCTTATCGCTGAACTCCTCACAGCTCATAAACACTCATTATAGGCGAATTCTCATCACTGCTTCTGATAAGAATGACTTAAACGAATGTAATATGAGCTGTCGGGAGTTTAGAGAAAAAAGGGCTACACATTGAGCCTTCAGAGCAGCTCCCAACTAATTCAATGTAAAACAGAAAGCAATAGTCTGCAGATACATAAAAAGGGAAGGCCCAAAATGAGTAAAATGCCCTGTATGGTATCCATAGACTTAAATTTACACCCGAAATTTGCCATCATTCATAGCTAAAAATCTATGGCAGCCCATAGCAGAAGTAAATTTCAGATTGTGGTGCAGGGACAGGCCAAAGATGCTCAGAGTTAAAAGATTACATTTTTGTTTCCAGCAAACACCACTAGAGGGAGCCTAATAACTTACTGCAGACTGTGTGTACATTTAGCTGCAATGCAGCCTAGGAGCAAGAATCGCCCTGTTTCGGGGGATGGGGGTTAGCAGATCTATTTTCCAATCTCTTCCAAAGCCTGTAACAGATAGATAGAAATTTGTGGGAAAAGCTTCAGTATAGTTTTTAATTCATTCTGGGCATAGGTGTCCAGTGGGCGGTCCTACTCAGTGATTGACAGCCTTCCTTCTATTTTTAGATACAAAGAGAATGGTGATACGGCATATTTTCCCCATGAAACGATATATCCATCCGCTCCTCCTCTTCCGCTCTATAACCTGCTCCCTGCAGATCGGACCGCATTTTCAAACCGACAGGTTCCCTTTAAGAAGCCGTCCACAATAAATGACATTTTCCGTGGCGCGATGGTTACAGTGATGCTGGTAACGGGGACAGACCATTATCTGTACTGTGTAATTATCTTGTGTTCAGACTCTCCCAGCACCTTCCTTCCTTCCTTCCAGATGATCCAATTTTAACACAAGATTGTCAACCAATAATTAACTCTTTGAGTTCTCAAAGTGCACTAATGTACTTCAAATATCTCCAAGGCCACCATAGGGAGAAAGCAGGGACACTGTTATATCTGGGGGTGAAATGGTTAACAAGGTTAAAGTTTACATTTTTATTGCTATTATCTCGCTACATTTTTTATTTTAATTTTTTCTACCTTTTTACTTTGTGTAATTTTTTAAGTGTTTATTTTGTTTTAATATCTATTGATTATTTTTATTTTTTTGGAATCTTCCCCCATAATAACAGCATTACCATTGATTATTTTCGTTGCCTCTAGATTTCTTGTTCCATCCCCCATCGTCTCTACCAGTCTTACATATTCCCTCGATCCTGATGGTGCAAATCTGTCACTAATCCCTGCCCGGAAAGTCACATTTGTATTATATTTTATATGTTTTTTTTTGCCACGGGATTAGCAGCATACTTAGTTTATTTTTCTTTAGGTGGTCTGCGACTGAGAGACAGGTGTTTAAAATCCGTGCGTTTGTCAGGGATTTGTCAAGGAAAATCAGGATTGGATATGCAGTTCCCGGGGTGCGCCCATTTATTTTTACAAGGGACTGTCCCGTCGGCAGGACACGCCAGCAAATCTGCCGCTGGCTCTTCACCCTGCATCACCTTCCTCATCTATTCTGTATCGTTAGGTGCCGAAACCTAATCCCTAGCATTATATCGCTGCCTGCCTGTAGAGGATTATAATGATAATTTTCCGTGTGCCACGGACCTCGTCGCAATCTTCAGCAGTCAACCAGCCATCAAGAACTTATTGAATGTTTTAAAACCATGTGCTCTGCTTTCCTTCCGGGCATGAGCGAAATACAGATCAGGGCAGATAATGTCTCTCTGATTTATATGCTTGCTGCTCGGGCACAGAGTTGTCCAGTCTTGTGTAGGTATAGCTTAGAGGGTGACTTGAGTGTCCCCTCTGCTGCTATCGCCAGATCACAGCTCATTGGGTGTGTCCTTTTAAAGAGGGCATGTCCTTTCTGCTGTAGCACTTTCCTTGTATCTGCTACAGCTTCTAACAGAAGATATGGCAGTGACCGTTAAAGATTTAAACTGGGCATGTGCGACCACCTTAGTGAGGTGGACAAGAAATAAGGAAAAGAACAAACAGCAGGTGGCGCCAAACAGATGCATTTTATGGAATAGCTCAGTGGCTATGCTAAATTTCTAATTACATGCAATTGCAAAAGTATTCAGATCAGGTCCTGGTTTGAAAAATGTAGAATATAATATTTTTGGGGGGCAAAACCCCTATAATGGACTTTCTATGGAGTTTGCCTCCTGCAGCGAGGAGAGAGCTCGCTATGCGAGCGCTTTTCTCTTCTCGTTGTAGCGATTGGTGGGGGACTGAGCGCCGAGACAACCACCGTTCAAAAGTTTTACAAAAACGTATTGACCCTTTAATTGCCATGAGATGATGAAAGGTTCCACGACTTTCTAATATACTTTATGGCTCGATGCATCCCTGTTTTCAAGATATGTACTTGCTGTCAGTGAATGGGAATACTCTTCTTTACCTTCAGAGGCAGTAAACCTGTACATGGCAAGTCCTGTTGTGAATACAATTGTATACAGTCTAGACAATGCGCCGTGGATTCCAGACTGATATGTTGTAGCAACTTTTTAGCTGCTGCACACTGTTTGCTACAGTGTATCAGCCTGTAGTCAACAGCACATTGTCGAGACTAGATAGTTGTATCCTTGCAGTGTATGTTTCCATTCAGCTACAGCAATCATAGATCATAAACGGAGTGATTGAAACAGAAGCCTGGACAAGTGCACTTTGTCAATGAATTTTAGAAACTGGAAAACGGGGTCAAAAACAAATCTTCTTGTGCCTTTTACAGACTTTTTGGGGGCCTGTCTCGACAGTTTTGATAAGGGCTCTTTCACACGAGAGAGATTTCCGTAGCGAATGCGTAGTATCCGTACTGATTTGTTCCCATGTGTCTGTGCACATGATCGTCGTCTTTCATGCATTATCTTTGCACTGCATGTGGTATATTCACTTCTGTCTCGGTAGGAGTGGGTGGGACTTGTGTGAAAATCGGAAGGCATCCGGATGCAATGCATTTTTCACTGATGGTTGCCAGGAGATGATGGGTTTTGTTTTGGGCTAAAAGTTATATTTTTTTTCCCATTGGTCTTTTTCAAAATTTTCATCCACTTTCCCGGTGTAATCTTTGTGTTTGCACTGAATCCCGTCGTCTGACGGCTCATGTGAATCCCCTATCTGTGATCGTCTGAAGCTCATAGACACTGATTTGAACCCTGTTCTTATCAGCGTGACAAGAATTGCGCTGTAATGGCAGCTCTGCCGGATGACGGGACAGACTCCAGGTAAATAGAAACGGACAGTCTACAGATACATTCTCAGTTAACCCCCTGTAGTGCAAAAACTGCTGGAAATTGTTAATATAGACCCATTGAAAACAAAGATTTTAGCCCAAAATTAGTAGAATGCAATAATAATAAATAAAAATGCCGCCAGTGGTGTCTATAGCCTTTAAAGCTGAGCTCTGACCGGACACTAGGGACAACACCTACAGTTTGGCCAAATCCGAGTCGCAGTATGGCAGCTCCCTTGCCGGACTCTCTTCAAGAAAAATATGATTTATATATTTTTTTTCCATTCTTCACCTCATTAGCCACTTGAACAAATTAAATTGCATCCTAAATGTGTTGTGCGCTAAAGAAAAAGGAAAAAAAAACTATTTTTTCATTTTTTTTTTTTTTTACAGTTTCTGCTTTCTGTAAAAATGTTCTTTCACATCATTTGTCGAAATGAGTCCGTATTATGTTACCCTCGAGCGTTTAAGTATTACGTCTGGGGCGAGTAATTGGGTAATTAGTAATAATTGACTGGCTTTCGCAGCGCATTGTTTAGAGGCGTCGTACTGTAGTCGTGGCCTCGCTGCCTCCCTCTCCCCTCACGCGGCGCACAGCGCGCTGTACTCTGTGTTTTCCGGTCGCTTTCTCCAGCTGCGGTCGTTTGCAGATGCACGGCGCATTCATTGAGCTCCGTACGCTGTTTATAATTCGAGCATTTAAGAGCAACCTAGCAATTTGCCTTGCATGTTAAATTACACGTCGGGGTTTTTCCTCCGGTACAGTCTGGCGGTTGACCCAGTAGGATACGTTTCCTAACCTCGTATCTCGCCCGTACCGAGAACGTAATCCACACATAGCAGCTTCCCACTATATTTTGTAGCTGCAGTAAAGGAGAAACACTAGACCTGGTAACACATTCTTTTATTGTGTAATGGATGTTTTACCTTCGCTTTATTTTTTTTTACTGCCTCTGCAAACACAAATTACCATGGACCTTAAATAGCAAATTACTGCAAATATTCTGGTGCCGTCAATTGCCGCTACAGCAACTTGCGAGAAAGAATCCTAGACGTAAAGTTCTTTTGCATGACAATACCGTGTACACATGTGAGCACCCGGTGTACCGCCATACGGTGCATCCATACGGCACTATATTCTACCCTAGTAGCACTAGCAGAACACATCCGTGATGGAAGATGCCAAAATTTTGCTTCCATGTGAAGTTGGAGGCGTAAGGCGGTGGGTGCCATGTTATGTGATTCGGCTGTGTGCATGATTCTTAAGGCCTCATGCACACGGCCGTGCCGTTTTTTTGTGGTCTGCAAACCGCGGATCCGCAAAAAACGGAAGCCATCTGTGTTGCCTTCCGCAATTTACGGAACAGGGCGGGCAATGAAAATGCCTATTCTTGTCTGCAAAGCGCGGACTAGAATAGGACATCTTATATATTTTTTTTTAACGGGGCCGCGGAATGGAACCACGGATGCGGACCGCATCTTTTGCAGCACCATTGAAGTGAATGGGTCCGCATCCGAGCCGCCAAAATGGCGGTTCGGATGCGGACCCAAACAACGGTCGTGTGCATGAGGCCTAAGGCAAGTAACTTCAATAGGTCATGTATTTGTGTGACCCACCAGGAGCTACTTACATCTATATGGTTTTTAGGGTATCCTGCAGACTAGCCTGTGTGGCTTAGTGATTGCCCCCTCTTCTCCATCTTGTTCTGTTGGCAAATGGATCAGTTAAAGAGATTGTCCAGGACTTCAGTATTGACGACCTGTCCTAAGGATAGGTCATCCATATCTGGTCACTGGTGGTCTGACTCATGGAGTCCCCATCCGATAAGCTGTTGTAAGGGGACAGCATTCTCTTTTTCGGCCTGTGACATCATATCAGTCGGTCACGTGACCTTTCAGTCCCACTCGAGTGAATAGGATTGAGCTGCAATACCAAGCACAGCCACTACATAATGTTTGGCGCTGTGCTGTGTCTTCAGATAGCTGATTGGTGGGGATGCCGAGGGTCAAACCCCCCTCAAATAGTAAGGATAGGTCATCGATGTTTAAGTCCTGGACCTCTTTAAAGGGGTTCTCTCATTGAAAACACTTATCCCCTATCCACAGGATAGGGGATAAGTGATTGACTCGGTTCTGATCGTGAGAATGGGGGCCCTGTGTTCCTCCATTTGACTGGAGTGACGGTCACCACCGTGCCATTCAAATCTATGGGACTGCTTGAGGTGAATGTGCACATTGTCTGGGCAACCTCCTGCAGTCCCGTTTTCGTGATCGCTGGGGAGCCCCAGTGGTCAGACCCCTGCCCATCAGACACTTACACCTATCCTGTGGATGGTGATGCGTTTCTAATGGGACAACCCCTTTAAGAAAATCCTTTACCTCCATGAGAAGCTAGTAGCAGTGCCAGTCGACTTTCTCTTTTGCACACCCCTCTATCACATGGATTGATGGAATTTGGACCAATGAGTGTCTGGTTAGTGGAATTTGACAATTTGCTCCCTTAGCGGTGTTGTACTGTATTTTTCAGCTGTGCTTATACCGCCATGCTGGTTAATCAATAGTATTTATCTCCGGTTTACCCAAAACACGGAAAAACAAATTAAAATGATGGAAGTGCAAAAACCATCTTCTCATTAGCGGCGAGGGGCGAGCACAGAGCAAACATCATTTTTATCCCCCGCTTTGAGTAGCATTTGCGTTTAATGAAGTCCTCTCCCGATACCTTGCATATGGTTCACTGTCAGATCGTTTAACACCAGGAAATCTGCCTTGAATATATTAGAATATATTTGCAAATTAATTGGTAATTAGATTTTAGGCATCTCCTGGGGACGGGGCGGATACAGATGTGTTACTACAGGATCTGAGCGAGGGGGAAGACTGGAGGACACTGAGCTTCTCGGGTCAGGGCCGTTCCATAGTATCCTTGACTTGGGTAGGACTACGATGTCCATGTCAGTGGGTCTCACTGTCCACACATACCAATGTTTAAGCCCTGGAACCGCACCCCGAAGGACACCCACTTTTGGGTAAAATTTGCATAAACCACTCCTGGGTAAGATTCATTAACCAAAATTATGACTGAAAGCAAATATTCAGTCAGTGGAAATCCTTCACCGCCTCATGTGGTTGGACTGGTTGGCCTTAAAGGGACACTGACAGGGCCAATAAGCATATTGAGGTCTATATATGTGACTACAGGTCTTATACAGGGTATTACAATCATATAAGTATCCCCCCTGTCCACATTATACAAACAGTAAACTTTAAGTTTTATAACCTGCTCCAAGGTCTGCAATCTGCCCAAGGGGCGGCGTTTCACTTCTCTTGCACCCAGCCAGCCTCCCCAACTGCCGATTTGAAGCGCCGCCCAGCTCATGAATATTCAGTTTGCTGGGCGGCTTCTGCGGTCCCCGCTCTGAAGCGCTTCGCTTAACAGTGCCCTGCGCATGCGCCGGATCTTGTGAAGTCGGAGACAGTAAGCGCCGCCCAGCGAAGTGAATATTGATGAGCTGGGCGGCGCTTACTGTACCGGACTTCACAAGATCCGGCGCATGCGCCGGGCACTGTTAAGCGAAGCGCTTCAGACCGAGGACCGCAGAAGCCGCCCAGCAAACTGAATATTCATGAGCTGGGCGGCAGTTGGGGAGGCTGGCTGGGCGCAAGAGAAGTGAAACGCCGCCCCTTGGGCAGATTGCAGACCTTGGAGCAGGTTATAAAACTTAAATTTACTGTTTGTATAATGTGGACAGGGGGGATACTTATATGATTGTAATACCCTGTATAAGACCTGTAGTCACATATATAGACCTCAATATGCTTATTGGCCCTGTCAGTGTCCCTTTAAGGGCCATTACTGGGTTATTTTAAATGCCCACCTTACTGCCATACAGTTTTTTGGTGCTCGACCTCATGGTCCTCATCTCATCTGAGAATCTCCTTGGTGCCCAACCACATAACTCTCACAAACCCTTTTAGTTGATTTCAAATGGTGCCACACCATCATATAGAATTAATATGGCAACTCCTTTCTGGTCCTTCTACATTTTCTTTCTGTAATTAATTTAATTTTTTTCAATTTTTTTGTGCGTCCTTTGTGTCTATTTTTAAGATCTAAAATAGGTTAAAAATAAAAAGGGTTGTCTGAGATCACCATGTTAGTGGTATATCCTTAGATCATTGGTGGTCGGCTCTTTGCCACCCCCTACCGATATTAGTTTTTTGGACATGGTCTGATATTGATGACCTAACCTTAAGACAGGCCATCAATATTGTGACCTCTGATATCCCCTTTAAAGGGATTTTCCCATTATGACCACTTATCCTCTAGCCATAGGATGTGTCTGATCAGTAGACATTGGACTGCTGGGACCACCGGAGATCGCGAGAACATGCGTGTCTGCCTCTCCATTATACTCCATTAAACACTATGGGACTACCAGACAAGGCAGAATACAAGCGACCAGCTACATCCGGCAACCCTATAGAGCTGAGTGAGGGGCAGCATGCATGAGTACTGCTTCATTCAAATGGGGAGCACAGGCCCCCATTTCCGTGATTACCGCTGTCTTCAGTGGTCAGAAACTTCTTTAGATGTGAAATAAGTTATTATGGACAGCCCCTTTAAGAAAAATAAATTTTGGCTCCAGTGTTCTTTAAAATAACTTTTGTACCTATGACACTGGCTGACCTGTTACATGTGCGCTTGGCAGCTGAAGA
This sequence comes from Bufo gargarizans, assembly GCF_014858855.1. NCBI lineage: Eukaryota > Metazoa > Chordata > Amphibia > Anura > Bufonidae > Bufo > Bufo gargarizans. Next base: position 36,568,223 of record NC_058084.1, read on the forward strand.
CATCTGTGTTGGTCCCGTGGTCATATGTGCCCGCATTACTGAGAAAAATGATGTTTCAATATATGCAATGAGTCTCTAGGAGCAACGGGGGCTTTGATGTTACACCTAGAGGCTCAGCTCTCTCCAACTGCCGCGCTCTCCCCATTTTAAGAAGTCCGAGTCAGGCAGTGTAAACGCCATCACACCTGGTGATCACACGCGGCAGTTGCAGAGAGAGCAGAGCCTCTAGGTGTAATGACAACGCCCCCGTTGCTCCAAGAGGCTAATTTGCATATATTAAAACATCATTTTTCTCAGCAATGCAAGACTCATATGAACATGGGACCAACACAGATGCCTTTTGCTGCCAAGCACACAGGTAACAAGTCAACTAGTGTCATAGGTACAAAACTGCTGACAGATGCCATTTAAGGCTCATGCACACAGCCGTTCCGTGCATTGGGAACTGCAATTTGTGGTCCCCAATGCACGGGCAACATCTGTGCAGCGGCCTGCATGGATCGAGACCCATTCAACTTGAATGGGTCCGTGATCCGTCCGCACCGTAAAAAAAAAATAGAGCATGTTCTATTTTTTTGCGGTGCAGAGACACGGACAGAAACACCACGGAAGCTCTCCATAGTGCTTCCGTTCCTCACCGCATCTCCCGGATTGCAGACCCATTTACGTGAATGGGTCCGTATCTGTGATGCGGGCTGCAGATGGCCGTTGGCCGTGTATTGCGGCCGTGTGCATGAGCCCTTAATGAGAGAACCACCCAAAATTGCATTGGAAAGCGAGCTTTTTGGGGTTGGCCTTCTCAAGACACGTCCAGTATACCTATTAGGCCGCGGGCACACAGCATGTCATATTTATTTGCGGTGCGGAACAATGGAAAGAAACACCATGGAAGCACTCTGTAGTGCTTCCGGTGTTCCATTCCGTGACTCCATTCTGCGTCTCCGGAATTGCGGACCCATTCAAGTGAATGGGTCTGCATCTGTGATGTCTAGTGCCGACCGGCCTTTTGGGTGCCGCAATTCGGCCACGGCCGCCCAACGGCCATGTGTATGAGGCCTTATACTGTGGAACCGAACATCTGCCATCTGGATAAGGCCTTATGCACATGACCGTTGTTGTGGTCCGCATCCGAGCCGCATTCACTTCAATGGGGCCACAAAAGATGCGGACAGCACTCCGTGTGCTGTCCACATCCGTTACTCTGTTCCGTGGCCCTGCAAAAAAAAAAAAACATATATATAGCCTGTCCGCAAAACGGACAAGAATAGGCATTTTGCGGAAGGCACATGGACAGCTTCCTTTTTTTGCGAATCCGCGGTTTGCGTACCGCAAAAAACTGAACAGTCGTGTGCATGAGGCCTAAGGAGAAGGGTCTATAGAATACCCAGTTTTTTATTTTTTTATTTCCCTCGTTTATCTTGCTTTCCCTAATTGCCTGAAAACTGACATAAATATTATTTTTATTTATTTATTTTTTATCCCCAGAATTGAATCAATTATTTTTTTTTTCCCCCTTATTCCCTTCTTGCTATTTCAGCAGACATAAAATGTAAATTGGCTTCCTCAGCTGTAAAATGGCGTTCCCCGGTGGCACGTGTGGGTATTATATACAATCATCGTAATTGTAATGCCTAAAAAAAAAAAAAAAAATAGCAACTCCTCCGTTGTTCCTGACACAGCATTACGATTTAATGAAACCCCCTTATAGACCAGGATTTCCCCCCTCTCCCTACCATATTACAGCGTTAAGGAAAATGGTATTCTGTATTCCCTTGTTAGCTGAGAAATGTGTTTCAACCATTACAGGGTCAGAGGCGGAAGGGTTTCTGTCACTTAGTTTGTGTGCAGTGGCCATACTGCAAGCCGAAAAACACTGCTGACAGAACGGATCTGTCATACTGATGTATGGAAAATGAAGTATGAGAAGGTAGTTATACAGGACGTGTTATTAGGGAAAATCCCAGCGACAAAAGCTCCTTGTTTGCTTGTCCTGTAAGCAAAGAACCTGTTTGTGGAACCTTAAAGGGGAACTCCATTTGCTCATTTGACATTGAGGAAGCTTTTCAGATTTGTTCTGGGCTTAACAACTGTCCTTGGCAACTATGTAAATCCCTTTTATTTTTATTTTACTGTCGTTATAAGACGCACCATTTCCAGGTGTCTTTTGTTTTTAATGGCATCTGTGCTGGGAGGAGCCTAATAGTCATGTGACTGTACACCAGCCAATTAGCACCTGTGTTGGTAAAAGTAATACACATAAGGGTGATGCAATTCTTGATGTGGGGAATGGAGAAAATGACCCAACGGCTGCTACAATATGGAGACTATACTGTAACCCGGAGTAGGAGGAGCGCAAAGCCCTTACAATGTGAAAAATATTCTGCAGTTTTCAAACCAGCGCCTGGATGTGAACGCTTATGTAATTGCATGTAAAATAAAAATTTAGTATAGCCACTGAGTTATTCAATAAAATCTGTTTTGTATAGCGCCACCTTCTATTTGTTTTTGTTTTTTCAATTTCTCTGTCCACCTCACTGAGGTGGACGCACATGCTCAGTTCCAGCCCTCAACTGTGATGGGCAGAGAAGAACTGCAGCTGAAAGGACACACCCCCTGAGCTGCCAGCTTGATACAAATCTATTAGAGCATTAAATGGAGGGCTCTCTGGATCCATGTGAGGTACAGGGCTGGTTCTACCTTTGTTGGAAAGTGATTTTCATGTACTATATTTTGGGATTTTGAGCTTTTTTTTGCTTGTTTTGTTTTTTTACCGATGACCTCCTCTGGATAGGTCATCAGTATCTGACCGGTGGGGGTGTGACCCCTGGACCCCCACTGACTAGCTGTTTGAGAAGGCAGCGGAGCTTGCAGTAGCGCTGCAGCCTTCTCCAGATTTCCCTAGGCCAGTGACGGCGCCTTCATCGATCACGCGGCCTAGGAGAAGCTCAACTGCGATACCGTGCACAGCCACTATACTATGTTTGGTGAGCTGAGAGAAGGCCGTGGCGATCACAGGAGCTGATCGGCGGGGTTCCTAGGTGCTGGACCGCCACCAGCCAGATACTGATGTCCTATCCAGAGTACAGGTCATAAGTTAAAAAAAAAAAAATTTGAAAATCCCTTTAATCATAACCCATTTAAGTAAATTATACTTGTGATGCTTCGCTGGTCACATGTATTTCTCGGCAATCTAGTATTACATCCTGACCATTCATAGATATAATTGACCAGGAAATGTATGAGTGGGAACTTTCTGCCCGAGTGGTGCTTGTTGGTTTACCACCCCCCAGCTAGTAGGGGGCTTCTCTGGCATCCGTCTTCCCTAGTTCGGCATGTGGAAATGCCTTAAAAAAAAAATGTATATTATTTTGTTGTTTCAGATTCGCCGCTGCTACTCGAGAGCGGTGCGGCCGAGAGCAGCCGATGAGGACATGCATTTATTTAGGATATTTTACCATGAAAGTTACTTGGAGATGTACATCTCATTTTAATGACATCCCGGGGTGTAATACAGAATGGCATATACCACCGTAACCATAATCAACGGCTACAAACTCGTAGAAATGTAGGTCTCTTCTGACACGAGGAAGCCAGTGAGGGCAGATTTACAGGCCTTGGCTGGGGAGCGCAGGCATCCTACATCATTCTGATCACCTCTGGTTCCCGGGCTGGGAGCTCTCATAGTCAGCACCTTGTGATCACTACAGCCTATTGCTGCTAAAAAAGATAGGCCCATCGGCATGCTTAGGACCGCATTTGGGTGCAATTGTAAACCACAAAAAAAAAAAGGGAAATTTGAAATAAAAAATTTGTTTTAAATGATTGCTTTAGTTCTCAACAATTATGCTCATGTAGTCGCTTACCTCGTGTACATCTTCCGCATGCTTTTATGTCTCTCTCTCCTGCCCTGTTTTCACCATGTAAACCAATCCCTCTGGTTTGTCTCCATCCTGTAAATGTAGCACCTTCTGTTGCTGTATCCAACCAAACCCATGATGCACTTCTCCAATCTCTGCCACACCTCCAGCAGTGCCTCTAACAATGCCCAGCTAGGTTATAGCTCCTCCCACCCAGGTAGTTACATAGACACTCCCCTATCACTGCTGCTGTGACACGCCCATGGACATCACATGACAGGAAAGAGCTTCATGGACGTGGTCATGTGGCCACAGTCTAGGACCAGAGATAGGAGCAATAGAGGTAAAACAAATACATTACAGAATTGCAGCTCCCTTCATAAAGGATTATTTTAAAGGATGTTGAGGCAACGGGAAAACCCCTTTAAGCTATGTTTACCTTTTGGTGATTTCCAGTATAGCTGTGATGATACAACAGTGCAAAGTAAGTCAGTGTAGAAGCTTTATTAGTGTCTATAGGGCCCTCCCAATATGTCGATCTTCAGTATCTTGCTCCAAAGGGTGGCTTCTAGAGGCCGATCTCAGTAAAGCAGTAGGTCGGCCAATTCTACCAGTGGAGCCTATGCCCAGATTAAAATGTGTTCCTCAGTGGAAGGATCCCGTTACCATTTGCGATCTACAGGGGTTTATGGCAGTAAGTGTTCGGTTTTCCTGCAGCGCCACCACAGGTAGGAATTAGGCATTGCACAGTTCTCGATAAAATCAATATGATAAATGGACTGCTAGGAGCCTTCCATCCACTATTTTCCAGCGCCGGCTTTTGCCATAAACAGCTGATCAGTGGGGGTGCCAGGTGTTGGATCCCTATCCTTCCGAACTTGAAGACCTACAATGAGGATAGGTTGCCAATATCCAAGTCAATCCAACCCCTTTAAATCCCACAAAAAATATTCTATATTTTATCAAACCAGCACAGCACCTGGTTCTGAATGCTCTTTATTTCATGTATTTAGAGATCTTAGATTTTTTTGAATACCTCAGTGGACTATCTGTATAGCGCCACCTGCAGTTTGTTCTTTACTCCGTTTCTCTGTCTTCTTCACTGAGGTGGTCGCACATGCTCTGTTCCATCTTTCAACTGCCACCAGCCATCCCGGGCAAGGGCATGCCAACTGAGTTGCCAGCTTGATTTAAATCTAGCAGAGCAGTGAATGGGAAGATCTCTGGATCCATGTGAGGTCCAGGGCTGGGTCTAGCTTTGTTAGAAAGAGAAGGTCATGTGCTTTATGGTGTCTGATTTTTAGATTTTACATAATATGGCTATTGGTACATTTATAGCTTTTTAATATTACTTTGTGAGTTTCTGTGCCCTATTTTTCCCAATCCCTGGGTGAACCTACATTATATGTGCTGTCATTTTTCCCACTCTCAGTAAGTCCGTATGTCTTACGTCTGTGCACTTACGGGAGCAAATGACTTCTCCATTAGTGATTGAAAGCTGCCCATTGACATTATTGATTTGTGTAGGAAGGCTGCAGCTTGTTAATTGGACCCCTTCCTTGCCCCAGGGATTGTGGACAACCGTAGAAGATACGGCCGCTGAGCTATTTCATCGGTGCAGATAGCAATGTCAATATAGCACCTATATATAACCACTGTATATAGGTGAACAGTCCACATTTATAGCCTTAAAGGGCTTATAAACCTTTTAAAAGATTTGGATTCTTCCAACAGCCTTTCAGCCTATAGCTGACAGGGCTTGCTGGCACCTGTAGTCCGTCGGCAGCTGTGGCTTTAAGGGTTGACTACTTCTCTGTGAAGGAAACCTGACTCTGAAATTCTGAGACGGTCTGAGCCATCTGTACTGTGGGAGAGGGAGACGAGAGGAACATCTGGTTGGAAATATAGCCGAAATATTTTGGCTCTCCTGAGTTAGCGCCTCAGCGGGAAAGCTTGCTGTGCACGCCCGAGATGGAGATGGAGGAGGAGGATTGTGCAAGGAATTCTGGTGCATGGGGTGGAACAAATGTCTTACTGACGAGGAGAATACGGTTCCTGCAGGACTCGCACAATGAGATCTGACGTTTTATAATCCAGCACTTTGTGACGCATACAGCGCCGTATACTGTGAGGAGGCATGGAGTGGAAGGCCATTGACGCACTACGTGGCCTTCTGGTCCGTGCCTCCGCACAGCAATAATATAGAACATGCCGACCCATTCAAGTTGAGTGGCTCTGCATCCGTCAGCAACGGCCACGCGGACGCTGCACGTGCATATGGGACTGAAATTTGCCGTCCCCAGTGCACGTCACAGATGTCAGTGGGACATCTTGATTGTTCCTTTGACCCAGTTTCTATCTAAAATAGCCAAGTTTTGCATTTATGCCAAGACTATTTCCTATCGTGTTAGAAAATCACTAAGGGGGTCATTTATCAAACTGGTGTAAAGTAGAACTGGCTTAGTTGCCCATAGCAACCAATCATATTCCTCCTTTCATTTTTGACAGCTCCTTTGGAAAATAAAAGGAGGAATCTGATTGGTTGCTATGGGCAACTAAGCCAGTTCTACTTTACACCACTTTGATAAATGAGCCCCTGAGTATTTTCCGGATATTCATTATTTTGAGTCATCAGAAGCCCTCATGATCTCCCCCTACAGCCCCCATCTCTATGCCCTGACCGTCGTATCAATCGGTAAAATGAGCCTTTAGCACGTAGTCCTCTAGATGTTCTGTCTGGAGGACCCGACACATCTGTTGTGTAACAGAAAAATGGTCTTTGTTGCCTGTAACAACCAATCGCGGCTCAATTTCCAAGCTGTAAGAAATGAAAGCTGCGCTGGGATTGGTTGCTATGGACACAAGACAGTTTTCAGAAATCCTCCCCCAGTGATTTGAATGATCACAGTGTAATGCTTTGTTTCCCCTGCGGGGGGCACTGTAGGGAAATCGGAATGCTTGTTGCCAGGTTACAGCGGTATAACCTGTGACCAATTTATTGTCAGAGGTTCCGTCTAATAAAAGTGGAAGTCTCCTTTAAGTTGGGCGGCATATTGATGTGGGTTGTGGCCTGCCAGTGACTGGTATATCTGTGGTGTCCTGTATTCGCTGCATCGGCTGCTTCTGTCTGTGCGGTTGGCGCTCTGCAGAAAACAGACTGTTGGTAATGTATATATTTTTTAATCCTAGTCCCAGGAGGGTGATTCTTTGAGAGAGACACAGCAGATAATAGAGTACTCTGGGAATACCCGTGTACCGCACAGGCTATTTTTGTGAGATGAGCTGTCACAGTGTTTTACCTTCCTCGCCAGTGTCTGTACCCCACTGCTCGCCCTGCCTGTCAGTCATTGTGCCCTGAAGGCCTATTTCACGCCCTCTTTTCCAGCCAACATGAAATTGCATTAGAAAACTCTGTGAATTCAAAGTCCCAGTACAGAAATAATGCATCAGTCAAACAGCGCAAGGTTTTAACCTCCATATTCGGGATGCGGATTTTGTTTTCCGAGCTCAGGACCGGCGCCAAAAAGCAAATATTCCCTTTTAATGTTCCTTAACTTGAGATAACTCTTCCTCAGAAGAAATCTGTTGGGGTCCTCCTGTCACCTTGTTGACTCCTCTGGATAGGTCATCAGTATCTGATCTGTGAGGGTCCGAGACCCCCCACCGATCAGTAGCACCGCAGCCATCTTTCAGCTTAGCATGTGACATCACGTTCATCGTTCACATGGCCTAGGCGCAGCTGAGCCCCATAGACGTGAATGGGGCTGAGCGCGATACCAAGCATAGCCACTATACAAAGTACGGCGCTGCTACTGCGCACAACGCTGATTGGCGGCGTCTCGGGTGTCAGACCCCGACTGATCAGATACTGATGACTTATCCTATTAATAAATCTTGGAAAACCACTTTAATGAGATGAGGACCTCTCGCCTCTCCTGACATGTCTTTTAGTAACTATGTGCATTTTCCATGTAATACAAATCCAGAAGGATCTATTCTTAGGACTATATGTTGTGCTGATCTTCTATTATTCCTGCAAGAAGTTTGGGGAGGGGGGTTCTGCAGAGTCTGTCACCGGCATCACTGATTGGATAGCTTCAGAGTGTGCAGGGACACCCTTCCCCCACTATTTAAACCCAGTCGTACCTTTACTTTTAAACTTCTAGCAGGAATAATAGAGGAATGGCACAATATACAGTGATAAAAAAATTAAATGCACCAGAATTTTCACATGAAATGCAATTATTTACTAAAACGGTCATGTCAGGAGAGGTGACATTTCCTTTTAAAGCCCCAGGATTCCTGGATGTATCGCCTTTATCTTAAAGGGGGCCCACCACGATTGCAGATGCCAACTTTGCGGCTGATAGATCGACATTAGATTATGTTCATCTCTACATCTTCCCAACCATTTTTTTTGCACCATGGTATCTGACCTGAAAAATGAGACATGTGGTCTTAGTCAAAGGTTTTGTATGGTTTTGTGTATGCAGCTCCTATTTAGTCCCATATGTCTCCATGGTTACAGACTACAAACAAAACCCTGTGTAGTCTGATCCTGTAGTCACACCGCCATGTGTCCCCTTACTTCTTGCTGACGTATAGTGGGGGTAGCCAGAAGTAAGGGACAGATAGGAGTATGGCTGCAGGATCAGACTACACAGGGTTTGTTTGTAGTCTGTAACCGTGGCGACACAAACTACTAAAGAGGAGCTTTCAGACCATTTGCAATGATGCTTTTTTAGTTTCGGATGCATTGGCGCAAAAAGAAGAAAAAAAATTGGTTGTGGAGACTGACGTAGACATAGCTCATGTGTTAGATTTTTGGACTTTGTTGTTTGGGGAGTCTGAATACAATGGTATTTTTTTTATACAATTTTATCCTAATACTTGGAGTCGCATCCCGGTATTTGAGCGTCCTTGTCTTTCGGCTTCGCAAGGCTCAAGAAATCTCTGGATTTGCATGGCATTCTTCATGCATGTAATTGTATCCGGTGCGGTTTGATATTTGAGCAGGTGATGAGTTTCTGACCATGTTAATCCTCATTACAATAAGTTCAGCCGGATCAGTTATCAATGCCTTGAGATCATACAATCAACACATTTCAGAAATAGCTCTGCGGTCAAGGAAACCTCGCTGGGTAGAAGAGCTGTGCAGGCAAAAAAAAAATAGCATGAGCCTTGCCGTAGCCTAGCATGAAGTGGCAGTGCGATTGATATGAATGGTGAGAAGTGAATGATTCCGCCTATAATCATGCTCAAGGGGGTAAGCTGGTGGAAGCTGTGCCTGGTCTTAATGAGACTCCGCTACGTTCGGCATACTAAGTTTCCATGTTCTTGTCAGACCTCTAGTGGTGGTTTGTGGAACTGCAATCATTTTTTTATTTTGCTTTACTCCAAGAAGTCCATTTTATATAATTTTCCTATACAATGCTATCTATTGTTCCTGTAGAATTTAGATACATACTAGCAATATTTCTTATATCCCGCTACATGGCTGTCACGTGTCCTGCCATTGTGAGATCCTAGGTTCAAAGCGAGAGTATACGTTATGAAATAAATCCATGGGGTAAGAGGAGCCCTGGTCCCCCCAACTTAGTATATTTATAAGGCCCTTTAATGGTCGGTATATTAATGGCCACCTAGAATGATATATATTATACCCCCGGGCTCCATCTGACATGAGACAGAATGCTTGTGTTTCTGCTCTGTCTGTCAAGCCATGGGATTTATCAGGGAGATCTCGTTTGAGGATGACAAATCTGACCCTTTCCTTAATAAATGATTGAAACGCGCTGTTCTGCCAGTAAAGCTTGATAAATAATGGATTGGTTTACACGGAGACTTAGCACATGCGAGCGTACGGCGCGGAGCTGTGAAGGGACTGTCTTTGCTTAAGAAGAAAAATACATTTTTTTTTTTCTTCTTTTGCAGCAATTGACTCATTCATTATTGGATTCCTATAGATCACTGCTTGCCCATTACCTTCAATGGTGAGAGATTGAAGGGAGTTCCAGTTTTAGGTTACTAAAGCTTTATCATCACTTTTCTGATTTACTTTTGGGGGAGATGGCCACGCTTGTCCATGAGTTGTCTGGTTTTGCAGCTCCGCTCCATTGAAGTGAATTGGGCTGAGCTGCAATACCACATGTGGACAGGTGAGGCGCTGTGTTTGGGAGACAGCGGACATGTTTTTCTAGCATTGGACAACGTATTGTGTAGTGGTACTAGTGAGACATTGTGTACCAACTCTATTTGATTTCTTTATGTATGGAGCTGTTATTTGGTCACTATCTGTTGGTATTATTTGAGCACTATATATGGTGGTATTTAGGATTAGACACTAGTATGTGATTTATGCCATGTGTGGTGGTGGTAGCATTGTAGTTTGACCAACGTAGGGCGCGAATATTTAGGCACTAGTCTCTGTGAGGTTATTTGTTCACTGTACAGTATATGAAGGTTGGTGGCCCCAAAAGAATGTATTGTATTGGGCACCACCCAACGTAAAATTGGCAGTGGGTATAATTTTGTATGCTTTGCTCTGTATTTGTATGGGCCAAGTCATACTGGCACAGTCACTGGCCCTCTGAGATGTTATGTATGCCCAGTTGATGGAGTTTCATTTTTTTTTCAACCAGGACCTGGTTCATGTGGTAGAGACACCCTAATCCTCCATCTGTTTGGACCATACCATACCCATGGGCAAAGTTCTCCACTGTTAGACACATCTCCTGTCTTGATTGAATTGGGGAACTAGAGGGCCCCATTTGAGACCAGATACCTGGAATGTCCATGTCTAGACCTCCTTGGCTATACAACTCTATTTGAGAGATGTCTTCCAGAATCTGGACCTTTAAAGCCAATATACTCAGCCTAGCTGAAGGCTTTTAAACGGCCCAGTGATGTATTTTTGTAGATAATTCTAATCCCTCTTAATATTCTAAGCCTGAATACATTTTTATCAAATTGCCAAGTCATTTTTTTTCCTTAAGTTTTCAGAACTTCAATTTGCATTTTAAGCATGGAAGCAGAACAAGTATTGAAGAACCAGCTCTTTTTATTCTTACATTTGCAGAGAAGATACGAGTCCTTTCATCGATGACCCCTCTCGATATAGACGATGTATTGGAGACAAAAGACTGGTTTTCTGAAGCAGGAAGGGGTGGAATCTTCCACTCGCTTCCCTTAAGCAACCTTTAATTCTTTCGGCTTATTTCAAGGTCGGCAAATACCATTATGGAGGAGCATAAAAATTTCCGCAGAAAGGAGGCAGTATGTTTGATTTATGGAATAATTATCTAGCTTTAGCTCAGTCTTTGCTGGAAAATTACATCCATTTTTTTATGGGACCGTGAGGTATTATCTCCAGGAAAATGATCATTAAACACCTGTGAAATCAATTAGCCCTTTGAGCAGTGAGAAAAATGATATTTCGAATGATATTTTGTCACTTGCAAAACTTTTTGTGTATTTGTGTTTTTAGAATAACACTGTAAGAGGAATGGCTTCCTGTACATCTGTGATAGTTGACCACGGTGACTGATATTTATGGTAGCGCTAGGGGAGTCATTTTACTTTGTGCCATGGATTATAAAACATCTGTTTCATTAAAATGCATGCCAACTGTTTATATCAACAAGGTTGTTCATGTCTGGTATTTCTAAACTAAAGGTTGATGATGAAATTATCAATATGGCTACCTGTGTTGTCTGAGGAACAGATGATCTACCTGTACTTGAGTGTTTTACCCAATTTACCTGTGGGGTTGTGTCCTTTAAAATGAGTTGTCTCTGTATAGACCATCAAAAGGAGTGTTGTCCGTCCATTGGTCCTCAAAGAGGGTTGTCTTATAATTGGCCTTGACAAAAGTTTTGTGGACATAGGTCAATGATGCAGGTAGTCTGGGCATTGGCCCTCAACAAAGGTTGTCTGGGTACTGGTCTACAATAAAGGATTCTGGGTCTTGGCCTTTTATAAAGGTTGTCTGTACATTGGTCTTCAAGGAGGGTTGTCTTGGCCATAGGTCTTCAAGGTGGGTTGTCTTAGCATGGGCCTCGACGAAAGTTGTAAGGGCATTGATCCACATTCAAGGTTGTCTTGGTACTGGTCTATAACAAGGGAATCTAGGCCTTGGTCCTCAGTGAAGATTAAGGACATCGGTTTTTAAGGAGGGTGACCTTGACCATTGGTCCTCAAGATGGATTGTTTGAGGCATAGATTCTTATCACAAAGAAGTCTCTACACATGCATCACTTCCTTAGATGGACCTATGTGCTACACACAAATTATTAGGTCCTTAGGTTGTTCTGTTGACTGTCTAGTAGTCTGCATGTATGAGACTTGCAAATCTCCATAGCAAGTATTGGAGCAAGTCAAGTATTACTGCGTAACCAGGCAGATATGACATAAGTACTCTAGATAAACTGGGTGATAATCTTTGTGGGATCTCTGTTTGCTGCCATCTTGACATGGGGACAGTTCAATGGCCCATCTGGAGAAGAAACCTGCCATGAGATCATTCAGGTACCTTCTTAATGAAACTCTAGATGAGAAGGTGTTTTGTGAATGTTTCTGCCGTAAATAATATGGAAATGTTCTTCATCATGGGAAATCTGTTCTATCTAATGAGCTTAGTACTCATACGCCTTCTAGTCTTGCATCAGGATTTATTGAAAAACCTTGGCAGAGCCCTTGGCCCTGAACCTGGATGCATTTAGTCATTTTGAGGATATGATCTAGCACACGACAATCCACATATAATTCCTTCTATATTAGCCGTTCACTTTGCACCCTGCTGGTCTCGTCTGATATGCAGCAGGCCGTGGTCACTGTTCCAATCAGGTCTCTTAGTTCTCACATCCCTAGTCTGTTCTGATTGCTGTTCATTAAGGATAACAAGGTCGTTTTCAAGGCATTTGTTTCACATCTATTTTAGTACATGACTTTCTTTTGCACATACAAACCGAGGTTGAAAACGGCACTGACGAGATCGCTACCTGCCTTATTTGATTAATAATTAAATTAATCTATTTTGTCAATTCCAATTATTCGTCAGTCATCAAAAGTATGTAGGTTTAGGATTAGGAATCTTATCATTTGTTACATAGATTTTTCATTTTTTTTTTTGGTGGGATTGAGGATAGCAATGTACATGCCCAAAGAGTTTGATATTTAGGGTCAAATAGGTGGAATGTGAGGACTAAGACCTCCAGACAGTACATCCACATGAGACAGGTCCACTTTGGATGTTCCGCATTAGGAAATTTGCATCACCGCAGGTCAATTTGTGTGCGTATTCCATTGCAGAAATGTTCCTTGAGATTTTCTACCATGGAGCTGAACTGCGATACCAGACCGAACCTGTGGACAGGTGTGTTGGTGTTTCTGGAAGAAAGTAGCCATATATTTTGAATCCTCTACAAATATGAAGTTCTTCGTAGAGCAGGCCTGGCAGGGGTAGACTGATGACCTCTTGTACGGTCATCTTGATGTAGGTTATCTGTTCTGTATCTGATGCTTGTATTCTTTTTAAAATTTTGATAAGGAAAGGCAAGGACAGATGACTAAGACTGGCAAAATAACAGAGATGGATTGTGGATTAACACTAGCATAGAGCAAGCAACGACTCCCATGGTGCCTTGGTTCGTTTCCCACCTCTTAAGTGCAGTGACTTAGGCGGATGGCTCTAGTAGGAATGCATGCGGTGGCTGATTAGACACTGCAGGGTCTCTGCAGACAGCCTCTGTTACCGAGGATAACGTCAAAAGCAGAGTCTCGAGCAGCCGCTTAATCCTTACATTGATTGACAAGGTCGGCACATCAGTGCAGAAATTACAGGAGAACCATTTTCAGCTGGATATTCTTTGAGGGAAACCAGACAGGCAACGCTCAGCCTCCGGGAGAAGGGTTAAAGCAACATGCACCAGGCACATTTTCTAAAAGCCGGTGGTGAATCCTTTCATGCAAATTCCCAGTAAAAAGTGCATTTTGTTGTTCTCCATACGAATTTACGAATGTTTGATGTTTTTTTTTTTTTTAAGATGTTTTCTTGTTATGTCTGCTCCAGGTATAAGCAGGTTTACGTGGACACTGCTGCATTAAACATGTTCTCTTCCATTAATCTGATGGCGACGTCCTAATCCGCTTTTCACATTTTTTTTTTTGTATTTATACTTTTTTGTATTAATGGTAATGTTATCTGTAAAGGAGACAATCATGTTTTTTACATGCTGAGAGGTCTCGGAAATACAGTTCGACATAAAAATGAAAATCAGGCTGGAGGATTTTCAGGACAGACTTTGGTTTTTAGTTATTATTCTCTTAGCTTGATGTCATGAATTGAAAGCAAAAACACGATTTTCAGATTAGCGACTGTTCCCTTAGGTCTTCATATCTAGTAGGCCCCATAACACGATCCAAGTCATCTGTGATGATGTCCTTCATCTTTTTAACGCAGTTGAATTCTTTTTTAAGAATTTGATGTATTGGCCATTTATGGTAACATGTCATGTCCAACCTTGGCACTTGGTGTTACCAGCTTAGGGTATTTTTACACTTGCGTTGTTGGATTCCGGCCGGCAGTTCCGTCGTAGAAATTTTCCCTCTAAGTTTCATAGGAGAGAATTTTAATTGTGAAGTGATTGATTACGGATTCTGTCTACATAGCACATATAATTCCTGTGAACCATGTGTGTAGGCATTATTGGTTTCTGACAATTAGAGCTCCTCACCATCGTTAATTGTACCTTTCAACCGTCACACATCTCATTATCTTTCTGCCGATTGTAGACGAGCATGGCTTTGGCAGTAAATTGAAGCTTCAGATACTGATTAGCATGGGAGATGTATTCAGCGTTCGCGAATATGCAGATACGTTTTCATGACAAGCCCAATAAGATCGGACATCTGCTAAGGGTTGTGCTCATCATTCGGAATATGGACGTTGAGCTTTCTTAACCCTGGTGTGAATTTTTGGAGTGAATGGTGTTTGCATTTTTGTCTTTTAGTCGTATAGCGTTATTTTAGGCATTTTGTTTTTCTTCTCTCCACTGCAAATTAACTGTGCATGCTTGTTTAAGCAAATGATCCTTTTGCAAATTGTGTCTTTCCGCAGTCATAGGCTGAAGATTGTCTGACACCTATGTATGTAAAAATAGGCTGCGTCTGCTCTAAAAATTACTCTGGCTAGCGGAACAAAAATGTGATGCCTGCAGGATGCGAATAAATTAGCCTATTAGAAATTCTGAAATTTTACCGTTGTCTTTTTATTGTCAGCGAGCACCTGTCTTAGTTTTGCGGGTGGTTCAGGAGAGGAGCGCAGCAGGTTGGCTTCCAATGACTGTTTTTGAGGCTTCAAAAAGGTTTCTGGGACTTTGCCGCAATTTCTTCTAAAAAAATATCCCAATTCAGTGTGAATTTTCAGTTTCCAAGATGGTTATGGCCTTAGTATGTGGTGTACGAAGATATTATTGAAGTTGCCTCAGTTCATTCTCATGGATCTCGAAAGCCAAGAGTTGGAGAGACATGATGGACAAATTTATATAGTTTGAGACCTTCAAAAGTTGGTGATGCTTTGAATTTAATAACGTGACAGGGCTCTGGCAACACAGACATTTTTTTTTAAGTTGAGTGGTTGTCACCCATCATAAACTATATGGATTGTTTTTATCTTATTTTTTTCTAATGGAGGGCAGAGTCTCAAGATGTTCTACACACCACAACGTCCATATAGACCACGATACAGGAGCTGACCGTAGATGTTTTTAGTAGCTGAAATGAAGGAATTTTAGGCCTCTTGCACACAAATGCGAGCGCCCTGTGGCCTGCAATGCATGAACACCCACTGTGGGGCAGCTGCAGCGGTTCGCGGACCCATTCACTTTAATGGGTCTGCGATACGCCCGTTCCGCAAAAAGATAGGACATGTTCTATCTTTTTGCGGAACGGAAGTACGGGAAGAAACCCCACGGAAGCACTCCGTAGGGTTCCGTTCCGTGCTTCCATTCCGCCTCTCCGGATTTGCGGACCCATTCAAGTGAATGAGTCCGCATCCGTGATGCAGAATGCCCACGGAACGGCGCCCGAGCATTGCAGATCTGCAATACGGCAACGTTCATGTGAAAGAGGCCTTACTCTTAAACCCTGTCATGACATCCCCTACTGCCCATACAGCTTTTTATGATTATTTTCGGAAAATTTAGAAATTTCCATCTTGTACTTTTTATACATATGTAAATATATGCAAATAAATGGTTCCTATGTTAACTTTTTTCTTTTTCTCTTGCCTTTAGGTATGATTATCGTGAAATGCTGCACAATGCCACTTTCTGTCTCGTCCCCCGTGGCCGCAGGCTTGGTTCCTTCAGATTTTTGGAGGCTCTCCAGGTAAGTAATTTCTAGTCTGTAAAATATTTCTGTAATTGCCCTTTAGTTGTCTAGGTTTTGTTCTATATACTTCTGCTCTACCTGGTTAAAGGGGAACAGTTTTGTGTAGGATACCCTGTACATTTTAAAGGGCCTGTCTTGCTGACTAAATTTTTTTTTTTAAACGGGTCAAAGTGACTTAAAGATTGCAGTTTTCCTGACGATCCTGTTGGGACACTTCTTAGGTCCCCCACCAGTCTCATTCACACAACCGTATTTTTGGTCTGCATCTGATCCACATTTTTTGCGGATAGGATGCAGATCCATACATTTTAGTGGTTCCACAAAAGCTGCGGACAGCACACCATGTGCTGTCCGCAACTGTATATCCATTCCATAGCCCCGCAAAAAGAAAATAGAACATGTCCTATTGTCCATTTTGTGGACAACAATGGGCATTTTTGCGATGAATCCACAAAAAAACGGATACAACACAGATGTCACAAGGACGTCATCCGTGTTTTTTTGCAGACCGCCAAAATATATACGGTCGTGTGAATGCGCCCTAAGGAGGTGACATCATAGGGGATTTTCGGGGTTAGTAATACGATGTGTATGATTTTCACTTGTCCATGGCATGAATGAAGACGTGCAGTATTGCATAAAGCTCTCAATGACCTCGTCCACAGGCTGCCTGTGTTCCAGTAATGCTGAGTAACGGCTGGGAGTTACCATTCTCGGAAGTGATTGATTGGAACCAAGCTGCAGTTATTGGGGACGAGAGATTGTTATTACAGGTAAGGGCATGATCAAGCGGGATTTCGGTCGCCAGCCCCATCATATGTTTTCCATAGGAGTAAAAAGTGCTCTTGGATTTACCTGATGTCATTCATTAAATGGAATGCATTTCAACTGTACCCATATACCTAAATGGGTCTGAATACTTAAGAAATTCCATGTAACTAAAAATATTCTATAGCCACTGAGTTATTCACTAAAATACATCTGCATAGCGCCACCTGCTGTTTGTTTTTCTCTCATTTCTTTGACCTGCTCACTGAGATGGCCGCACATGCTCAGTTTCATCCTTCGACTGCCTCCTGAGCTGTGATAGGCAGAGCATGGACACGCCCCCTGAGCGGCAGCTGAGAAGACACTCCCCCTGAGCTGTCAGCTTGATTTAAATCTAGCCAAGCAATGAATGGGGAGATATCTGGATCCATGTGAGATACAGGGCTTGTTCTGGCTTTGTTAGAAAGAGATTGTCATGGACTATATGATGTCTGATTTTCATTTTTTTACATTTATTATGGGATAACCCCTTTAAAGGGGAACTTCACTCTTGAACTCTTTGTGATGACTCTACACGTAACACTGTGTAAATCTGTAAATGCATTCTTTTATCTTGTCCTTCTTCTCTGTTTATGCCTAAAGATAAATTTAGATTTCCACTTGATTTCTTGTTACCAGGGCAGTTGTGTGTGAAGGTAGCCTTAAAGGGATTATTCCATGATTAATGTAAAAAGTGAAAAATCTAATATCAGTCATGACGGTCTCCTTCTAACAAAGCTAGAACCAGCCCTGTACCTCATATGGATACAGAGATCTCCCCAGTCATTGCTCCAATTGCTCTGCTACATTTATTTCAAGCTGTCAGCTTAGGGGTGTGCACTTTCTCATGGGGCGTGTCCTTTCTACTGCAGCTAGTGGCATTTAAAGGATGGAACTGAGCATGTGCTTTCATCTCAACGAGTAGGGAAGAAAAATGAGAAAAAGAGCAAACGGCAAGTGGAGCTAAACAGATCTAATTGAATAACTGTGGCTATACAAAATTTTCATTTACATGCAATTACGAAAGTATTCAGGTGCTGGTTTGAAAAATTTAGAATATTTTTTGTGGGACAACCCGTTTAAGTAAGTGCTCAGTGGTTACACGTCTAACACTGGCAGGGAGAAATATTCATGCTGGCCGCCCCCTTTCTGGCTTGATGGTAAAAAAAAAAAATCACCATCTCATCCTCGGGGCCCGTGTTAATAGATAACATTATGGCTCCCTGCAGCCTTTACTGTAGGGGACACGATCTGTCACCACTAGAGGGAGCAGTAAGCTTCTGTACTCCCTCTAGTGGTGGCTGCAGGAATTTGTCGTGTTATCTTTTAAATATGTTTGTACAGGGAATTCGGAGCTCTGGCTGCTATAAAGATATAGGAAGAAATTAATTTGAATATTCACCCTAAGGCCTCATGCACATGGCCGTTGTTTTGGTCCGCATCCGAGCCGCAGTTTTGGCAGCTCGGATGCGGACCCATTTTACTTCAATGCTAAAGATGCGGACAGCACACGCACACGTTCCGTAGCCCCGCAAAAAAAATATAACATGCGGACAAGTATAGGCATTTCTACAATGGGTCACCTGTTCCGTTCCGCAAATTGAGGAAGGCACACGGGCGGCTTCCCTGTTTTGCGGACCGCAAAACAACACAACGGTCGTGTGCATGAGGCCTAAAACTAAATGATAAAATGTGTACCTTCACTTTTAAAATCCTTTTGTCACTGCTTACAGACTTGCTGTTGGTAATATGACTCTGTATTCTAAGCAGTGGACTATTCTAATCAATGGAGGTTTGTCTTGTATTTAGGAAATCTCCAGTCAGTTCCAGTGGATTTTAAAGGGGTTTTCTCAGACTGTAATATTGATGACCTATTCTTGGGATAAGTCAGTGGGGGGTCCAACTCCCTAACGATCATGTGATTGAACGGGCCACTGCCCTCTGGAGCAGCACAACTCTAGATAGTGGTCATGAATGGTACTGCAGTGGTTCTCTCATTAAAGTCTCATGCACACAAGCATATTATTGGTCTTCGTCGGATACCATTCACTTTGGTCTATGGGACCATGAAAAATGTCATCTATGTGCTGTCTGCATCCTTGTGTCCATCCTGCTAATTATAAAACATAGCCTATTATTCTCTATTTTTTGGACAAGAATAGGTATTTCTACTATTGGGCCCCTAAAAAATGTGGCATGCACTGGGCCGTATAAGTGTTTTGTGGATCTCAAAATACTTATGTTCTTGTGCTTGAGGCCTTAAAGGGGTTCTTCAGGAAATAAGAAAAGAAAATACTTTAAATATTGCTTTATTGAAAATATATTCCCAAATGCCTGTCATTTAGTTATAATGGCTCGTTTTGTCTGGGGAGCAATCATCAGGGGCAAAAAAATAAAAAATGGCCACCGTCCTATTAGTGCACACACAACCTGTCCTATTCACACAGCAGGACAAGTTACTTCACAACATTGAGGTAAAGAGCTGCCTCATCCTCCTCTCTGATCTATTTGTCAGGGATTATGATCCTGAATACAGCTGATAAGATCTTCAGCTGAATCTCTGTAGGAATTAAGTTCATGAGGAGACATGAAGTACAGAAAGGGTGTGGATAATCAGCAGCAGCTCTTGTATGCAGTCTCCATGACCACAGTCAGTCTTGTCCGTCCTCTCTGTACTTCATGTCTCCTCATGAACTACATTCCTATAGATTCAGCTGAATATTTTATCTGTATTCAGGATCATAATCCCTGACGAGCAGAGAGGAGGAGGATGCAGCTTATTAGCTTAGTGTTGTGAAGTAACTTGTCCTGCTGTGTGATTAGGACAGGTTTTGTGTGCACTAAAAGGACGGTGTCCATTTTATTTCTCCTGATGAATGATTGCACCCCAGGCAAAACAAGCCATTATAACTAATGGAAGATATTTGGGAATATATTTATAATAAAGTAATATATAAATATATAATTTTTCTTAATTCCCGGACAGCCCCTTTTAAGCAGTTGATGAGTGCTGGTGCCAGGAGTCCGGCTCTCATCTATGTGCTTTCAGTCGCCTGCAAGATGGGTGAAATCCTGCTTTGAAAAGTAAGAAAAAGTAAGAAAAATGTGGTCTGATAACCTGATTAATATTAAATGGCTTTAATTAAAGAAGGTTAAATGATGATATTGTAGATACAATAAATGTACTCTACGTAAGTCCTATACCTCGCATCCCAGAGCGTGATAATGTGGCGGTCTTCTCTCTGGTGTCTGCTCTACCTGAAGGCTGCAGAGTGCTAACCTTTAGTGCTAATCCCCGCTGGCTTTTGCTTCCTCTGGAACATGACAGACCTGGGAATGAGAACATATCGGAGCCGGTGCATTAACACCTTCCCTTTAATGAGAGCAGGAGATGTGTTAATTCCTTGGCTGCCTCTACATTTCACTTTCCCGGCAGTGTTAGCAACCGCATTAACAGCTTTCTGGCTTTTACTGATGAAGTTCCTAAATTGGAAGTCTTGGGGAAAAAAATAAAAAGAATTAGTATTTCGGAGAGAATCGGACTAAAATGTGGCGGATGTGAGGCCTGAGTGCCGCAGGAAAGGGACGAGGAATACAGCATCAAAACATTTTAGGCTCTGTTCATATCTGTGTCGTGGTTTACGTGTTTAATGAAAACCGCTGTGCAGTGCTGGAACCGCTATATGATGGGTGCCCGCAGCGCCGGATGTCGCCATTGACCTAGAATTGGACCCAGCTGTTGTTTTTGGTATTTTGATGGGAAAAAAAATAGTGCTGCCTGAAGGTGAGGCATGAGTTATATAGGCACAAATGCCTTTTTTACTTTGTATTATAAAACGATATATCCATCGATGGTGTTCTTAAAGAGGACCTTTCACCAGGATACATGTATTTAAATGGTTAGATTACCTTACAGTGTGGCCCCCAGTGATGTCTTTCCGTTTTTTTTTTAAAGGACCCTCCCTTTCGTCCGCTGTGGTCCCCGTTTGTTTTGGCGCCCTAGCTGCGAGCACATCCAATCAGAGTGCCCGCTCTCAGCCAGGGAGAAGGAGCTCAAGTTCTCGCAAGGTTTGCGAGAACTTGAGCTTTTTACACATCCCGAGCCGTGTGCCATATTGGAGTCCTTTAGGGGGTGGTGGGAGGTAAATTTGTAAAACTAACATCATGCTCGTTTGCCTAGGGGGAGTATTAGTAAAGGTTGAACAGGTTGCTCGTTTTCTAGGGTTGTTTTTCATACTTACCCACAGGATGCTGCTGCCACCGCCTATGCCGCCACCACTGCGATGCTCTCCGCCGGGGACTCCAAGATGGCGCACGGCTCAGTATGTGTAAAAGCTCAAAATCTCGCGAGAACTTGACCTCCTTCTCCCTGGCTGAGAGCGGGCACTCTGATTGGATGCACTCGCAGCCAGGGAGAAGATAACCACCCCCCGGACAAATTCAAGTCTCCGGCTAGTTGAACCGAATCGCCTCATTAGCATATGAGGCGTCGCAGCGGACGAAAAAAGCGGAAAGACATCACTGGGGACCGCACTGTAATGTAATATAGCTATTTCAATACATGTATCCTGGTGAAAGGTCCTCTTTAAAGGGAATGTTTCGTTAGTAATAGTACAGTTTTATGTAAAATATATATTTTTAGGAATTTTTGGTGATGCTATTTTTTTTACCTTTCCAGGTCATTATCTATATAAAAAAAGATCCTAAAGCCTAATAATATGCAGACACGTCTTGTTCTGTAGAGGTTACTACTAAATAGTCATCTTTTTATTATTATTATTATTATTATTGAAGGCTGGATTACAATGATTGGTAACAGGTGGATATGAGATAAAATAGATAGAGATGATTAGATATAGGAAAAGATGGATTGGAGTTGGACGAGGGATGAGACTGGATTGGGACGAGGGATGAGACTGGATTGGGACGAGGGATGAGACTGGATTGGGACGAGGGATGAGACTGGATTGGGACGAGGGATGGGACTGGATTGGGACGAGGGATGGGACTGGATTGATAAGATAGGCTCCACCATTCACAGTAGGTGATGGACACAGCTTACCTCCTCCTGTACCTGCAGAATGATCTCTAGAAAGGTCACAGAGCATGCCCACAATATTCTCCCATGGAAGTCAATGTGCATGTCCTGTACATTGTGCTCGATAGCCCATGTGGCTGCTGTAGAGCACATCTCCAAATGCTGTTAGCAACAGCTCAGGCAAAATGGCCGCCCCAATAATTATGTTCAGGAAACAACGAGAAAAAATAAAATAAAAAATAAGAAATGGGGAATGTTTTAGTGGTAGAGCTCTCCGCTCTCATCTGCCTCACTTTTCAGGGACAGGGGTGACATCTGTTTCTCTCTACCGTTGCTGTGTAGTATATCGGTGACCTCATCGGCCCAGAAGTAGCTGTCTTCTCCTCCTCCTACCCAGTTGTCAATCAGAATGTCTCCACTTTGTTGTGAACTGTATGACAAGTGAGACATGGCCATAAGAACAAATCCATTCTGCCGCCCGAGGTTTAATTATACGCTTTTAATGATTCCCCGCCCAGCATAAATGAATTAGAGCGCAGCTCCGGGTTTCGAGGTACTCATTTCTGACCCCTGCATTCCTGAATTATACAGTTTTGTTTCTCTCTAGCTGCTCCCATATTGAGCGACTACTGTTCCATAATTAACAGTGTTTTTAAGGAGCTGGCAGCCGGCCCAAATATTCGCCCTGGGAAATGATTTTTTTTCTCCTGTAGTTACACATTTTCATTTCCCATTTTAGACAAAATGGGAAGTTTTGCGATTTCCTAGTACAGCGTAATACCAGGCGTCTTAACAAGCGCCTAATCCCCTCTCTCTCCTTCAGTTTATTATTTTTTTTATGCGTAATGTTCTTATACGATTATTGCTTTGCCTAATTACTTTTTCGGCCAATTCCTAATTATTTCTGTATAATTTTTTTTTCTAATCTATATTTATAAATATATATATATATATATATATATATAATTTTATTTATTTTTTTACCAATCTGTGGAGAAAAAGGTATGGATCTACCCCATTTCTAAACGGTACACAACATCCTTTGTATACATTTTGCTCAAAATGCATAGACCCACTCACCACGTCAAGGTGGCTTCTATTGAGTGGGTCGTTCCACAAATTTGGTGTAGCCTCGGGACCTATCCTCACAAAAATTTTATATTTTCCACCTATTCTAAAAGTTATGTAATGTCGGAGCCACCCTATGACCGATTCACCTTCAATAATCATTAGTGTTTTAGCTAAAACAGCGCCACCCCTGTCTCCAGTTTGTTTTTGGTATTACAGCTTAGCCCTATTCACTTTAATGGAGATGAACTACACACACTACCCATGGACAGCTGTATTATTTTGAGGGGGCAGTGGGTGAGCAGCTATGTTTTTCTCATTCTGGAAAACTTCTTTAGCATGATGCCTTATACTCTATTCACATCTAGAGCTGCCTTTAAGTTTACATTGGCTGGTACTCCAGCAACTTGGTTCCTCCCATTCTCGCTGCATTCTGGGAGCCGTATCTTATCTACATAGCGCTGTGTTATGTCCATGCTTTCCTGAAGGCAACTCAGCATAGCATGTACGGAAAATGTGTAGTAAAAAAAAACCTGAATTATGAATACAGCTCTGGATATGACTGTAGTATATGATCTGATGTAACTAAAGATTAGGGTAGTTACAAATGTATGGGTCCCAGTACTAGTGAATGCCCTCGTAATCTTACCTATCGTCCACTTTTATTGGGTTAAAGGAGTTTTCCTATCCCAGACATTAGGATATGCCCCCATTTTCTGGTGGGTGTGGTCCCACCTCTGGGACCTACACCGAGAACAGAGCCATGATAGTGGTGAGGAGCGCACTGCACATACGTACCTGCCCTCCATTTCTATAAGGTTGTCGAAAATAGCTGAGCGCTGGCTCTGCGATTTCTGTCAGGCTCATAGAAGTGAAGGGGAGTGGTGGCTAGGCTTGCGCAGTGCACTCCCATTCGCTTCTATGGGGAGAGCGCTTTGTGGTGGTCGGACCTGGGGAAACCCGGGGTCTTCCAGCCACCACTTTCCCCTCTCCCAGCAGTGGGACCTGCACCTATCAGACCATGGGGGTATACCCTAGCAATACACCCCCATTTTCTCAGATGGGAATACCCCTTTCATGTCTCCTATATAATTGTCATTATAGCTTATAGGACATGTATTTCGTAGGGTTTACAGATACATTACAGCTTGAAAAAAATAATAATCGTAAGCCCCGGGTAACTTTGTCACAGCTTCCTCTTTGTATTTTTAGAGGGGTTTTCCTGGAGTTCAATATTGATGACCTACCCTCAGGATAGGTCATCGATATTTGATTATGTGGTCCGATTCCCGGCCCCCCCCCGCTGATCAGCTGTTTGAAGAGGTGTCAGCAGTGCAACCTCTTCCTAGGCCAGTGAAATCGCGTTCATCAGTCACATGGCCTGAGCGCAGCTCCGTATCTTTCAAGTCTGCAACACGGCTGCAGCACTCGCCAGAGCACCACGGCCTCTTCAAACTCCCAATTGGCGGAAGCGTTGGAAGTCGGACCTCCGCCGATCATATATTGGTGACCTATCCTGAGGTTAGGCAATCGGTATTAAACTCCTTATCATGTTTGCTTAGGGATATCCTTGAATTGTTTCCATTGATAGTGCTGGTAGTGGCCGACATGCCAGTACCATATCGGAGCTTGTTAATAGTAACAGGAAGTGGTGGAGCAACTGTGTGATGTCCTGGGTTATCAGGACAGTAACATTTGGGACTTGCCTGCCGGGCAGCTGTGTGGGGTCCCGGGTGCACTACTCCTCGAGCTGCTGTTTTTGTGTTTCGTTTTTTACATCCAGCCTCGGAGCCCATAGATCCTTGCTGTGATTTTTCACTATTTGGAATCTGGATTTGCATTGAACAGTTGAACAATCCTTTATTTTACAGTATTTTTGGCAGAGAGTTGTGAACAGACTATGCCCGGGGTGGGTTTTGGTGGCTAAGTATTAAATTGGGTTTAAGTAGCCTTTAAATGTATGCCACATTAGGATGGCTGCCCGGTATTTAGTTAATGAGCAGCTGTTTCGCGCTATCTTTGTAATATTTGTAGCGCGTGTTGCAGAATTTCTTCATCTCCTCGCAGGATTATGACGGACGGCTCGCGGATTTACATACGAGTGTTTTTTGTTGCATGTTTTGTAGGTTGCTATGCTGTAAACTGGAACATTTGTTAATTTGATGTACATCCTCCATAACGAGAGCCTTAAACCCAGGTCCAAAGGCAGGAGATGAACAGGGGATTTCTAGGATTAGATAAGCTTGACTGTTTTCTTCCTAAAATAGTGCCCCTTGTGTCTACAGGTTGTGTGTGGTATTGCAACTCAGTCTCTGGACCTGAACCGCAGTACCAGGCAAGGCCCATAAACAGGTGTGGTACGGTTTATGGCACGGAGCCATGTCTTTTTGTAATCCTGGACAACCCCCTTTGAATAATCTCTGTCAGGAAATAGCCAGAACCTTTAATATTGCGCATCTTGCTACCCCCGATAAACTGCACAAGTACAAACCATAACTTGGCATCCATGATACTGCGCCGTGAGTCATCTAATCTTACTGGAGTTTGGTGCCAGAAACTGTCCGTGACTGCAGTTATGCTTTCTGTAAACAGATGTAGCAGAGCCAGACATGTCATTTGGCACAATGCATGATGTGTTACCAGTGGTTTTCCACTGCATAATCACTGTGATAAAGCTCCTGCAGACAGCCCCTAGGTTTTTGCCCTATTACAGAATATTTCCCGGTGGGAGAGACATAAAAAAAAAAATGTGAAAAATTAAAATGACCACTATACGTCTCACCAATCGCTCGCTGCTATTGTTCTGACTCTGCTCCAGTCCCTGCTCCTCTCCACTGCCAGATCCCCACTGAAACGCAGGAAGTGTCTTTGCTTTGCCAATCACAGGCCACAGTTGTGACCCGCCTTAGTAAGTGGTTGGCAGAGCGGGCATGCCATTTCCTTTGTGTCCAGCCGAGATCAGGACGTGCAGAGGAGCAGAGACTGGAGCAGCGTCGGAACATGACAGGGATGGGTGATCAGTGAGGTAATGCTGTTTTTTTTTTTTTTAAAGAATTTCTGCCAATAAAAAATAAATAAAAAATTCTCCCCCCCCCCCCCTAGAAAACCCCTTTAAACTAAAGCACTTTGGAGGATTTGTCTCATTCTGTTTATAAATAATCGGTGATTTCTGCTGATAATTTCAGAAGTGCATTCTCAGTTGGTCCTTGCCTTTGTGAAGGCTGTTCAGCCAACAGCTTGGTCACAAATTCGACACTGCTACATCAGTTTCTACTTCTCAGACAAGTGGTAAAAAAAAAATTAAAAATGCTCTATTTTTGTTCTCCACAAAAATGGCCGTCCACCCTACATGTCCACCAAGGTACCCAGTTTGAAGGTCCTGTAAAAGATATATCTGTATAATCTGTCGTGACCTCTGTAACCTTTATTTCATCCATCCGAGGAGGAACGCTCTTTTCATTTTTCATTGTGGCAAGGAAAATTATTCAGCAACAGGGCGCAGAGCTCTTCCATGTTGGAGGTGACCCCTGCTGACAGATTGCTTTGGTTCAATAAAGTTTTGTATTCGGGGGCAATTTACTTGTAAGCCACACTTTTATTTTTTTATTTTATTTTTCGCCCTCTTTGCCTTCGCTTGCTCTTAGCATATACTATATTGTGCCTTGAGGCACTTGAGAGCCGGCGTCAGGTTCCCCAGCAGTGTATTAATTTTATCAGGTTACAGTGTTTTGGTGGATTTGCTGATTGTTGTGTCCTTGTCTTACAGATTCCTTCTACAATCAGGTCTATCCATCAGGATAGGATCCTCGCACTTAGACAGCAGACACAGTTTTTGTGGGAAGCTTATTTTTCCTCAGTGGAGAAGATTGTATTGACTACACTAGAGGTGAGCAACCGAGAACCAATTCTGGTCACTGACCTTCCTTTTGTCTATTATTACCGTACTTACATTTACAATGCAAAGGTCCTTTTTGATGCTATTGATTTTGGTTTCCAGTATGAAATTTCCTCTGCACACGCAATAAACAACAACAACAAAAAAAATGTATCTTCTCAATCAGTCCAATCTGATTTCTATATCTATCCAGCCATAACATTAAAATCATTGTTCAAGGCATGGAATTTATTTGGCATCAAGTGAACATTCGGTTCTTGAAGTTGATGTCTTGGAAGCAGACAGAATGGGCAAGAGTAAGGAACTGAGCGACTCTGACAAGGGCCAAATTGTGATGGACTGGGTCAGAACATGGGAGTTCTTGTGGCGTGTTCATGGTGTGTAGAGGCTAGTCCCTACCAAAAATGGTCCAAGGAAGAGCAGCCAGTGACTGTCATGGGCACCCAAAGCTCATTAATTAATGGGTACATGTGCATTGCTTACTTAGGGAAGAAAGACCATTAGCATGCTCCATGGGAAGAAGGGAAGTCTTTAGACAGTGTGATGCTCTGGGTAATGTTCTGCTGGGAAATATTGGGTCCTGGCATTCATGTGGATGTGACGTGTACCATCTACCTGCACATCATACAAACCAAGTACCCCACTTCATTGCAGTGGTGTCTTTCAAAAAGAGAATGGCTCAGCCGTCCTGTCAAAAAAAAGTTCAGTAATGGTTTGAGGGACTTGACAAAAAATTCAGGGTAATGATTTGACTTCCAGATTACCCAGATATCAATCTGATCAAACATCTGGGAGATCCATGAAGTCCCCCATCTCACAATGTGCAGGTCTTAAAGGATCTACCACAGTCTTGGAGCCAGATACCATAAGACACCTATGGAGGTTTTGTAGTGTCCATGCCTCAGTGGGTCAGAGCAATTTTGGTGGCAAGAAGGGGACCTACACAATATTAGGCAGGCAGAGTCAATTGTATGCCTTATTAGTGTACATATATGAGAAAAACCTTGGTTGCTTAAGAGTTTCTGCTAAAATGAATGAGCACCCCATAATACTTGATCTTCCCTGCACACAGACACACATGGGTTACCCCAGGGACATTGGCGCTAAACCCAGCAACAGCAGCTCATCAACTGGATTCGAAAAGAAAGACCGGCGTGATTAGCTGGCTTCTAAAAATAAAAGGTTATCCATAATAAATGCTAAGAGAACAATTCCTAGGAGGGGTTTGAGCAGAAATCACAACCTCACTGACGGTCATATTCTTCTGTCGCGGGTGCTGCTCCTTCCTCTTCTTGGTGGGGTTGAGATGTCCCTGTACCGTGGAAAGAAACTGTAATCACCGGGAATATTCTTTCTCTAACAAAATAGCATTTTCTTTAGTTTACTGCTATATATCAGCCCTAGGAGGTCATAGTCAGCATAACCAATGTTTACAACCTTCTTTCCATGGCAGTTCTACCTTTTGTGGACCCCATCAAACATCACCCCATATCTCAGTTCACACTGGCATTTTGACTTTCAGTTTGTGAGATCTGGGTTCTTACAAGCGGTTCAAAACAGTTTTGTCCTAATGCATAATAAATGGAAAAGGATCCTCTCAGAATGCATCAGTTTGGCTCAGTTCCATCTCCATTGCGTTTTGGAGGCGGACACCAAAACGCTGCTGGCAGCGTTTTGGTGTCCGTCTGATGAAACTGAGCCAAACAGATCCGTTCTGACCCACAATGTAAGTCAATGGGGACGGATCTGTTTTCTATGACACAATCTGGCACAATAGAAAATTGATCCGTCCTCCATTGACTTTCAATGATGTTCAGTGTTCAAGACGGATCCGTCTTGGCTATGTTAAAGATAATACAAACGGATCCGTTCTGAACGGATGCAGACGGTTGTGTTATCTGAACGGATCCGTCTGTGCAGATCCATGACGGATCCGCACCAAACGCCAGTGTGAACGTAGCCTTACCCGGGCTTCAGATTATGGCAGGTTCCATCAGTTACATTTTAGAGTGGAATAAGGCTTAAAAGCAATACACCGTCCATATAATAACAACTATTAGACCTGCCTGAAACAAAAAATTAGTTTGCAAAAAGTAGCAATTTTTTTTTCTTCTTACAATTCAGAAATAAAATAGTTTTCTAAAGTTGTGAGAAGTCAAATTGCATTCTCTTGGTGCCTTGCCGTGTATTGAGGCTGCGGCGGTAGGAGACATCCATCTCTGCAGTGAAAGTAAAGCCATTTCATAGAAGAACAAGGAAAGCGGTGGATACTTTGTGGACTATAAACAGCATTATTGTACGACCTCTGGGATATCTGGCCATGGCCGCGTGGGTAAAAAGCGGTCCTAACATGCTTCAGAATACAAATGTTCCCCCTCAGATGCAGGCAGTATATGGACGCCGTTCTGTTCGTAGCCTCCGTGGACGTCTGATGGCTGTCTGTTACCAGATTTATGATGTCACTTTTTTATATTTCTTCCAGTAGTTTCTATAAAATCACACTTTATTAGGTGCGGCACAAGCCGAGCCTGGAGTCCTCGTACTCATCGGGCTTCATCTGCGGCAGATTGACAGCTTTTTTCCCTATTGTGCAATGTGAGAATGCTGTCAATTAGCAGCTGGTGGGTGTGGGGAGCCGGCAGCTCATGAATATTGAGGACTTCAGCAACAACCTGCTATAATCTAGTGTCTGTCTCTCCTTTATGCTGCCCTCACAACAGGATAGTGCTGGTGACAGAGTCCTGTTAGGGCTGTTTCACACGAGCGGATGCCATGCGTGTCATCCGCAGCGTGAAAGAGAGCCAAGCCCCGCACTGGACAGCAGAGACACGGAGCAGTAACATGATTAATAAAGCTCCGCGCCTCTTTGTGATCTTTTTACTATAAAATCACAGGGACAACTTTATCTCACTGTGATTTTTATAGTAAAAAGATCAGAGAGGGGCACGGAGCATTATCAGTCATGTTACTGCTCCGTGTCTCTGCTGTCCAGTGCGGGGCTTGGCTGTCATTCACGCTGCAGATGACACGCATGGCATCCACTCGTGTGAAACGGCCCTTAAAGGGGGTTTCCAGTAATAATTATATTTTGTGTAATGCCCAAGATTCATACTTTCATGCTTCTCCAGTCCTCCACTGTCACCATCTTCTGTTCACCGCACTGTTTGCATCCGGTCATGCATGCTCATGGTCACTTACTCCACTGCAACCAATAACTGGCTTCAGCGGTGATGTGGCCGCAAGCAGCACATCGTCGCTGAAGCCAGTCATTGGCTGCGTGTGATGACCATATTCAGACAGTGCAGTGACCAGAGCAGCGTTGAGCTGGTAAGTATGAATCTAATTTTTCAGGAGGCAGACTGCAGGCATTACATAAAATATAATTGGCTGCGGTGGTGACATGGGTATACAGGCACATCATCACTGCAGCCAGGTCTAACAGGTAAGTTCTGGTTCTCTTGGTTACCTCATCACATTCCTTCCCTTTGGCTAAGTTTTGAGTTAACTTGGACAATCCCTAGAGGGCTGGTATGTGCCGTGAGAATGCCGAGGCCAGATTTACCTGTAGGCACAGTAGGTGTGTCCTGGAGAAAGGGCGCCTTCTGATGCATAAAATTTCCGAAAGCACTTGCGCTCAATGGTATGTGTTATGGAACATTGGGTATTTGTGAGGTACTCGCAGTGATATTAGAGGGAGAGGAAGGACCACCATGGAGGTGCAAGGGGAAGGATGGAACACTACAGTGTTCTTCTCAATTTTGCAAGGAGAAGTCGGACAGAAGGTGACATGATGCGAAGGGTTCGTCTGTCAGTCGGCGAAAATATGGCACACTATGAATCTCCAGCAAATTTCCTAGTAGAGGCGTTTAATTCCCGGTGCCAGATTCCTGCATTATGTAGCGATGACTACAGTCGTTTGTGTTGCCCAAGACCATGTTAATAAATCATTCACACTCCATTACTGGAAGATAAACGGAGAGGTCACCCGGAGAGCCACTCGCAAAGGTCACCTCTTGGGCACGAGCTGTTCTACGTGATACATATCTCTGTTTTTCGTATCCCTCCTCTCTCTCCCCGTTTGCTCATAGACTCTCACCATTTACCTTTTCACCCGGCCAATCAATGAGAATTGAATTTTTCAGTTTGAGCCTTTGGCCTTCAGATGTGTTTCGTCGGTGAGCGGGAGAGGTACAAGAGCCGAGGACAGCTGACCGCGGATGGCACGCCATGTTAATTCTGCCATCGAGTCGTGAACTCTGCACCCAGATACCAGGCAGACTAATTATTTGTACAAATTGGTTTTCAGCACAGTATTTATACTTGGCCCTGCTCATTACGAAGGCCCAAGCGACATAGGTTACAATGTACATTGCGTTGTTGTTATTTAAGGCCGTAAATCTGGAGTTGAAAACCTGGGTATTAATGTGGCTTATTTTAATGTGTTCTGCATACCCAGGCTGCACTGTGCGGCACTCTATCAACTTAATGACGTATTAATGTACTGTAAATGATTTAGGGCATCACCGGCCGCGCGGTGAAAGCGGGACTTTTTGCATATAATATAGATATTTCAAAAGCTACTTTAAATACGTCGCCATAGGTCTCAGAGCAGCAGAGCATTGATCTCGGAGATAGATAAACCAATTTGATCACGCTATTGACTAACAGCAGTCTGCACTGATTATAATTATTACACTCATTCTTTTCCAAAAACCGTTATTATGTCCAATATAGAGAAGTATCCTATTCTGGGCAAATTCAGTTTTAGTTTTTCCCCATTTTTTAACCTTTTTTTTTTCTTTGTTTTAATTTTTTTTTCTTTTTGGTTTTTGTTTGTTTTTGTTTTGCCTTATTTTTAGTATTTTTATTTTGTTAGCCCTTAAAGGGGTTAACATGCCCCCAGTGCCTGGGCCCCTCGTATAGATCGCGGGTGACTGTACAGAGGCTCGCTTTGATCTGTGCGGCGACCATGCAGAGATCAGGAGCTAGGGATTATCTATATGCAATGTTCATGCATATTTACGGACATATAGTTATTAGAGTTAGGAAAGGTTCCAGACAGGGTCGTCCTTTTAAGGACGAGTGCCCTGTGGTCAGGTTGCTATTACACATCTAGTAGGAGTTCCACAGGGACCCTGCACACATGTGTTTGACTGTCAGCTGGTTGCTATCTCACCATTGATTCATCCGACCATCCATACAGGAAGAACGACTACTTGAACATCGTGTTTTGAAGCAGCCGACAACCTCCCCTGGGTACCGGTAGGACACACTGGTTACCCTCTCAGTGCCACCGCGCACTTTAAATTTACTTTCAATATACTGAGATGACCATGGGCCACAGCTATTAATGGTCCTACACCGTGTTCATCACTTTATATTTATTTTTTTTGCACATAGTATCTAGGATTTTATCAGCAATGATATTAAATGTTATGTTTTAAGATTATTCTTATAGAAACCCCACAGCGCCCCATTCGCATGCAGGCCTACATTGGCACAGGCCACACGTATAGCAAATACACGTAACGCAAACCGCACTCATACACTGAGTTACTGGGCTTGTTCAGGGCACAAGGCAAAACCATTAAAGATGTGCTTTAATGTACGAAAAAGGTACAGTACTTAGTTACAAAAAGTAAAAGAAATAAGATGTACATAAACGTGAACAAAACGGTATAAAAATATAAGGATAAAAAGCAGAAAGGTTCTTACTCAATGAATTGTGTGGTCAGAGTTCCTTCTAGTTTCCAGGGACATGAGGAAAGTGGAGCACAACCCAATGTTGATCGCATCCCCAAATTGTGTCAGAAATGTTCCAAATAGTTCCTTTTTTTTTTTTATCCCAATTCGGCAGAGGGTGGAGCTGAGAGGAGTCTCCCAGCTATTGTGTCCCAGCCTTCTGGGGTGGCCCTCATTACCTGTGCATGCTCCAGCTGTCTGGCAGACATGAAATACTATTAAAACATGGCTTCCCATCCACACTAATGGATATTTGGGACCCAACATGTTTTAATAATGTACATTATATCCGGCTGATCATTTTGATACCACACATGACCGGTGTGGTTGTCCCAGAAGGTGTGATACTGGTTATGTGGGCATGTTGGCTATCAGGGATAGGATGTTTAGACCCCCTACAATGATCACAATTATCAATACGTGAGTTGTATCAGAGATGAGTTATTGCTTATGAGATTTTCTTCATCCCCTGACACTGTATTTGAAAAGCTTCTGGCCCTCTGCGGGGTGAGGTTCCAGGCTGTCTGAGTGGCTGCATTTACTGGAACCACCTTCATTACCACTTGCAAAAGGCCAGTTTTTTAACATTCAGGTGATAAACTGATTTCCTCCAAGAGTAATGCGTATTCCAACTGCAGGCCCAGATGGAACGGCACATACAATCGCAGAATGGCATGAACATATATGGGATCACACAGCAGATATAAAACATACACAGATAATAAAAGTTATGAGAATTGTGGTCCATTTCTCAGAAGGTCCTATCAGTGATTGATAGGACCCTCACCTCATAGAGGGAAGGCTATCAGTGATTGACAGGCTTCCATCTATGAAGAGGCGGTTCTATCAGTGATTGACAGCCTTCCTTCTATGACTGTGTATACCGGAATAGCTGTCAATCACTGATAGGACCGTCTCCTCAAAGAGGGAAGGCTGTCAATCACTGATAGGACCGTCTCCTCAAAGAGGGAAGGCTGTCAATCACTGATAGGACCGTCTCCTCAAAGAGGGAAGGCTGTCAATCACTGATAGGACCGTCTCCTCATAGAGGGAAGGCTGTCACTGATGGGACTCTCCTCATAGAGAAAAGGCTGTCAATCACCGATGGAACCTCCTCCTCATAGAGGGGAGGTTGTCAATCACTGATAGGACCTCCTCCTCATAGAGGGGAGGTTGTCAATCACTGATAGGACCTCCTCCTCATAGAGGGGAGGTTGTCAATCACTGATAGGACCGCCTCCTCATACAGGGAAGGCTGTCACTGATAGGACCGCCTCCTCATAGAGGGAAGGCTGTCACTCACTGATAGGACTGTCTCCTCATAGAGAAAAGGCTGTCAATCACCGATGGAACCTCCTCCTCATAGAGGGGAGGTTGTCAATCACTGATAGGACCTCCTCCTCATAGAGGGGAGGTTGTCAATCACTGATAGGACCGCCTCCTCATAGAGGGAAGGCTGTCACTCACTGATAGGACTGTCTCCTCATAGAGGGGAGGTTGTCAATCACTGATAGGACCGCCTCTTCATACAGGGAAGGATGTCACTCACTGATAGGACTGTCTCCTCATAGAGGGGAGGTTGTCAATCACTGATAGGACTGTCTCCTCATAGAGGGGAGGTTGTCAATCACTGATAGGACTGTCTCCTCATAGAGGGGAGGTTGTCAATCACTGATAGGACTGCCTTCTTGACTACAAAGGCCAGAATGAAGAGGGATTTAAATGAATGAATTACAAGTTATACTGAACCTTTTCCCATAGAACTATATATCAATCTGCTCAGCTCTATAACATGCTGCCTTTAGTTTACAATTAATTTTCATGATGACAGTTTCCCTTTAAGGCTCAGTTCACATCTGTGTCATGGCTTCTGTTTATAACTGAAAATCTCAACATGTTAGCGGTCGTGTTATGGGTCCAGCACCAGACAGATCCTGCAGATAATGGTATGTGTTGAGTCCCCATTGTGCCCATTGTTTTGACAGACATAATAGCGCTCTTTGAGTGGCTGTTTATGCCGTCAAATATGACAGCATCTGCGACAAAGGCTCCTAACTCAGATGTGAACGTCGTCTTAGTCAATCAGGATTTCCATGCATCAGTCTGAAAGCCTACGGTCTATATGACAATAATGTGAGCAGGGCTTTTTAAATGTTTTTATCTGCCAACCAGTGCCGCAGTGACTGTCCAGTCAGGGAACTGTGTAGATTTGTTTCACTAAATTACCGGAAACAGATCTATGCGACTTCACGTTTCCATAATTCGCCGATCAGGAGTAATGCTGGATCGGCACATGTCCAGTTATCCAGAGTCCACACAGAGAGCTAGATCTCCGTTTCCAGTTCTTCAGCAGTCTGATGGACTGAATAGGCGAAAGCAAAGTCCGTGGCCTCTACGTTCAAGATGTCTTGATTGCAATTCGTGGCTAACTGCTGATTGAAGAGGACGCTCGAAAGAAAACAGCCAGAACCAAGTGCTCTCGTTTCATTTTTCTTCTCTTTTAATACCTCCATTTTTTTTTTTCATTTCTTTCCAGATAATTCAGGACAGAATTTTCAAGCACATATCACGCAACAGTTTAATATGGAACAAGCACCCTGGAGGACTCTTTGTGCTGCCCCAGTACTCATCATATCTGGGTGATTTTCCCTACTACTACGCTAATCTAGGTAAGTGCTTCCTCCTTCATGACATGATGATGGGGTCGCTAACCGATTATATCCATCTTCCTGGCCATCAATTCAGCAAAAGGGCTGTTTGCACAGATTACGTGGAGAATGACTGAGCCCTTGGATTGGATTAACTATACAGACAGAAAAAAGAAAATACATTATATTTGTGTGACGTATAATATATAAATATATATATATATATATATATATATATATATATATATATTATAACATTTCTTTTTCACTATGGTCCTTTGTTATGGTAGCTTTTAGACTATATTTGTTCACAGGGATACTTTTTCATGTAAACACCTTTTTCTGTAATACTGCCTAAAATGATGAAATAATACCACCCTATGGTGTCCAATCAATACCACCTATACTACTACAATAAACAATGGAGAAAAGTCCAGCTCACCCAATCCATAAAACCAGGACCTTTATTGGATCTTCTGGGTCAGAAAAACGCAGTACTTAGAGCCGAAATGTCTTAGATGTCTCTAAGACGAAACGCACTGGTTACGGTATATAGTTTTGTATTGCGTCTTTCTAACCTAGAAGATCCAGTAAAGGTCCTGGTTTTATGGATTGGGTGAGCTGGACTTTTTTGATTGGTTATCTACTTAGCGCAGCCGTAGCACATCCGTGCTCTCCACCTAGATTACAGTTGAGCTTTCATTCTCTCTCTTTAATACCGCTATATATTGCGCAAACAATAAGTCAAAAAAGTACTCAAGTATTATCACTTTACACTGCCCAGTACTGATATAAAGTGCCAACCACCTTAAACACACATATTGGCATATACACGCGGTAGAAGTTGTTCTTTTCCCCCCTTTTCTGTTCGTCTCATCTAAACATGCAGGCCAATGCTTCACACCGCCATTGTCCTGTTGAGCAGCAGGTTCTGGTTCACTCGCAGACCTTTCTGATTTTTTGTTTTTTGTTTTTGTTCTTTTTCTATTTTTTTATGTTTCAGGTGTAAAATCGCCAACAAAGTTTACCGCCGTCATCCATGCTGTGACACCGCTGGTCTCCCAATCCCAGCCAATCCTGAAGCTGCTGGTTGCTGTAGCAAAGTCTCAGTACTGTCATCAGGTACCGTGACTATTCTGTCTTATAGTGTTAAGATGCCTCATCAGGAGCACGCCTGCTCTATATTCAGATAATTTTATATAGATGGAGGCAGATACAAAGCTGAGATATATTGTATACATGGTGTCATCGCTCCGGTGACTTTATATTAGCTCCTCCTCCAAAATGGCTGCCTTAAAGGGGTTTTCTTCGAGGAATAAAGGGGTTGTCTTACTTGGCATTTATCATGTAGAGGAAGTTAATACAAGCCACTTACTAATGTATTGTGATTGTCCATATTGCCTCCTTTGCTGGCTGGATTCATTTTTCCATCACATTATACACTGCTCGTTTTCATGGTTATGACCACCCTGCAATCTATCAGTGGTGGTCATGCTTACACAGTACAGGAAAAAGCAGTAGCCTATGTGCGCTGCCACGGTCCTGGCCACTAAATAGGCCAGCACTTTTTCCTATAGTGTGCAAGCACAACCACCGCTGGTGGATTGCAGGGTGGTCGTAAACCATGGAAACAATCAGTGTATAATGTGATGGAAAAATTAATCCAGCCAGGAAAGGAAGCAATATGCACAATCACAATACATTAGTAAGTGGCTTGTATTAACTTTCTCTACATGATAAATGCCACTTATGCCACAGTCTAATTATGGTCTTAACCTATAGCACAGCCCCCACTGATGCCATGGCTCTTTTTTTCTAAAGACCCCCCCCCCCCCCCCAATTCGTCCGTTGTTGGCCGCGTTGATTTCGGTGCCCTATATTATATTATTATAATGAGCCGACTCGGTTATACTAGGCAGAGACTTGCAGTTTCGCTGGGGGCTGTTCTCTTCTCACTGGCTGTGAGCGCATCCAATCAGAGCGCACCTCTTAGGGAGAACGAGCTCCTCCCTGGCTAAGAGCGGTGCGCTCTGATTTTGATGAGCTCACAGCCAGGGAGAAGAGAACCGCCCCCAGCGAAACTGCGAGTCTCCGCCTAGTATAACCGAGTCGGCTCATTATAATATAAGGCTATGAAATCAACGCAGCAAACAGCAGATGAACGGGGGGTCTTTGGAAAAAATGAAAAAGTGCCATGGCATCAGTGGGGGGCCGCCCTATAAGGAAAGGCCATAATTAGTCTAGGGCTAAACTGATGAAAGGTCCTCTTTAATCAAACACCATAAAATCCTGCAGTTTTCACACTGGCCACTAGGCTTTATAACAGGCCCCACTTCTTGGTCTGTACAGATCACTTTACTGCAGTTATCTGCTTATCTGTCATTCTAATCCTGCCAGTAATGATATTACCTCTGTGTATAGATAAGACCAGATCCACCATTCACAATAGGTGATATCACAGCTTATCAGCTACCTCCTGACCTCTGCACAGGTCACAGAGCATGCCTAGAAAACTCTCCCATAGAAGTCAATGAGATCCCCTCCTGACCATTGTGTCTATGGCCCATGGGGCTGCCCTAAAGCATTTTTCATAATGCTATTTAAATGCTGTTAAAAACAGCTCAGGCAAGATGGCCTCCCCCATAACCATGTTCAGGAAAAATAATTTAAAAAAATCTGTAATCAGGGGGGGGGGGGGGGGAAGGATTAGAAAAAATGGTATATGAGTTGTGTTGGCATATGATTTTAACTGGCAGATAACAGGATTTTTGGTGGCACATTCCCTTTAAATGATGTTATACTTGCCCCTTTCTCCACTGCTGGTTTGCAGACTGCAGTCGCCGGTGTGCAGGACTTTTCCTTTAAATGTATATTTGCTGCTCAGAATCTAAGAAAAACAATTCAGTTTTCTTATTTTTTCTTTTTTTGACATTTTTCCAGAGATGCTTTAATTTGGGAAATATTCAGTAGAGGAGCTGGCTGCTGGAATATTTATGTATCTGTTTATTATATTTTTCCAGATCATAGTCTTGTGGAATTGTGACAAGCCGCTCCCTGCCAAACACCGCTGGCCTGCCACTGCTGTGCCTGTCATAGTTATTGAAGGGGAGAGCAAGGTGAGACGATTGCGCCGCTCAGCCCTTTTATCCACTGAACGCACGCCAGGGCTTTATTAAAACTGAGAGGACCCAGATTTATGAAGCCGTCTTATCTCTACTAGGAAAATTGTTTTTATTTTCTGGAATTATACTGGAATTACCGCAATTAACCTGGTAGTCAGACAAGTGCCTGTAAGACCTTGTGCTTTACAATAGGGGACAGGTTTTGTTTTGTTAGACTCTAGCCCCAGTATTGGGGACCCCCAGTCTATACCTGCATGGCAGCGTCCTAGTCACCCAGCTGTCCGGGGAACTACAGTCATCTGGAATGGTGGCCGGGGCACTGCTCTTCCGTAAATACTGTGCTGCTGGCCCATTCATTGTCAGGACCAGTAGGGGTCCCTGAGGTCAGCCTCCCACAATCTTAAAGTGATGGCAAATCCATCAGAAGAGAATATCCTTTTTACAAGGGGTCATTGGATGTGATTTAGGGGCATCTCCTTTTTGACCACCTGTCATTGAGCCAGGTTGTAGAGTCACCAACAAGCAGTGGCTTAACTTGAACAATCAAGGCATTACATGGACAGCCAGGCTCCCATGTAGTACTGCATTTCCCTTCTAGTGGCCGCTGTAGGAGAAATGATTAGCTCTGGCAAAATCAGCTGATGGTGGCGGGGTCTTAGCAGCCAACCACGTGAGGATCAGCTTCATATTACCTATAATCATCACAGAAACCGGTTCAATATGAGATCAGTTGAAACACCTTCTCAACAACCAACCGGTGTAGAGTTCGTCTTTAGGTTTTGGACCATATCATCCAACATCTAGCTGGTTTCAGGAGGCCCCGAAACTGCCCTGAACATAACCACTCTGGACAATACTTCTAACATTTGCCCAGTCCAAAACTACTGTTGTGACTAGGACAGGGGCATGCCAAGGGTGAGGCAGAGTAGACAGCCAGTTAGATGGGATGGCGCCAGGAGAGAAGACCCTACAACACATCCATGATAGTGACCGGTGGATTGATGGGGATAGGAGTAGGGTTGGTAAGAGATAACTAAACTAGTCCATCTTGCTTACTTGAGATAAGCATTCTGAAACCACTGCCTTGAGCACCAAGACAGCTTGTCTGACACCTGGAATATGAGTTGGTGATCGTGTACTTTTTATAGCTCACCATGCCTTTCTCTGCTAAACTCCTCATATTGTATGCATTTGGTGAAGCAACGGTTGAAAGGCCTCTCGACATCTCGCTGTCTCGAGTCAACTTTGTTTTGAGAAACTGTGTGGCCAGAATGAAGAACAGAACACAATCCTTGTTAAATTGGCAGCTAATGGTTTCTGCCTGCCCCAGTGGTCATGTAAACGGCATCAGGAGGGTTTCTGGTACGCTGAGCCCACTTGGATATTTCTCTTTAAGCTGTGCAAGCACGAAGATCCTTTTAAAATTCCTTGCTTCTTCACCTTGTGTGAGGACTGACCTTGATACAGTTTTTTTCCCCCCACAAGCAACTCTCCTGTGTGCATCCAGGCATGGGGTAGTGTTGTGCGTCTTCTTTCTGTCGAAGGCTCTGCTCTGTGCCAGGCATCAGCAAACAGACAGACATTTTGGTGGGAGGGAAAAAAAAGTACATTTCAGTAGCTGATGGTCATTAACCCTCCCATTAATTTTCAGAGTTTAGGACCCTGTCTTGTACTTACTGTTTATTCCCCCTTCTTCTTGGGTGAGAGCCAAATCCAACACGCCTTCATTAAAGCATCACTTGCATTTACTATGTGATTCCAAAGGAAAAAATGGTTGTAAAGTTAGATTATGCTCCTTTAATCCATTATAGCTTATTTTTGCCCAAATCATAAATTTCAAGACAATCATGGGACAGATTTCAGTTTTCCAGGACCAGTTGGGCTTTTAGCATCTGCTTGACTAGTCAGAGAGCTAATTGGATTCCTGAACTATTATGTGCCTTGTATATTACTGGTGTTTTCATGAGAGAACCCTCATGTGCAAGTTTCTGGGTGCAACTGCTACATTGCTACACCCATGGAACTAAAGGTACTGAGGTTGAATCCTGCCCAAAGCAAAAATAGTCATGAACTTTGCAAGTTCTCCCATGTAGGGGTGGGTTTCCTCTTGATACTCCTGCTGCCCTCCAAAAACCTACTACTAAGGCCTCTTTCACACTACAGTATGTTGAATTCAGTGTTTTGCGTTCCGTTTTTCACGGATCCGTTGTTCCGTTTTTTGCTTCCGTTGTGGTTCCGTTTCCGTTCCGTTGTTCCGTTCCGTTTTTCCGTATGGCAAATACAGTATACAGTAATTTCATATAAAAAATTGGGCTGGGCATAACATTTTCAATAGATGGTTCCGCAAAAAACGGAACGGAAACGGAAGACATACGGATGCATTTCCGTATGTGTTCCGTTTTTTTTGCGGACCCATTGACTTGAATGGAGCCACGGACTGTGATTTGCAGCCAAATATAGGACATGTTCTATCTTTTCAACGGAACGGAAAAACGGAAATACGGAAACGGAATGCATACGGAACACATTCCGTTTTTTTGCGGAACCATTGAAATGAATGGTTCCGTATACGGACCGTATACGGAACGCAAAAAACAGACCGTATACGGAACGCAAAAAACTGTAGTGTGAAAGAGGCCTAAGTCTGCTGCTTTTCTATGACATTGGCTGTGGTATGTTTTTTGCAGATTTAGGGATTTTCTATTGTGAGAACAGGCGGTGGTAGGTTTTGACAAGTAGCCCAACGGGCACCATAAACCATATAAGCAAGGGTTTTCTGTCTTCCTTAAAATGTTTTTTTTTTTTTTTTTTTTTTTTTTTTCACTTGAATGCGGCTGAGCTGCTCCTAGGCCACGTGAACGATGAAAGTGTCATCACTGGCCTAGGAAGTGCCTCAAAAGAGCGCTGCTCTCTTCTCGAACAGCTCATCGGCGAGGGTCCCGGGTTTCAGACCCTTACCAATCAGACACTGGTGACCCATACAGAGGATAGGTCAACAATAAATAAAATCTCGGCAAATCCCTTTAATTATTTTCCCTGAAATAAAATAAGGCATAAATGATATTCTTTATCTTTTGTATGCTTATATTTGCCTTC
Organism: Bufo gargarizans; assembly: GCF_014858855.1. Lineage (NCBI taxonomy): Eukaryota > Metazoa > Chordata > Amphibia > Anura > Bufonidae > Bufo > Bufo gargarizans. The sequence continues at coordinate 36,609,886 of NC_058084.1, forward strand.
GTCCTGATGTGATAGATATTTGTCCATGACCGTGCCAGTCCAGACATGTCTCGAAATCCATTTTAGTGGAGCCCATCACTCCTGATTACACAAGCTCAAGAGGAGTGATGGACTGTCTGTCACCCTGTCAGATAGCGGGTCTTTAATAAATACATCCTGCAACTTTCAAGCATCCTTCAGAGGTTTTAATGGAAAGAGTCCAGCTAGCAGTGGCCTACAAATGCTTTAATCCCTTAATAGTAGGCTAAGAAGGTGCAAGGAAAGCCCCCAGTAGTCATAGTATTTTTCCTAGTAATCAGGTTTTTGCACAGTACTCTGATGCATAAACATTTTTATTTTTTTATCAATTGAAAAAAGAACTTATGATTAAGATATTAATTGATATTGTGATGACTTGTAGCTCACATTGAATGGCATAACTTTTTCCCAAAGGCCTTCTATCATCTTAAAGGTGGCCATACATATTAGATCAATGGCTTCTGAACACAATGATTTTGACGGGGTCAGCACACCATCTAATCTCTTGCCTGATCTTTTTGTTCTCATGCGATGTAAAGGTGGATTTACAGAGCCCAATATTTGGGAAGATTAGAATAACAATCTGCCCGTCTAAAGGTTCAGCCGATTACTCCGAAGAACAAGTAAAACACTCATACATCGGGCGATCCTGTAGTTCGTGCAGGCACACCAATGATCATTTCTGGGCTGCGCAGAAACAATGCAGCTGTATGAGGACGAGCAATCGCAACAGCCTATCCTCGTCCTCATACTGTGAAGGAGATCTCTGCATGTAAGTGCAGCCGTCTCCTTCACTGAGCGAACAGCCGACTGTCGAGATGGACAACTTCCTTTCCAACTATCAGCTTTAGCTCGGCCCGTGTAAACCCATCTTAATCAAAAGTGTCTGGCAGTTGTAGATGACCATACACCATAGATGGCTGTCAGCCAAACACTAATTCAGCCAGCAGCTCTCTTCCCATCCCAAATCGGGCCGAGCATGCACGTGTTGTGAGAACCGCAGCAATCGGGCGTGTTGAAATCCAGAAGAGACGGGATGCCTCCATATACATTAGAGGGTAGGCCGTTCCTGCCAAAATCACAGCTGCACACTAATGCCAACAGTGACTATTCTCTTTTTGATTTTTACACTGCTTTTTAATTTCTCTCTTCTTTGTCTTTGCAGGTCATGAGCAGTCGTTTTCTTCCTTACGATAACATAGTGACGGATGCTGTACTCAGCCTCGATGAGGACACGGTGCTATCCACGACGGAGGTACGTACCATGGTATACAATTACCCGTAATGTTCTGTAGTGCTATGGCACTACAGAAAAAAACTAAAGAAGAAAAAAATATTTCTTTAAACAACACATTAATTAACAGCCCTGTGTATCCCCAACAAAAACTTCATAAAGTATTATAGGAGCCAAGCAAACGTAAGGGCCTTTTAAACCATCACGTGCACAAAATCGCAAAACCCCTGTTCTCTGAATGGCGAGGGCATCAGCAGTCAGGCCCCCCAAACCCCACCCACCTTCCCCGATCAGACTGTTATCCTGTGGATATGAGATGCGTTTGTGGTGGGACAACATCTTTTAGTGTCTTAAAGGGGCTATGTAGCAGAATGGTGAGCTGCTCTGCGCGATCGTCTCCTGCTCTTGGGTTCCCAGATTATCTTTGCCGGGCATGCTCAACCTGCGGCCCTCCAGCAGTTGCAAAACTACAACTCCCAGCATGCCTGAACAGCCTACAGCAGGGCATGGTCGGAGTTGTAGTTTTACAACAGCTGGAGGGCCGCAGGTTGAGCATCGCTGATCTATGCAGTACTTGGAGGGCCATTCATTTGCATGACCGCCAGGTGATTTTAGGAGATGTATGCCTACACAAGTCTCCCGCTGGTCATAACAACTGTTCGCCTGACCCACCTCCAGAGCGGCCTTTCCTTGAATGGTGCCTTGTGATATTCCTTCTATTAGCACCCCTTCCCCCTCCTATGGTGTTCTCTGATTATAAGCACTGTACACTATGGTCCAAAACTTAGTGCCATATAAGAAAGTGGGCTAAATAAAGAATACTGGGCCAGGCAAAAATAAAGTAAAATAAGTACCGTATTTTTCACCCTGTAAAATGCACCTGCTCATAAGTTCACCTACGTTTTAGAGGATAAAAAAAAATGTTTCATCAGATCAGACCTTCATCAGACTTCAGACCAAATCCCCGTCAGACCACAGATAAGACCCCCATTGTTAACCAGACCTCAGCTTAGACCCCCCAAAAAAAAACTCGAATCAGACCCCCAAAAAAAAACTCGGATCAGACCCCCAAAAAATCCTTAGATCCGACACCTATTGTTAATCAGACCTCGGCTCAGACCCCCAATGTTAACCAGACCTGAGCTCACACCCCTCATGTTAATTAGACTGGAGCTCAGACCCTTAAAAAGTCCTCAGATCAGACAATTTTTTTTTATCAACTCGCCTCTCCTGCTCTGGGCGCTGCCGCTCCCAAGATCCAGCACTCTTCCTGCCACACTGTGTCGTGATGAGACCTGACATTGCACAGTGTGAGGTCACAGAGCACACCTACGTCCTCACGCTGTGTGCAGGCCACCGCTACGCATGGGACGCCGGCAGACAAAGACCAGGGAGCGGTGAGTACAGTGCCAGCATGGGGGCGTTGCATTCACTGCTCTCCGGTCCTGCTGTACTAGTGAGCACTTCCATAATGGAAGCGCTCATTAGTATTCACCGCACTGACTTTTTCCTCCACTTTTGGGGGGAAAAAGTGCGTCCTATAGGGCCAAAAATACGGTAACCGTGCCATACAGTGCAAATAAAAGCCACTAGAGTGCTCAAATAATAACCTACAGCGGAATAACAGCTCTATATATAATATTAATTGTGTGGCACAATTATTAAGATATTCTTGGTGGTCATACGCGGCACTTAGTTTCTCGGAAGGGTCTCCCTTCAGCAGAGGCGTCCCCGAAGGCCAGACCTCCCGGCATTAGTTTGTCAGCACCTATGTTTCATTATTACCTACCTCTGATAACAAGATATATGTGTACACATGAGTTATAAATTCTGTCAGTATAATATATTCCGGCGGCATGTAATACTAGTGGCAGCGGCGTCAGGCACGTTTGGCCCTCTCCGAAGCCGTACGCCGACATAATTAAGAGTCACATTGACAGAACGGAGCTGATTTTCTGGTGGTTTGTTTGCTGAAATACCAATATGAGGTGGTGAAGGACAACATCATGACACCGAGGCGAGAGAGAAAAACACTTTGAAAATGATTTGACAAAAACGAGAACATTTGTCTGAATGTCATTTACAAGGAACAATTTTTTTTTTTTTCACTTACTGTGGAACATAAAACTTTTTTTACTAAGTAAAAAGGGAGATTTTGCCTTGAATTTCCTTTTACATTGTGTCTCTTGCGTCTGCATTTAATTGTATTGTAAATTTTTTTAAATGTGAGTGAAAGCTATAGTGAGATTCAAAGAAGCTAAAATAGATCTATTTGGACTCGCATATCAAAAGGGCCTAAAAGAAAGGGTTGCCCATGGCAACCAATCAGAGCAGCATTCATTTTGCCTCACTGATGAGGGAAGGCTAGGTTCACGTTTACGGCAGAGGTATCCGTATGAACCTCCATCGCAGTTTCCGTCAAAAGGACAGGACAGAATACCAGAGCATACAGCTCAGTTTTGCCCGGCAAAATGAAGGGGGTCATAATAGAAAAACGATGGACCCCACCCCACCCCTCTTAAAGTCAATTGAATCGGTCTAGCACCATTGGTGACACTTCTGTTTTTTTCTTGTTCTGTCCCTAGACCATACTTTTATCGACAATGCTGTTGGTTTTTTAGGGACCTATAGACCCCACCCTTGGGAACGCCCCCAAGCCTCACAAGACCAGTCATTTATGGGCAGGGCTTACCTAAACCCCACCCATTTTGGCCTGAGACAGCTCAAATTTGCAGGGACTGTCTCTGGAACTTAGGGACAGTCCTTGTAAATTCAGGACTATTGGCAACTAGGCTAGACCTGAATAGAAAAATGTAAAATATGCCACAGATGTTTAAGGGACATTTGAGTATTTTAATTATTTATTTTTAGTTTATGATCCTGTAAGGCCTTGTGCACATGAATGTGGGCTGCCCGTTCCGTGCACTGGGGACCACAAATAGTGCACAGGCACCGTCCGTGTGGCTGGCGCAGACAGATGCAGACCTATTCCACTTGAATAGGTTTGTAATCCATCCGCACCGCAAAAAAATATGGGTCCGCATCTGTGATGCAGCGCACAAGCGGCTGGTGCCCGTATATTGCAGACCTGCTGTTTGCGGGCCCCAATACGGGCAACGGTCCTGTGCATGAGCCCTGAATCAGAATATGGCTAGATAAGTGATCCCTATATAAAGATCCATCAATAACAATCTCCTGTATACCGTACTGGTCGGTAATTCATCCGTTCTTCTTCAGTACCATTCTGCTCTGTCATTGACAATCACAGGCCGTGTCCTAGATAAAGGCACAGGAATGGTCGTAATAACGAGTGGTCAGCATTGTCTCACGTTTCCATCGACCGAATCTGTGAGCAGCGGCAGAGGTTGGCTCCTTAGATTTAGAAAGCTGATGAGGGTTGAAGAACATCTCCCTCATGTCATCTTCTGATTCGGTTCTACTATGACGTGCTAGAAGATTTTAGAAGGAGAGTTTTTCTATTACAAAAATTACTGCTGTTGCATTTTATAATTTTTTTTCTCTCAATTTATTTTTATTTTATTAGTTTTTATTTTATTATATTCTCTATCGGGAGTCGGCAACCTTTTTCGGATGGAATGCCATTTAAAAAAAAATCAAAGCAGAAGTGGTCAGTGTGTACAGGAAAGTAATATTATAACACAAACTGTATGTGACCTAGATCAAATAATCAGTGGTGTCTACCATTCAGTGTGACCCTTGTACATGACTCTTCTGCTGTGGTTCATACGAGGCGACTTTCAGGTCCCCCCCCCTTCCCCGCCGCGTGGAGAGTCAGTCTGTGAGATGCAGGAGTTTGGTAGCTGGGTGGCACGGCGGGAAGCATGGGGGGGCGGGCTTAGCATAAACTGTTTGGCGTGTGTGAGTATTTTTAAATAAAAGTGCGACGCAGCCTGAATGCCATCTGGTTGCCGACCCCTGTTCAATAAACTTTTTATTTTATAGTCTTACGGTATATTGTTTTTTTTATTTTATTATCATATATTTTTCTGTTTTCTTATATCTTATATATTGTTTTTATTTTCCCGTATTTTATATATTATTTCATCGTTATAGCTTAGATATTTTTCTTTTATCCTATCAGCAAATATAGCATTCCCCATGACCATGTATCACAGTGAGCTTCTTGGCAGCATTTAACCAAAGCATACTGACCTTTATGAAGTTTCGTAACCCAAAATTTCATGTTTTTTTTTAATTTATTTTATTTAAAAAAAAAAATAATGTAAACCCTCGAAAAATGTACCTCCCAATCCTGTGCTATATTTTTTCATAGTTTAGCATTTTGTTTGAAATATTGTCACCTAGTGCTGGTGTCAGGGTCTGTATTTTTTATTTAAAAAAAATAAAAAAAATTATGCTTGTTAATTGGGCTCTTCATTTGCATATTAGACTTTTTTTTTATAATGTCACCACACAGAGACCGAGGGAAGGAGTGCGCTTTGTATTATCTGCTCATCACGTCATTCCCAGAAAGGCTGTCTTCTGAGGCATTTATTTCACTAATTAATGTTTTGTGAACAGTATCTCCCATCTCGGGTGCTAGATTGGATTATCCATAACCAACACAAAAATCAAACATTTCCCATGGAACTTAAGATGTTTGCATATGCCTCGAATGTGAGCGGATAATTACACCGGGAGAAGAAAAGAGCGCGGAGACGGGAGTCCTGTGTAGGCCAAACGAGATTCCATTCTGTTAATTACGGAGATGGCAAAGACGGGGAGGGTTCAGAATACTGAGCAGGGTGGATGCTGTTCCTTTGCATTGCTCTGGTTTTAATGAATTATCCCATTAGGCGGTATGGAAATAGAATAAGGTGAGCGGCGGTAATGAAATTAACACCAAGAAAGGTTTTTTACATTTTTCTTAAATTGTATTTCGTAGTCGATAGTCCCAAGATCGTGGCTGCTTTGTTTAAAAAAAAAAAAAAAATTTAAAAAAAAGCACCTGTTCATGGGTTGTGTATAGTATTGCACCTCAGCTCCATTGAAGTGAATTGGACTGAGGTGCAGTACCACACATAACCTGTAAAAGAGGTGTGGCGCTGTTTTTGTAATCCTGTACAGTCCCCTTTTAAGAGTTGTTCTTAGACAGAATATGCTCTAAATATCAAGTGGATGTGGATCCCACCTCTGGGATCCGCACCCATCTCCAGGTCAAAGTAGGAAATAAATAGACAAGCATCCACATTTGTGTGTGGCTCTCGCCATTTACTTCAATAGCTTGAGTGGCCACCTCTCCACCACTTGGCATCTCACCAAGTGGGGCGAGCCATGGTAGAGCCCCCATTCAGGAGACTGGTGTTGGTCCCAGAGGTGGTATACCATATCCACAACCATGTCCATATACCACAATGCCATCACAGGATCTGCCATAGGACCCAGGCTGGAGTGCAGGTAGCTCTCTCTACTCCATAACTCTTTGAGGCTTCAGACCTTGTAATATGTCTCCTCTCTACAATTCAGGTCCTAGAGGCAAAGTGGACAAATGTTCACGTTACATTGTGCTGGCGCTGTGGTGCAGTGCCCCCACTGGGGAAATGGGGTGTAACAATTTTGCATGATGCAGTACATGGGCAGGCCAGGTGCTTGGGACCTCCAGAACTAGAAATACTGCTTACTGTATAGTGATCTGCTTCTTCGACCTCTAGCGATCAGATGTAATATGCAGCAGTTTCCCTGCAGCACCCCCACTGGATATATGGGGTGTAACACAATTTTACATTGTGTAGTACATGGACAGGCCAGGTGCCTGGGTCCTCCAAATCTAGAAATACTGTTTACTATATAGTAATCTGCTGCTTCGACCTCTAGTGAGCAGTTTCTCTGCAGTGCCCCCACTGGAGATATGGGGTGTAACACAATTTTACATTGTGTAGTACATGGACAGGCCTGGTGCCTGGGTCCTCCAGAACTAAAAATACTGTTTGCAGCCTAACTTAGAATTTTCCCAATAGTTTATTTGACTCAGTCATGTTGTAATATTGCATAATTTGAAAAATACAGAAATACAAATCCTCCCAAACCCAATCATGGGTGCTGGTGATGTGCTGGGCACAGACAGTCCCAGTTTGACTTAGCATACACATGGCTGCCGGTGCCTGAGGTATTGCATTTGATGAGTAATTGTTGTTTTGACCAGACGAGCGAGATCATCTCCGTGACAAGTGTCTCTCCTGCTCATATTCTCTTTACCTTTACATTAACCGTTGTGACATTAATGTAATGCTAATCCAAAATGGACGCACTGGGCCCATCAGAGTTCAGCGTCCCATGTTTAAATGGCTGTGTCTGGTTGTCATCTTTTGTGCCATTTGAGCTACGCTTGTGCTTTTTCCACTTGGCTTCCTTTGTCACGGATTTGCATAGCTCTCAAGTATCATCGGAGCGTATCCCTTTGTAAATCTTAAAGGGGACCCGTCACCTGCGTACCTACAACCACCAATGGCGGGGGCCCAAATCCATCTGTAGATCTGGGTGGTCTCTCCCTTGACTTGAACTGTGGAGGTATAAGACGTGCTGTGCCTCGTGTCTCAATTGTGAGAGCTTTGGTAGAACATGGTCTCATAGGGTTACGTTTAGCTCCTCGCCTTTCTCAACATCCGATCTAATATTTTCCACAGCTGAGAATTTGCTTCAGTCGTATTTAGTCCAGACTCCATGCTCATACATTTTACCTGCACTGACACATTGTAGCAAAACTGTTAGGACAGGAGAGAGAGAGCTTTTTGCTGAAGACTGTCTACACTGGGTATACCGTAATTGTACCAAACCCTCAGCTGTGAGATGTATTAGGCATTTGCAGGTCTTCTAGGTCTCACCTCTATACAGAGTACCAATCTCAAAAGTTTTGTAGACTCACTATAATAAAAAATTGAAGCAAGTCTACTTAAAAATACTCGTGTTAATAAATTCAGCGCATATAAGCCCCTCCCCAGAAATGGGCAACCCCCTCACTGGAACCGCCCACTTATGAGCGGTGCCCTTACGCGCTCCACAATTTTTATTTTTCAGGACACCCTGAATTTGCAGGGCAGCAGTGCTTACTAATCTGTATATAAAGTGAGGTCTCCCTGAGAAAAACGTAAGGCCAGGGCTACACACGGCCCAAGATTGCCGCCGTATAACATTGCCTGCATCGCAACTAATGGCAGTGAAGGAGGTTGCGCTGTGACCCACAAGCTGCTGCCGCCATGACACGACAGTCGCAATAAAACCAAACCTGCTGGACTTATTGCAACTGTTACATCAAGGGTTATGACACAATCCCATTCACTTACATTAGTTTGGATGCAGCCAGTGCACCACGACGAGTCACCATGTAGCCCTAGCCTAGAACTGACTTATTTGCCCTTAGCGACCAATCAGAACTTGGCTTTTAATATTTTTTAAAGAGCTCTGATTGGTTCCTGTGGGCAGCAAGGGTAGTTTTACTCTTAGTTTTCATAAATGTTGCCCATAGCGACCAATCAGAGCGCAAGCTTTCATTTCTTAAAGAGCTCTCATTGGTTCCTGGAAGCAGCAAAGACCGTTGGACAGCGTAAATGTTGCCCATGGCAACCAATCAGAGCTCCGCTTTCATTCCTTAAACTGCTCTGGCAATATGAAAGCTGCTGTCTTATTGGTTGCCATGTCAGACAGCCTTGATAAATGAGGCTCTTAATGTTAGCTGTCTGGTATCCTATTTATTGCATATCTCTTAAAGGGGTTGTCCGCTTTTTACTATTGATGATCAGGATAGGTCATTAATATCAGATGAGTAGGGGCCCGCTACGGGAGCAGGTAAACGGAGCCCTTATGAACGCTGCCTTCTCTTCAAACGGACATGATATTGATGATCTATCTCAATAGTAAAAGGTGGACAACCCCTTTAAAACTGAGCCCCATACACTGCTGGGCTGGATCGTCCCAGTCCACACACAGAGCAGAGCATTCGTTACAGTGACGCAGTACCGCTGTATCCCATCAATGCATGCCCTTAGCTAACAGCAATGATGCAATTAACCTCAATTAGACAAAAAGCTCTGTGAAAATGAAGGCACTGATTACTCCTTAGTGTTTGACGTTACTGTTACACCCGCAAAATCCATCTCTCCCTCCCCCCCTCGTGCCAGAATCCTGCTGCTTCACCTCTAGCCTGAAGGGCACAGAAGCAGATGTCAGGGAGCCCGCGCCTGCAAAGCCTGCCGTCCGCTGGGAGGACGAGGAAAAGGGCATGGGCAAAACAGACACGTTGTCTAAATTACTGAATCATCAACAGCTTTACAGAACTGGAGCACCCGGGGGCTGGAGGCCAGATCCTGCCTCTGTACAGTCCAACATAGAACGTTGTCAGGAGCAGCAGAGCTGAGTTTATCATTTGGTGCAGCTAGTATTGCGTTGCCCGATGACTCAAACTGCCAAAGGGTTAGGGCTCATGCACGCGAACGTTTGCCAGGCGTGCTCGTATTGCTGCTGGCAAACTTGCTTGGAACCCCACGGAAGCACTACGGAGGGCTTCCGTGGGGTTTCTCTCCGTGTCTCCACACAGCATAAAAATAGAACTTAAAATTTTTTTGCAATGCATATGGATCTCGGACCCATTCAAGTTGAATGGGTCTGGATCCATCTGCGAAATCCTCACGGATGTTGCCCGTGCATTGGGGACCGCAATTACAGTCGCCAATGCATGAAATAGCCAAACAACGGCCGTGTGCATGAGCCCTTAGAGGGATCTTCTTCACAGAAGCTGTTAACATTGGAGGGCGCCTCATTTCGCCAGGCACTACCTTGTAGAGGCCCGGCCATGTAAAGCTCTTTTCACATTGCACCTTGAGCGTCTGTTTACCATACGCACAAAAGGGTTTTCAAGGGGGTTATCCAATATCATACAAGAGCCCCCCCATGTGTCGGGCCCCTAAGAGTGAGTATACTTACCCCGCTCTTGGTCCCTGCACCACCGCTGCTGCTTCTCCCTGTACACGGATAAAAACATCTGGTGTCGTGGGGCCCCCAATGGCAGACCGGGACTAGCCTCCTTTCATCCGTGTACAGGGAGAAGCAGCAGCGGCAGTGCGGGGAGCCAGGTAAATATATTCACTCTGAGGTGCCCGTCACGTGGGGGTGCTGTTTATGATATTGGATAACCCCTTTAAATACTGAAGGTCGGTTATCAGTATCTGATCAGTGGGGGTCTGACTGCCAGCACCGCCTGCCGATCAGCTTTTTGAAGAAGCCGCACCTCTACACTGAGCACTGCAGTCTCTTAAGCACAGCGCCGTGCATTGGATAGTGGCTGTTCATGGTATTGCAACCCAGGCCCATTCACTTGTATGGGACTGAGCTGCTCCTAGGTCAGGTCATTGGCCGAGGAAGAGGTTGCAGGCTTTTGAAAGAGCTGATGGGCAGGGGTTCTGGGGATTGGACCCCCTCACTGATCAGATATTGATGACCTATCCTGAGTATAGTCCATCAGTATTAAACTCCTAGAAAATTCCATAGGCCTCTTTTCCCCTCTTTTCTGTGGCATCTGGCGGGTTTCTTTCTTTAACCGCAGGAGTTGTTCCATGCAGAGCCATTCAGTACAATAACGTGTACCATGCAGTATACAACTTTTGTTTAACATGGACCTCCTTCGGGGATGGATGCCACATAAGGGCATCCATTTTATGTCTCAGTTTGTGAGAGTGGGAGGACATGCTGAGCCATAGCTGGGCATCCAGACTGGGCCCCCCCTCCTCTATAATGTACATGTGCCAGAATAGACAGGGTTCCTTGTGAGACGTCGCCACCACTGATTGACAAATTCAGCTCTGCTGCATATACACACGGCTAGCCAGTATTCTATGTTGATACCTGTATTTCTTTGACATTCAAAAAGTTCCTCTAAAAAAAAAAAATAATGTAAAGAAAATAACCTTGGCAAACTTTGCATCTCGGGAAGGTCAGACGAAAAGAAAACTGCATTTATAAAAGAAAAAAAAATCAAGCAAAAAAAGGGCAGAACTATAAATCTGAATTTAATGCTACGGTGCGCTGAACTTCGGCTGATGGATACATTAAAATGTGCATAATTTTAGGTTAGAATATCAAGCAGTCTGGTTAAAAGCAGAAGCGTGGGGGCTTTTAGAAAAAACATTTTTTAGTGTTTTTTTCTTTTTCTTTATATGTAGCTTATAATTGAGCCGTTCACTCGATGATGCCCGGTTTTGAGACATTTGAGAAGATAATGATCATCCTGTGTCTCTATTATATCCATGGCATTGTTCCTTTCCAGCCGGCCCACAAATGGCGGGTGACTGCCGGAAGCCCCAATGTATAAAGAATATCTCTTTTATAGCTTTTTTATATATATATAATATTTAGTGTATAATTAAATTTTTGTACTCCTGTGCGCATACTAGGAGTAGCGCTTTCACGCGCAGTTGATAAACCGCAATATGGTGTCAGTCGTAGCCTCGTCATCACCGTTTATCTTTTCTTTGCAGGTGGATTTTGCCTTTACAGTTTGGCAGAGTTTTCCAGAAAGAATTGTGGGTTACCCGGCCCGTAGTCACTTTTGGGACAGCACAAAGGAGCGATGGGGTTACACTTCTAAGTGGACTAATGACTACTCCATGGTACTAACCGGAGCTGCTATCTACCACAAGTAAGGGGCTTGCCATCGCTTGAATGGTTGCTATGGTTATGGTGTTGGGAATGGATTTTTTTTCTTTGTATTTTTAGTTTATGGTATATACATTCTGCATGATGAGCCTTGTTAATTGAACAGTCCGTGCGCCGGCATTACTACAAACCTTCTGTCCGGCTGAAAGCTTTATGAGCACTGTGCTGACAGAAGAGAATGAGAGCCTGCACTATTAATCCGATTTTTCAGAAAATGGCGAAGGAGAACCAATAGCGCCTGGGGGTATATAAGAAGCCTGACAGACTGAGATGGCTCTCTGCCCTCCTAATAAAGCCATTACAGGACGCTGGTGAATGGCAGCCAGTGGCCTAATTAAGGCCTGACAGCCAATATTGCTAATTTATTAAAATGTAATTTTAATAAAAAATTGTCCTTAAAGGGGTATTCCCATCTCAGACAATGGGGGCATATCGCTGGCATATGCCCCCATTGTACGATAGGTGCTGGTCCCATCTCTGGGGCCCCCACCTATCTCGTATACACAGCCTGCAAAGTCCCGGGGGGTGCACCACCCTTCATTCATTTCTATGAGGCCAACACCCAGGACCCCCACTTATCAGCTGTTTGAGAAGGCAACGTTGCTCGCAGTAGCGCTGCAGCCTTCTTTTAGCTTTGCCTAGCCCATGTGACATCACCTTCATCAGTCACATGGCCTAGGAGCAGCTCAGCCCCATAGAAGTGAATGAGGCTGAGCGCAATACCAAGAACGGCCACTATACAATGTACGGCGCTGTGCTTGGTAAGCTGAGAGAAGGCCTCGGCGCTTACAGGACCCCCGGTGACTTCTCAAACAGCTGATTGGCGGGGGTCCCTAGTGTTGAACCCCCACCAATCGGTTAAAAAAAAACTCTTGGAAAACCCCTTAAGAGTCACAGTATACTGGGCTGATTTCTATTGGCTGTAGAGTTGAGTGACCCTGCCTTTTGGCAGGTTCGGGGTTTAAGTTAATTACGTAATGGATTCCCTTCTCACGGAATCCATCACGTAATTCAATGCCGCATAGTACAAGTGTATGGCCAGCCCCCGAGGCTTCCGTTCTGCTGGCCGCACACTTGTATTATGACGCCATGCCAAACGGAATATCTCTGAAGGCATTGAATTACGTTGTGGATTCTGTGAGAACGGAAGTCCGTTACATAATTCACTTAAACCCTCGAACCTGTCAAAAGTCAGGTTAGCTCAACTCTAACTGGCTGGATAGTGAAATAAATCCCGAATTAGTCACGCCCGACACTAATGTTATATGTATTGTATTTGCAGATACTATCATTACCTGTACACCAATTACTTGCCTGCCAGTCTGAAAAACATGGTGGACCAATTAGCCAATTGTGAAGATATCTTAATAAACTTCCTGGTGTCTGCCGTAACCAAGTTGCCACCAATCAAAGTGACACAGAAAAAGCAGTACAAGGAGACCATGATGGGACAGGTACGTTGGCGGATTATTTACAAGATTAAAGGGGGGGGGGGATCCAGACACGGACTCGATCTCATTACGTCACCGGTTATTGCAGGTAACCTAATCTGACTTTACAGCTCTGAGCTGACATTTCCCATCATCCCCTGCTTGTCCAGTGTCCTTACTGAGATACCTCACCTCCCAGCATTCGAACCCACGTCCTCGGGTGCGACCCATTTCACCAGAAATCCACATGTTGGAGCCATTTACATAACCCCACCCCCTTTGAGTTAAATTTAGCATATAATACTGTAAAACGTGGGATGGTTAGGAGGTAGGACCGAACAGTAATCGGACGCAGAAAAAAACTAGCATTATTGTAGCTCAGGGGTGTCTGCTGACAGTTTCCTGTAGTAACCAGCAGAATTATGAATGCAGCTCTGCAGGATGTATTGGTTTACAACGCTTTATAGAATAGTTTTCTTTCTGACCAGCTACATATAACTTTGCCTGTACGTTGCTTTATTCTATTTTTACACTAGAAGTGAGGGGAGAAGGAAAGGCAGAGACCTTTCAGCTATGTCCTACAGTACTGTACTTTCTTTTGAAACCGGTTTTAAATAGCAGCCGGGTTGAGCTCTGCTGGTGAGTGAGTTACTCATGTGGATTATTTCCATCTTTTAAACTTTTTTTTTTTGGCAAGTTTCTTGCCGTCCACTGAAGGAAATGGAGCAGGGACCGCATGGTGTGCTGGTGGGTGGTTAAAAGGCTTCCAGGCAGCTGAGAGTTATGTTAATGCATCAGGATCAGCCGAAATGGACGGCCTTTAGAAACAGGCAGACGCCTTCCACCGGCGCTTATTAAATTCTAAGTGCCCCCAAAACAGGACCCTGAAAGGTCGGCTTCTACCCCTGCACTCATTATTCGGTGTTCCAAAATACTTCAAATATAAACCTCTGACGGCATTGCAAAGATATTCCTTTCATTCTACTTTTTGAAACTATTTAATACCTTTATGTATAAAATAAACATGTAATGTCAAGTAGCTTAGCTGATGTTAGAGGACCTGTCACCATTCCTGGCAGGTCTATTGTATAAAAAAAAATGTGTTACACATGAATTGACAGTTGTGGAGCATTTATTTTTAGGACTCCTTTTTTTTTTTTTATATACACACAATGGAACTCTATGGTGAATGGATTCCACTTTATGGCATCGGTCTGAGGAATCCATTTAACTTTATATGTTTTTTGTGTACATTAAATAGATGGGGGAAAAAAACAATGTGAACCCACCATAGGAGTTGTGGATGTGACACTGCACAAACTGATACTGTACAATAAGTAGTGGACTGGGCAGGGTTACATACCCAACTGGTAACATCTAGCTGTGCTAATAATAAAAGGACACAACATAGTTATAAGAAAAGATGCGCTAGAATGGCTATTGCATTGGGACTAAACAGACATTTCGCGTTGTTTTTCAGTTTTATGGATTGTTCATTACCAGACATGACACGTTTTATTGGTTCCTGCTGGTTTATTCCCTCCCCAGAACCTGTCCTACTGCCCACTACGAATAAAACATAACTACTATAATACTGCCCCTATGTACAAAAATATCACTATCATAATACTGCCCAATGTACATGAATATAACCACTTTAATACTGCCTCCTATGTACAAGAATATAACTACTATAATACTGCCCCCTATGTACAAGAATATAACTACTATAATACTGCCTCCTATGTAGAAGAATATAACTACTATAATACTGCCTCCTATGTAGAAGAATATAACTACTATAATACTGCCTCCTATGTAGAAGAATATAACTACTATAATACTGCCTCCTATGTACAAGAATATAACTACTATAATACTGCCTCCTATGTACAAGAATATAACTACTATAATACTGCTCCTATGTACAAGAATATAACTCCTATAATACTGCCTCCTATGTACAAGAATCTAACAACTATAATACTGCTCCTATGTACAAGAATATAACTACTATAATACAGCCTCCTATGTACAAGAATATAACTACTATAATACTGCTCCTATGTACAAGAATATAACTACTATAATACAGCCTCCTATGTACAAGAATATAACTACTATAATACTGCTCCTATGTACAAGAATATAACTACTATAATATTGCTCCTATGTACAAGAATATAACTACTATAATACTGCCTCCTATGTACAAGAATATAACTACTATAATACTGCCCCCTATGTACAAGAATATAACTACTATAATACTGCCCCCTATGTACAAGAATATAACTACTATAATACTGCTCCTATGTACAAGAATATAACTACTATAATACTGCCTCCTATGTACAAGACTATAACTACTATAGTTGTAGTATAACTATTGTAATACTGTCCCCTATGGACAAACACATTACTAGGGTAGATTTCATTAGATGTAAATAGTGAGTACCATTAAAGGGGTGTGTCATAACAGTGATGACTGATTCTACGTAACAACCAGTAGCATTGTGGAAGCAGCTCTGGTTGTGACTAGAGTATAACTTAGGCTATAATGCTTCATATGGCAAAACGTAACAAGACCGTGATGAGTAAAAATGTTTTTGATTATATGAAGTATAAGGATAATTTAGGTAATACTAATATTTCCCTTTTTCCCTCTGTAGACCTCCAGAGCTTCTCGCTGGGCAGACCCCGACCATTTTGCTCAGAGACAGACTTGTATGAATACGTTTGCCAGCTGGTTTGGCTATATGCCGCTCATTCACTCACAGATGAGACTGGACCCTGTGCTCTTTAAGGATCAGGTCTCCATCCTACGGAAGAAATATCGTGACATTGAACGACTTTGAGACATTTACTGCCACCGGAATGAGCCTTCTGCCCAGTGCGTCGCCATACACACATGGACAACTGCTTATGAACGGTTGATTGTGCCGCTTCCACACATGGAAAATACACAATAGAGCTTGGAACCAGGACTTTGGGCGTCTGGACTCCATTGCACTGGACTGCTTACAACCACCACCGAGCTTTGTCGTCTCAGAACTAGGCTGTGTACAGTTTAATTATGGAACATTAAATAATTATTTTTGAAATGATTGCTATGCAGGTTTAAACTTTTTTAATGAACAAAAACTATTAAAATCAGAGATCTTTCTTTAACCTGTGTTTTGTTTTGTTTTGAATGTTCTGTAGGTGATAGCTTTGATTAAGTCTTTGCCTATCCACATATTTGCTGTAGTAGTCCTTCAGGATGGCAGGGGACTTGTTATAGTCCCTTAAAGGAGTTGTCCAGCATTTTTGGAGTAATGTCCAAGCCATCATTAGCTGATCAGCACAGTCCTACACAGTCTCACTGCTGCCGAGCAGCTGTATGGGTATAGCTCTATCGTCTGAAGTCAATGCCAAAACTATAGTGCACCATCAACATGGTACTGGACAGCTACCATAGAAGTCAATGGGAGCAGATCTGCAGTGATGAGCGTTGGTTGCTACTGTTGATGGTGCAGGGTCTCATAGAAACATAGAATGTGTCGGCAGATAAGAACCATTTGACCCATCTAGTCTGCCCAATATACTGAATACTATGGATAGCCCCTGGCCCTATCTTATATGAAGGATGGCCTTATGCCTATCCCATGCATGCTTAAACTCCTTTACTGTATTTGCAGCTACCACTTCTGCAGGAAGGCTATTTCATGCATCCACTACTCTCTCAGTAAAGTAATACTTCCTGATATTACTTTTAAACCTTTGCCCCTCTAATTTAAAACTATGTCCTCTTGTAGCAGTTTTTCTTCTTTTAAATATTCTCTCCTCTTTTACCTTGTTGCTTCCCTTTATGTATTTAAAAGTTTCTATCATATCCCCTCTGTCTCGTCTTCCTTCCAAGCTATACATGTTAAGGTCCTTTAATCTTTCCTGGTAAGTTTTATCCTGCAATCCATGTACTAGTTTAGTAGCTCTTCTCTGAACTCTCTCCAAAGTATCAATATCCTTCTGGAGATATGGTCTCCAGTACTGAGCACAATACTCCAAATGAGGTCTCACTAGTGCTCTGTAGAGCGGCATGAGCACCTCCCTCTGTCTACTGGTAATGCCTCTCCCTATACACCCAAGCATTCTGCTAGCATTTCCTGCTGCTCTATGACATTGTCTGCCTACCTTTAAGTCTTCTGAAATAATGACCCCTAAATCCCTTTCCTCAGATACTGAGGTTAGGACTGTATCACTGATTTTATATTCTGCTCTTGGGTTTTTACGCCCCAGGTGCATTATCTTGCACTTATCAACATTACATTTTAGTTGCCAGATTTTTGACCATTCCTCTAGTTTTCCTAAATCCTTTTCCATTGGGTGTATCCCTCCAGGAACATCAACCCTGTTACATATCTTTGTGTCATCAGCAAAAAGACACACCTTACCATCGAGGCCTTCTGCAATTTCGCTGATAAAGATATTAAACAATATGGGTCCCAGAACAGATCCCTGAGGTACCCCACTGGTAACAAGACCATGGTCTGAATATACTCCATTGACTACAACCCTCCGTTGCCTGTCCCTCAGCCACTGCCTAATCCATTCAACAATATGGGAGTCCAAGCCCAAAGACTGCAATTTATTGATAAGCCTTCTATGTGGGACAGTATCCAAAGCCTTACTAAAGTCTAGATAAGCGATGTCTACTGCACCTCCTCGATCTATTATTTTAGTCACCCAATCAAAAAAAGCAATAAGATTAGTTTGACATGATCTCCCTGAAGTAAACCCATGCTGTTTTTCATCTTTCAATCCATGGGATTTTAGATGGTCCACAATCCTTCCTTAAGTATGGTTTCCATTAATTTCTCCACTATTGATGTCAGGCTTACTGGCCTATAGTTGCCCGATTCCTCCCTACTACCTTTCTTGTGAATGGGCACAACACTTGCTAATTTCCAATCTTCTGGGACGACTCCTGTTGCCAGTGATTGGTTAAATAAATCTGTTAATGGTTTTGCTAGTTCACCGCTGAGCTCTTTTAGCTTTGGGTGTATCCCATCAGGTCTCCATGCAAATTACCCAGGCATGTTCTATCCTGAGGAATCTATCCTAAGCCATTAAAGGTGTTATCCCATGACTAATGTAAAAAATGAAAATCAGACACCATATAGTACAGGATGGCCAACCTGCAGGTCTCCAGCTGTTGTAAAACTACATCTCCCAATGAACCGCACAGATTTCTTCATTCGCATCGATCAATGTGGATGAAAAAATCTCTGCCAAAAAAAAAAGAGGGGAAAGGTGTCTGCCAGGACATAGGAGCTCCGCCCAACATCCATACCCACTTAGCTCGTATGCCCTGGCAAACCCAATTTCTCCATTCACATCAATCGATGTGGATGAATAAATCATTGCCGGGATTTTTTTTTTAATATACAAGTGTTTGCCAAAGCATAGGAACACCGCCTCCTCCTCAGCTCGTATGCCTCGGCAAACGTATCTTTTACTGCAGAGGATAAATCTCGTCTTGCAGCGCCGCATACACCGACTTGTGTGTAATCTGACAGCAGCGCAATGCTTCTGTCAGAATGCACATCAGTGCTGCAGCTAGTCGATCGGTTGGTCCACCTGGAAGGTAAAAAAAACAAAACAAAAGAAAAAAACCAGGCCGCAACGCAATAATTTTATTAACTTTATAATAACTTTTGAACAGAACATATAAACTTTAACTTTTTGAACTGAACGTTAACCTTTTTGCTTACTGGTGATTTTATTTTTTTTTTTTACCTTTTATAGGACAAACCTCTCATTCCCCATGGGACAATGTGCAAAGCGCAAATCGCCTAAAGATGTGGCGAAGTGCATTATGCACTTTGTCCCAGGTGAAAGGAGAGGTTTGCAGCAGCTCTGTGTGTGAATGGGCCCTAATAGCCCTGTGCGCCTGTCCTGGTGAGATGTGATCCCTATGCTAGGTGTACCTGTGTGGTACTTCCGGAAACACTCCCCTAAGCATAGGGCAGGGTGGTTAGGGCAGTCAGGACAGAAATAGCGGGTGTCACGCCTTATTCCACTCCTGCTACAGACACGACATCTTTTTCGAGGTGACAGTTGGGTTGTGGTACCAGCAACGACATTGGGGAAATGTCGCTCGTGTAGACGGCTAACTACACTGGTGGATGGGGCCACGGAACCTGGATACAGGAAGTTCTCGATGATCTCTTCCTGAAATTTTAGGAAGGATCCTGTTCTCCCAGCCTTACTGTAGAGAACAAAACTATTATACAGAGCCAATTGAATTAAATATACAGACACCTTCTTATACCAGCGTCTGGTGCGTCGGAAAAACTAAATACGGAGACAACATCTGGTCATTGAAGTCCACCCCTCCCATGTGAAGGTTATAGTTGTGGACTGAGAGGGGCTTTTCAATGACACGGGTTGCTCGCTCAATTTGTATTGTCGTGTCTGCGTGAATGGAGGAGAGCATGTAAACGTCACGCTTGTCTCTCCATTTCACCGCGAGCAGTTCTTGGTTACACAAGGCAGCCCTCTCCCCCCTTGCAAGACGGGTGGTAATGAGCCGTTGGGGGAAGATCGCGCGACTAGTTCGCGCGGTGCCACAGCAGCCAATCTGTTCTAGAAACAAATGCCTAAAGAGGGCCAAACTTGTGTTGAAATTGTCCACATAAAGATGGTACCCCTTGCCAAATAAGGGTGACACCAAGTCCCAGACTGTCTTCCCACTGCTCCCCAGGTATTCAGGGCAACCGACCGTCTCCGGGGTCTGATCTTTTCCCTCATGGACACAAAATTTGTGGGTATAGCCTGTGGCCCTTTCACAGAGCTTATACAATTTGACCCCATACCGGGCACGCTTGCTTGGGATGTATTGTTTGAAGCCAAGGCGCCCGGTAAAATGTATTAGGGACTCGTCTATGCAGATGTTTTGCTCTGGGGTATACAAATCTGCAAAATTCTGGTTGAAGTGGTCTATGAGGGGCCGAATTTTGTGGAGCCGGTCAAAAGCTTAGTGGCCTCTGGGACGGGAGGTGGTGTTGTCGCTAAATTGCAGGAAACGCAGGATGGTCTCAAATCGTGTCCTGGACATAGCAGCAGAGAACATGGGCATGTGATGAATTGGGTTCGTGGACCAATATGACCGCAATTCATGCTTTTTAGTTAGACCCATGTTGAGGAGAAGGCCCAGAACAATTTGAATTTCGGAAACTTGGACTGGTTTCCACCGGAAAGGCTGGGCATAAAAGCTTCCTGGGTTGGCGGTCTAAATTGTGTGGCATACCGATTTGTTTCTGCCACAAGTAAGTCCAAGAGCTCCGCAGTCAAGAACAGATCAAAAAATCCCAGGGCCGAACTGATCTGAGCTGTCTCAACCCGAACTCCAGACTGGGCGGTGAAAGGGGGAACTACAGGTGCGGCTGAAATTGGGGACTGCCAATCAGGGTTTGCCAGCACCTCAGGGATTCTAGGGGCTCTACGGGCCTGTCTGTGCAGTGGCTGCGACGGGGTAACTACTGCACGTGCCACCGTACCAGCTTCAACTGCCCTTCTGGTGCTCGCCACTTCACCATGTTGTACGGCAGTGCTGGTACTAGGTCCAGGATGGGCTGCGCTGCTGGTGTATGCCTCACCACGTAATCCGACAGCGCCAGCCCCACTCTGCTGCCCTTGAAGCGGATCCTGCGCAACCTGTGGTCTAGCGACACGGGGCCGGGTACGCCTGGTGCTATCAGGGACCTCAACCTCCTCGTCTGAACTTTGAGTCAGACTGCCACTGCTTTCTACAGGTTCATATTCTGACCCGCTAGATTCATCAGATGAGGGTTCCCATTCCTCATCCGACTGGGTCAGAAGCCTGTAGGCCTCTTCAGAAGAATACCCCCTGTTTGACATTTGGGCAACTAAATTTAGGGGTATTTCCTGAGACTACCCAAGAAAAAAAGCAAGCCTGTCTTACAAATGGGAGGCTAGCGAAGTACCGGAGGCCGCTGTGGTTGATAAAAAAAATATCAAAACTGATTTTTTTTTTTATCGCCGCAGCGCTTGTGCAGTGATCAAAAAAATTATTTTTTGTCACTTAGGCGGGGCGGGCGTGGGTGAACGCACGTGTGGGCGACCGATCAGGCCTGATCTGGCAAACATTGCGTTTTGGGTGGAGGGCGAGCTAAGGTGACACTAATACTATTATAGATCTGACCGTGATCAGTTTTGATCACTTACAGATATTATAAAAGTACAAATGCTGATTAGCAATACGCTAATCAGCGAATAAGTGACTGCGGTGCGGTGGGCTGGGCGCTAACCGATCGCTAAACCACCTAACCAAGGGGCCTAAACTATCCTAAAACCTAACAGTCAATAACAGTGGGAAAAAAAAAGTGACAGTTTACACTGATCACTTTTTTCCCTTTCACTAGTGATTGACAGGGGCAAGAAGGGGTGATCAAGGGGTTAATTGGGGTGCAGGGGGGTGATCTGGAGCTAAGTGTAGTGTTTGGTGCTACTCACTGTGATGCCTGCTCCTCTGCTGAGACCAACCGACCAAAAGGACCAGCAGAGGAGCAGGGAAGCCATTTAACACATCATATTTACTAATATGATGTGTTAGATGGCTTGTGATTTGACATTTTAAAAACCGCCAGCCACGATCATTGGCTGGCAGGCTGGTGACGAAATTGTTCTCGTTCATTTGTCGGCCCGCGATGTGCATGCATGGGCCGGCTCAGTCCGAAATCTCGCGTCTCGCGAGATGACGCATGGATGCGTCCAGGAGGAATGAATCGACCGCCTCCCGGACGCATCCGTGCGTTAAGCGGTCGGGAGGCGGTTAAAGTAATGGCATATCCAGGGGTGGACTGGTATTACAGTAGTTATATTCTTGACATAGGAGGCAGTATTATAGTAGTTATATTCTTGTACATATGAAAAGTATTATACAGTGCCTTGCAAAAGTATTCACCCCCTTGACTTTTTTCGTATTTTGTTACATTACAGCCTTAAGTTCAATGTTTTGTTAATCTGAATTTTATGTGATAGATCAGAACACAATAGTCTAAGTTGGTGAAATAGAAAACAGAAAATTGGCATGTGCGTATGTATTTGTTAGGAAGCCCATAAAAAGGTCTGGTGCAACCAATTACCTTCAGAAGTCACATAATTAGTGAAATGTCCACCTGTGTGCAGTCTAAGTGTCACATGATCGGTCATTACATATACTCCCCTCTTTTTGAAAGGCCCCAGAGGCTGCAACACCTAAGCAAGAGGCATCACTAACCAAACACTGCCATGAAGACACAGGAACTCTCCAAACAAGTAAGGGACAATGTTGTTAAGTACAATTCAGGGTTAGGTTATAAAAAAAATATCCAAAGCTTTGATGATCCCCAGGAGCACCATAAAATCTATCATAGCCAAATTGAAAGAACATGGCACAACAGCAAACCTGCCAAGAGACGGCCGCCCACCAAAACTCAGGAACCGGGCAAGGAGGGCATTAATCCGAGAAGTAGCACAGAGACCTAAGGTAACCCTGGAGGAGCTGCATAGTTCCACAGCAGAGACTGGAGTATCTGTACATAGGACGACAATAAGCCGTACGCTCTATAGAGTTGGGCTTTATGGCAGAGTGGCCAGAAGAAAGCCATTACTTTCAGCTAAAAAGAAAAAGGCACGTTGTGAGTTTGAGAAAAGGCATGTGGGAGACTCCCAAAATGTATGGAGGAAGGTGCTCTGGTCTGAAATTAAACTTTTCGGCCATCAAAGAAAACGCTATGTCTGGTGCAAACCCATCGCATCACCCAAAGAACACCATCCCCAGAGTGAGACATGGTGGTGGCAGCATCGTGCTGTGGGGATGTTTTTCAGCAGCCGGGAAACTGGTCAGAGTTGACGGAAAGATGGATGGTGCTAAATACAGGGCTGTTCTTGAGCAGAACCTGTACCACTCTGTGCGTGATTTGAGGCTATGACGGAGGTTCACCTTCCAGCAGGACAACGACCCCAAACACACTGCTAAAGCAACACTTGAGTGGTTCAAAGGGGTTCTACAGTTTGTTTTAACTGATGATCTATCCTCTGGATAGATCATCAACATCTGACCAGCAGGGGGTCCGACACCCGGGACCCCCCCGACGATCAGCTGTTTGAGAAGGCAGCGGCGCACCAGCAGCGCAGCGGCCTTCTCACTGTTTACCGCTGGCCCAGTGACGTCACGACTAATATCAACTGGCCTAGGCGGGGCTAAGCTCCATTCAAGTGAACGGAGTTTAGCCCCGCCCAGGCCAGTTGATACTAGTGGTGACATCACTAGGCCAGTGGTAAACAATGAGAAGGCCGCGCTGCCGCTGCCTTCTCAAACGGCTAATCGGCAGGGTCCCGGGTGTCTGACCCCTGCCGGTCAGATGCTGATGATCTATCCAGAGGATAGATCATCAGTTAAAACAAACTGCAAAACCCTTTTAAGGGGAAACGTGTAAATGTGTTGGAATGGCCTAGTCAAAGCCCAGATCTCAAGCCAATATAAAATCTGTGGTCAGACTTTAAGATTGCTGTTCACAAGCACAAACATCCAACCTTGAAGGAGCTGGAGCAGTTTTGAAAGGAGGAATGGGCAAAAATCCCAGTGGTAAGGATGTGGCAAGCTCATAGAGACTTATCCAAAGCGACTTGGAGCTGTGATTGCTGCTAAAGGTGGCTCTACAAAGTATTGACCTTAGGGGGTGAATAGTTATGCACATTGACTTTTTCTGTTATTTTGTCCTATTTTGTTTGCTTCACAATAAAATATAAATAAAAAATCTTCATAGTTGTGGACATGTTCTGTAAATTAATTGATGCAAATCCTCAAACAATCCATGTTAATTCCAGGTTGTGAGGCGCCAAAATACGAAAAAAGTCAAAGGGGGTGAATACTTTTGCAAAGGCACTGTACCAATTATATTCTTGTACATAGGAGGCAGTATTATAGTAGTTATATTCTTGTACATAGGAGGCAGTAATTATAGTAGTTATATTCTTGTACATATGGGCCACT
The DNA here is from genome assembly GCF_014858855.1 of Bufo gargarizans. NCBI lineage: Eukaryota > Metazoa > Chordata > Amphibia > Anura > Bufonidae > Bufo > Bufo gargarizans. The sequence continues at coordinate 36,634,274 of NC_058084.1, forward strand.
ATTATAGTAGTTATATCCTCATATAGAGGAGCTCCCTATGTACAGAATATAACTACTATAATACTGCCTCCTATGTACAGGATATAACTACTATAATACTGCTCCTATGTACAAGAATATAACTACAATAATACTGCCTCCTATGTACAGGATATAACTACTATAATACTGCCCCCTATGTACAAGAATATAACTACTATAATACTGCCTCCTGTATGTACAAGAATATAACTACTATAATACTGCCTCCTATGTACAAGAGTATAACTAATATAATACTGCCTCCTATGTACAAGAATATAACTAATATAATACCACCTTCTATGTACAAGAATATAACTACTATAATACTGCCTCCTATGTACAAGAATATAACTACTATAATACAGCCTCCTATGTACAAGAATATAACTACTATAATACTGCCCCTATGTACAAGAATATAACTACTATAATACTGCCTCCTATGTACAAGAATATAACTACTATAATACTGCCTCCTATGTACAAGAATATAACTACTATAATACTGCCTCCTATGTACAAGAATATAACTACTATAATACTGCCTCCTATGTAGAAGAATATAACTAGTATAATACTGCCCGCTATGTACAACAATATAACAGTCGTTTGTTTTTTTATCGATGTAAAAACAGACTGAGCTACAATACCGTACACACCTTATGGACAAGAGAGATGCCCTTTTTAACGAAATAAAACCAGACTTTTTTCTGTTCTAATTCATTCCCTTTAATATAAATTGTTTTTGCTTCAGTCTTAGAAAAACTCTGCTACATCTTTATATAATGTTATTATAAAGCTCTTATCTATAGAATGTGTTCCAGTGTTGTGGAGGTATAATGTGTGTCCTAGAAGGACGTATTCTTATAATGAAAAGCAATAGACATATAAATGAATGTTTCATCCGTCCGCAGTGACCTTTTAGCTATATGGATCCTCCATGTCTTTTTTTTTTTTTTTTTTCCCTCTCCATCCTAGAATGGCGCTGATCTGTGTTTGTGGTCGTTCACAAGTTCTGACAATTCATATGTAAAATGCTCATGGCATATCATGATCCAAAGAGAAATCTAGGCTGGAGATTCCACGTGGGCCCGCTCTAGTTTGCATCTATCAAAACGGGGGATTTGTCCAGAGATAAGTGTCTGTTTTCACATGGGCAGGTGCTCGGATTTAGGCCTCATGCACACGAACGTATTTTGTATCCGTTACGTGTTTTTTTGCGGATAGGATGCGGACCCATTCATTTCAATGGGTCCGCAAAAAGTTCGGACAGCACACCGTGTGCTATCCGCATCTGTATGTCTGTTCTGTAGCCCCGCAAAAAAAATAGAACATGTCCTATTCTTGTCCATTTTAGGCATTGTTACAATGGATCCGCCCAAAAAAACGTATGGCATTGTTTTTTTGTTTTTTTGGCGGATCCGCAATTTGCGGACCGCAAAATACATACGGTCGTGTGCATTTAGCCTTATGCGACTACAATTCATTTTCTCTGGTTAGGAGCTGCCTTCCCAGTGTACAGAACCCAAATTACAGGCAATTAGAGGGATTCTCCAGGACTGACCAATAGAGTACACAAAGTGCTCACCCTTTACAGGACACTGGGGCAGATTTTACGGATGCCGTCTAATAAAAATGGGCAAAATTGATCAAAGTGGTTCATACTGGAGGATACATTTGGTCCTCCTCCAGGGTCGCCTACATTTTTACCACCTGTTCATCAGTGCAGTATCGATACTTTAAGGGAATGTGTCACCTATAATTTTTCTGCCATCTAAAACCAGATAGTGACACATATACTTTATTTCTAATCTGTGTTTATTTTCTGATTGCAGAGATTTTTTATATTCCATTTCTTGAACATTATGGGGGCGGCCATCTTGTCTGAGCTTTCAGCTTTTATGTGTTTTAAATTCACTTTTATTGAATTTAATACACAAATACACACATAAATGACATATGACAGTTGTATGGTGCAATACAATCATTTGTACACAAATGAATGCTCAGCACAAGATTCTTGAAGGGCAGACACGCACACCTGGGCCCAAAAAGATCTTGAAAACCCTACTAATTATCTCCTCTTTAAGATCCATTCGGTGCCAGCTTAATCAAAACACTTTGAGGTTTATTCAACAACCTTACCAATCAAACATCAGGGTCATCAACATACATAGACACACATAGACGTAAATGTACAAAGATAACACAAAAGGGGGGTAAAGGGGGCAAAAAATAAGAAAGACTTGTTGTTATAGGAGCTTACCTCTCCAGAGCTTCCAAGGGTTCCAAATTATGAGGAATTTGTCAAAACTCCTCTCTGCCCTAATGACAAGCTCTTCGAAATCGTAAATCTTTTTGACCTTAGCACACCACTCCTCAAAAGACAGAGGGATGATAGGAGGAGCTTGGCTTTGCTAAAAAGATCATTTCCGGTATGGAAAGGAGTTTTGGAAATTTTATGGATAGCAGATGGCTATTGTGAATGTGTGAATAGTGTCACAAGCCCACCAAATGTGCAAATAAGATCCAGTTGACATCTGACATCTCCAACACGTATCTGAGTCAGAGACATTGCACTAATAAAGAGATTCAGGCGTTTTATACCACTTACACAATTATTTATAATGGCTTTCCTGAAGGTGCACACGACGTGAGAAGCCCTGGAAATGCTGCAAAACAAACTGTCTCTGCAACAGAAAGTGTAATTCCTAATTCCTTGTCCCATGAGCCCAGAAAAAGCGGTTTAGATAAAGTATTGTGCATAATAAATTACTGATATAAGTTAGATATTTTCCTGGATTTGGGAAGTTTTGACAACATCAGCTGTTCAAAAGCTGTAGGGGTCCTCTCTGGATCTGTCTTAACCAAGAACTTGGTACATATACATTTAAAGTGGGCATAATAAAAGGAACCTGACATCTCAGACACCTCCGAGAAAGGTTTTAAAGGTTTCATTTGATGGGATGACTTTTCCTTTGAATGCATACCCCAGTTAACAATTTGTCAAGAAACTCCATAGACCCTCTTTAGCTGCTCCTGGAGAGGAAATTAAAACGGAAAGAAGGGACATTGGCATCAGAGGGGAGTGACGAGGAGCCAGAGTTTGAGCCAAATGCCTCCATACTTCCACTGGGCCTGTTAACATGGGGTTGTCCTTTCCATCAGGTTTGAACCTAGGGCCGGGCAACCACATATTTTCTAGATCTGAGCTCTTGTTCCACGAGGAGGAGATTGCGAAAGAGTCCTTTTCCCCCACTGGGAACAACATGTGCAGCCATCTATTCAGCTGGACCGCTTTGTAATATAATTGAACATCAGGTAACCCTAATCCCCTATCTCTCTCCTCCTGATCATTAAAGAATGTGCCAATCGCAATCTCTTATATTTCCATAAGAACTTGGAGAAGTAAAGAAGGCAGGGGGCAGGTGAATGGTAACCATCTGTAGTATGTACAGTATTTTAGGCATTATCTAAGTTTTCAAAAGGTTTCTTCTATCAAGCCAGGAGATCCACAATTTCTCATAGGATTTAAGCAAGTGTATGATCTCCACTAGCAAAGTAGAGTAGTTCAAATGATAGAGATCTGGAGGTCTCTAGAAAGACGCACACCTAAATAGGTGATGGATGAAGGAGCCCAAGCAAAAGTAGTGCTCAACCCTAAGCCTGGCACCAATGCCCGGGGGAGAGAAATATTTAGTACCTCCGACTTGGTAGAGTTGACCTTATAGTTAGACATAAAGCCAGTAGTCTTGCAATAACTGATGCGATCTCCGGAAGACTGTTAGTAGGATTTGTCGTTAGAAACAATAGATCGTCAGCAAAAGCTAAACATTCTAGCTGTCTCCCCCCCTAAAGATACACTGTGTATGTTTTCATGTTCCCTGACACTTTGAAGCAAGATTTCCATTACTAGAACAAATAGTAAGGGGGACAAAGGGCACCCTTGTCTGATTCCGTTCGTGATTTCAAATACTGGTGAAAGTGTGCCATTTATATTGAGGCGCGCATGGGGAGCCTGATATAGCGTAAAAATTGCATGTATCAAAGGCTAGTGGAAAAGCAAATTTACGTAGGGTAGCTTCCATGAAATCCCATTTAACCCTATCAAAAGCCTTCTCGACATCAATGCCGAGAAGGATTAGTGGCGTTTTAGTCATGTGGGCTGTGTGAATTGCATGAACAAGTCTAGCTGTGTTTGTTTTCCCCTCTCTCCCCTGGACAAAACCGACTTGTTCAGGGGCCTACTAGAGAGGGAATGATGGGTCTAATCCTGTTGGCGAGTAGTTTAGCCCAGATTTTTAGATCTTGGTTCAGTAGGGAGATTGGCCTATAACTGCCGCATTCCGTGGGATCTTTTCCCGCCTTGGGTATCAATGTAATAAAAGCTTCTTGAGTTTTTGTCTAGAAAGGTACGCTGCCCGAGAGAAGAGCATTACACATCCTTGTTAAGTGAGGAACCAAAATCTCATGGAAGGTTTTGAAATAGGGCAGGGGGAAACCATCAGGTCCTGGGCTCTTTTTAGGCGAGAAGCTCCATATAACCTGTTTGATGTCTTCTTCTGAAAAGGGGCGGACCAGGTCTGATGTGGCTGAAGGGGCAAGAGAAGGGAGTTTTAAAGGGAACCTGTCACCGGGATTTTGTGTATAGAGCTGGGGACATGGGTTGCTAGATGGCCGCTAGCACATCCGCAATACCCAGTCCCCATAGCTCTGTGTGCTTTTATGGTGTAAAAAAAACCCGATTTGATACATATGCAAATTAACCTGAGATGAGTCCTGTATGTGAGATGAGTCAGAGACAGGACTCATCTCAGGTTAATTTGCATATGTATCAAATCGTTTTTTTTTACTAAATAAAAGCACACAGAGCTATGGGGACTGGGTATTGCGGATGTGCTAGCGGCCATCTAGCAACCCATGTCCTCAGCTCTATACCCAAAATCCCGGTGACAGGTTTCCTTTAAGGAATGCAAGAATTTTCTGGGTGGCATCCATAGCTCTTGAGTCTGAATCTGCATCATCTAGTTTATTCAAGTTGCTTAGAATAAAAGCTATGGAAAGCATTCGCAATCTCCTCAGTAGAGGTGACCATTTTACAAGATTCAGTTTCGAGTTTGTGAATGAAGGCTTTGGCTCTGGCTTTTTTGAGGAGGGAGGACATTAATCTACCCCCTATGTTACCATGTGCATATATGAGGTGTTTAAAGTATAAGTACTTTTTAGTTGAACGAATCGAAAGATAAGCTTTAAGCTTTACTCTCAGCGATACCAGTTTGTCTTGTAAGGGTAGGGATTTGGATTTTTTCTGGATCCTCTCCACTGCATCAATTTGCTGTAGTATACTATCTACTTCTTTTTGTTTATCTCTTTTTAGTTTTGAACCAAGAGCTACGTATAAGAATTCCCCTGATTTATACTTTATGTGCCTCCCAGACTATTGGCGCCTTCACCTCCTCTGCTGAGTTTAAGTCGAAATATTCCCTAAAGTGTTTGTTTCTTTCCTGGAAAACCTTTTCATTATTAAGAAGGAACTAATTTAGTCTCCATGACCATTCTCTTTTGGGTAGATGCATCATGGAGAGTGTAAAAGAGCAAGGAGCATGGTCAGATATGGTAAAATTACCAATAGAGGCTAATTTTGTCTGTAATAACACTGATTTTGTGGCTAGAATGTGGTCTAGTCGCTGGAAAGAATTGTGTGTTATTGGACCTAAAAGTATAGTCCCTTGTTTGAGGATCAAGTTATCTCCACAAATCAATTAAACCTACTTCCTTTAGTTTGGCATGCAGCTTTCCAATTTTTCTTTGAGAGATACTGGAACGCTGTGACGATGAATCCAGCATTGGGTTCAAAACTAGATTTAAATTGCCTCCCAAGATAATCTGGCCTGATGAGAAAAAAAAATAATCCATCAGCATCTGTAGCAGCCATGGGATCTGCTTTGTATTAGGAACATAAATATTAGCAAAAGTGAATCTCTCAGAGGCCTCAAACCCTTTAAGAAACAGGACTCAGCATCAGTAAACTGTTGTGAGACTTGGAAAGTGATAGATTTGTGGAATGCAATTGTTACCCCTTTTGTACGGAAGGTCTCCTGGCAACTATGGAACCATTGGTCAAAGTAATGATTAGGAAGTTTTGGGATTCTATTTTTTTTAAGTGGGTTTCTTGGAGGAAAGCTATACTGGTTTTGAGTTTACATAATAGAAAAATTGTATGGTGCCTCTTAGCAGGTGAGTTTAAGCCTTTTATATTTAGAGTGGTGATATTTATCTCTGCCATAAGTACCTCTTGATAAAGTGATGACTCTGCTTGGTTGCTCTAAGAAAGAACGAAATCTGTTATAAGGTACTAGTCACAATAAGTTTTAGAAAAGAGAAATATAATGTGGTAGGAAGGAGGGGGAGGAAGGAAGGGAGGGCCAACAGACTGAGGGAAGACACTGGACAAGACAGACAAATAGGCTATTACAACTAGCCAAAAACCTCCAACAGAAAAGTGTGGATTACTATACAACTTTGTACTTCGTAAAAGTTTAAATAATACTGTATGTGTCTTGCCTGCTAAGACACATCAACACAATTATTTTATCTCCCACCTCCAGAAGAATAGAGGTGCAATAAGTGGGGAAGGGGAGGGGGGGATAAATACACCCAGGCATGTTGTGCCACCGAAGAAGCTGTATCTGGCCAGAAGTAAGTCGAGTGGGGGGGGGGGGGGGGGGAGTAGCAGACCACATAACTTAAAATGCACACACGACCGGAGCTATCGTCTGAAAAATCATAGGAGTAGAGGCGTTGCTATTATGGGCTACTAACTTATCCACTATTTATTCCTGAGATGGGAACATCTAAAATTGTCTGGGAAGGGGGGGGTGGGATTCCGCTCATATCCTCCAAAGCATAGTAAGCTCTTTGCCCTATTGATTGCCTAAAGATAGCATAGGTACTTGGGAAGAGGAGGGTGGGTTATTTAGAACGTGGAGGAGGGGGGGGGCGGGTTTAGTCTAACTTATTGGAGACTGCTTCGGAACCAGTCACCTACTAAACTTTCAAAAAGGAAACATAATGCTTAATAACTGTAGTTATTGTAACACAATAAAGATGGTAGAATACAAGAACTTGGTCCCACAATTGTGGAACTGGAAAGAATAGCTAATGCATAAGTAGATGGGCCACTGACCCCAAACCTTTACATTAGTTTGTGACTCTTGTCAACCTTCTGTAAAAACATGAGATTAGTCCCCATATAACAAGGAGGTCAGGTGGTTGAAGCAGCCATCTTGGGGTTTCTCTTCTTCTCCCTCAGTTCTTGGTGTCTAGCAGATGTCTTCCAATGGTTCCAAACTGGGCAATTGAGGTAGATCCTGATCATCCAGCATAGGCATCCAAAATTGGATTTGCAGCGGTGAGATCTCCAATGCAGTCCACAGTTTATCTAGGTCAGGCGGGGTGTGAACTGTTAATCTCCTACCATTAAGCCAGACCAAACGTAAAAAGCCATGAGTATTGTATATTCTTTGACCGCAGGATTTCTAGTACTGGTTTCAGGATTTACCTCTTTGCTAGGGTAGCTGGAGCAAGATCTTGGTAGAAGAGAAGGGTGGTCTCAGCGTATACAATGGGATGCTGCTGTAAGTATCTGGGACATGTCCACATATGATAGCAGGCCGCAGATTATGTCTCGTGGTGGCTCCCCTTGCTTTGGCTTGGGGGCGTAATGCCATTTTTCCCGCAGTCTGCTCTCGGCTTAGTAGGCTGCTAAAAATCTCATGCGCCACTTTCTTCAGTGAATCTGGTGCGAAGTGTTCTGATAAGCCCTTGATTCTAATATTTTTTCTTCTGCTCCGGTTTGGTGGATCCTCTATGAGTAATAAGGCTTTGTTAATATATTCTGCATGTTGAGAGGAGCGAGTAGCAACTGCATCGGAGAATGCCACTAAACTGGAATTGCGCTGTTTCAAGACCTTCTACTCTGTGCCCTAGTGTGTTTTAAGTCGGCTTTAATGTCTGCCAGCTCTTACATAACTGGTCTCATTGCCTATAGTATAGTTTTCCTCAAGAAGGCTTTAGTGATATGGGCTGAGGCAGACTCACCCTTATCGTTCTCCGTCACACTTTCTCTGTCAGAGTCCGCCTCCTGGTCTCCCGCGCTTGCGGCTACCTGCCGCCATCTTAGCTGCGTCTACAGGTGCTAGTGCACCTTGTTTCTTCCAGCATTTCTGTAAGTCCATTTGGCTTGGGTTCAGTTTTGGGGTGACCAGTGGCCCCCCTGCCCTGTTCATTTTTAGTCCTGACCAAGTTGTGAAGCTTTTATCTCGCTTAAATGGCGACTCCGAGGTGCACTGTGAGGGAGCTGCAGGATCACACGTTCCTCACATCCCCTGAGCTTTCAGCATTTAGCGAGATGCTTTACAGCCACCATGAGCCATAGAGACAATAGTCAGGAGGCAGACTTCTCTTGGAGAGTTTTCTAGGCATGCTCTGTGACCTGTGCAGAGGTCAGTAGGGAGTAGATAAGCTGTGAAAGATGAATCCTGTGTTATCTATCTAGAAAAATATCATATATCATATTTTTCAGACTATAAGATGCATAAGTGAGGGGGAAATGGCAGTGCGTCTTATAGGCCAAATGCTAATGACCGCTTACATTATGGAAGGAGGTGAGGGTGGTGTTGCATCTGCTATACTCACCCTCCCTGGTCTTCTTCCAGGCCTTGCTCCGCACTGTGTCCTGACTACATTTACCATCAGGATGTAGGCGCGCACTATGACCTGCTTTTGTGCAATGTCAGGTCACAGTGCAGCGCGGACCAGAAGAAGAGCAGAGTGGCAGCTCCATCCGGAGCAAATGAAGTTAGTTTTTATTTTTTGAATGCCTGATCTAAAGCTGGGGGGGCGGCTCTTATCTGAGAATGGTGGATGTTGGGGGCTCTGATCCAAGGCTGATGAAGCTTGGGGGTCTGATGAAGGTCTGATGGAGCTTGGGGGTCTGATGAAGGTCTGATGGAGCTTGGGGGTCTGATGAAGGTCTGATCTGAGGTCTGATGGAGCTTGGGGGTTTGATTTGGGGGTCTAATGAAAAATATATCCCTAAGCTCAGATCCCACCGATAATTTAATGATGACATAGTCTAGCTATATGCTATCCCCTTTTAAGATGGGAATGTTCATAAAGCAAGGTCCATAGAAAAAGAAATTGGCGTGGAAGAACTTGACTATTCCTCACAAAGCCCTAACCTCTGCTTTGTGTCAGTGAATGTATGCAGCTGTTTTAGATCTTATTGAAAAGTGGAGACTCTGCCCATGGTTGTGATATAAGATGAGATATATGAGATGTCTAGGTGTTCGCATCCTTTTCGCCAGTGAGGTGTTTTATAACTCCGGCACTATGTTAGGGAGCCTCGCATTGCCGGAAGGGCCTCGAGGGGTTTCCCTGGCTGCTTCGTATTGTCTGCAGCAAGAATGTGATTTCAGTCTCCGGCCTCATCTATAACTTTCCTTCTGTAAGTTCTCGAGAATTTATCTTGTCAGCTCTCCAATCCTTTCTCCGAGAGCCGGGCCCTCGGCTCGCGCCTCGCTCTTCTTCCTAAATTAGTATTGTTTTCAGAGATTTATATTGTCAGAAGGACGTAAAAATAGCAGATGCTTCCACGTGTAAAGAATGCAGCAGCGAGCTGGTATTCTGAGAGATGCTGTTTTGTGCACCCCACTGGGATAAATGGAGGGCGCACACAACCATTTCTGGAAGTGTTCTCCACACAATCTGCAAACGACGACAGCATCTGTGAATTTCTCATTTACAGCCAGTTGTAAAACATCAGCTATTATTAAAGTGCTGGATTTTGTGCTTCGTGCTTTACTGAAACCTTCAGATCTGTTGATATATCTGCAGGGCGCACTGACGGCAGCTTTTAGAAATATAGCTCAGCAAACTAGGAGATGTAGCAGTGCCAAATGTGTGCTTAGTAGCTGCATCATGGAAAACCGTTCCCTACCTCCGAGCTATATCTAAGGACAGCCATAAACATTCGATAGCTGTCGACCAAACCATTGTGCGACTGACAGTTGCAGTGCATTCAGAAAGTCTTCCGACTCTTTCACTTCTTTAAAATTTTGTTCGGTTGTGGCCTTCTGCTAAAATAAAAATTAAAAAATATGTTTTTCCCCAGCATTCTGAAACACAAACATTACGTGAAAGGAGTGCAAAATCGAGCCCAGAGGAGGAAATAAATATATCGAAATTTCGTATGGACATAAATATTCAGACCCTTTGCTATGACACTTGAAATTTAGCTCTGGGGGCCCCGACCGATGTTTAGTGTCTCTCTGGTTACAGACTATAAAGAAACACTTTGTAATTAAACCTGGCTGGCAGAAGGGGGAATGAGAAGACTCCTGAAGCGTCCTCTTTGCCACATCTGACCATTCTTGAGCATATTACATTCCCAGGTGTATTTCTTACATCTTCTGGCTTCCTTTTGTTTGGCGCTGCTTCCTGGATACATTTCTGCTAATCTGGATACAACAGACGGTGGTCATATGCAGGTCACTGTTTTTCAAGAGTCAAATGTTGTGATTTAATGTTAAAAGCACATATTTCTTTATGCACTGTGCACCCCAAATGGTTGTGAATGGACAACAAACAGTTAACACTGGCAGTCATAGCCTAGTTTCCAGGGTGATGGGTTGGTCCCCCTCCTGGCGAGAGGGTGCTTTAGCTGAGAAAAGATAAAGGCAAGATCCAAGAAACAGCAAACTGAAAAACTGCCAGAGAACAACCTTAACTGAGAGACTGAAACCTGCAGGAAAGGAGAACAGACATCCACAGAAGGTCTAGAACCATCAAGGTGCTGGATGCAGACAGTAAGGTACTGCACATTTATGGCAAAAAAAGACTTTACTGCTGTGGAAAGGGTATTTTGCTTCAGGCACCCACCACAATTTGAGATGGATTGGCCATCTGGAAGATGTGCACCCTGCAACTGCAGAAAGAGTTAATAAGGACGGAATTGCACACCTGTAGTTACTTTGGAAGATTGCAAAGTGAACTAAACCCCTTAAGGACCACCGCCGTATATGTACGGCGGAAGTCCGGTCCCTAAACATGGCTCCCGCTCGCACGTGCAACGGGCGCTTCCACTCCAGGTAACAGCTTTTCCCGACTGAGATCGGGGGAACCTGTTACATTACTGAAATAGCCTGAAGCCTCAAGCAGGCTATGGTGCCTATTTCAGGAATGTACCAATACAGGCTGCTAGGTGGCAGCATTGTATTGGTATAGTGCAAATGAAGTGTTCAATGATGTCTATATAGCCATCAATGAACACAACGGACAATCTAATGATTGCCAGTTATTGCCACCCAAGGTGACTTAAAAAAAGTAAAAATTTTTTTTACAACTATAAAAGAAAAAAAAAAAGTTCAAATCACCCCCCTTTCCTTAAAATAAAAATACTTAACCAATAAAAAAAATATTAACATCATGGGCATCGCCGCATGTGAAAATGCCCATACAATTAAAATATAACAATATTAATGGCATGCGGCAAATGTCGTAACAGGAAAAAAAAAGAACAAGCCAATTTGAAATTTTTTGTCAGTTCAACTACCCAATAATTTTAAAATAAAAAGTGATCAAAAAGTCGCACACATTTCATTGGTATCACTGAAAAGAACAGATCGTTCCGCAAAAAATTAGCCCGTACACATAACTACAAAATAGTTATAGGGGCAGAAAATGGTTATACATTTTTTTTTTTTCCTCAAAGGTTTATTATTTTTTTTTCAGTATTAAAACGCAAGAAAAATTATACGTGTGGTATCATTGTAACCGTACTGACCTGGAAAATAAAGATAACAGGTCAATTTTACCACATAGTGTACAGTGTAAAAATAAAAACCTTTATCAGAATAAATTTATTTCCCAATTCTACCCCATTTGGAATTTTATTTCCGCTTCCTACTACATAGTATGCAACCAATAAAGGGTGCCATCAGAAAGTACAACTTGCCCCGCAAAAAATAAGCCCTCATAAGGTTATGTGAATGGAAAAATAATAAAGTTAGGACTATGGGAAAGCGGGGAGTGAAAAATGAAAATGCCCTGGTCCTTAACCCCTTCCCGACCGCAATCTGTATATATACGTGATAGCTGCACATACACGTGCAGCTACCACGTATATATACGTTCTGTCAGCTCTTTAATCCAAGCGCTGCAAAGCGCTTGGATTAAAGCTTCTGCCCCTGCCCTGTATGCTGTCACGGACAGCATACAGTGCAGTAATGCCGGCAAGGGACCAATCAGAGTGGTCCCTTGCCGGCAATCGATCCGATTGGTTAGTCTGTGCAGACTAACCTATCGGATCGCGGCAGTGTTAAAATGCCGGTTTCAGCCTCTGATCTGCGCTCTGCAGATCAGAGCCTGAAATCAGTGTCCTCGTGCCCCCCCATCCATGCAGCCCCCCCATTTGTGCAGCGCCCACCCCCCGCCCCCAATCTGTGCAGACACCCCCCCGATCTGTGCAGACACCCCCCGATCTGTGCAGCCCATCTCTGCCCCCTCCATCTGTTCCACATCTTTCACAGTGCTGCCCCCTCCTTGAGTCCGCCCCCTGCTGGCGTGACACCCTCCCCCCCCTTCCAGCGCTGCCCCCGTCTGCCCCGTCTGCCCCCCTGCTATGTTTGATGGCGGCGGCTCCATTCCTGAGCCGCCGCCATCATCAGAGTGTCAGCTCTATGCTAACACTCTGCTGTAAATTCTGTAACCCCATAGATGCCACGGCAGCGGCATCCATGGGGTTAATAGAGGGAGGGGGCTCCCTCTCTCCACCATCGGGGCTGCTGCGCTGCAATGGCAGCCCCGATGGTTGCCCTGGCAACCGGACGCTTTGCAAAAGCGTCCGCTGTTGCCACCTACAGGGCATCTGAATGTATTACACTTTGCAATGCAAGAGCATTGCAAAGTATAGTACAGCCATCAGCCCTACTGGATCTTCATGATCCAAGAGGGACTTGATAAAAAAAAAAATGTGAAAAAAAATTAAAGTAAAAATAAATAAATAAAAATGTAAAATGAAAAAAATTGCCTTTTTCTATAAAAAATGAAAAATAAAAAAACTACACATATTAGGTATCACCGCGTCCATAACGACCGTCTCTATAAAGATATCACATGATAGACCCCGTCCGATAAACACCATAAAAAAAACTGTGTAAAAAAAAAGCCATTTTTGTCACCTTACATCACAAAAAGTGCAACAGCAAGCGATCAAAAAGGCATATGACCCCCAAAATAGTACCAATAAAACCGTCACCTCGTCCCGCAAAAGATGATACCCTATTTAAGACAATCGCCCAAAAAATAAAAAAGCTATGGCTCTCAGTCTATAGAGACACTAAAACATCATTTTTTTGGTTTCAGAAATGCTATTATTGTGTAAAACTTAAATAAATAAGAAAAAGTATACATATTAGGTATTGCCACGTCCATAACGATCTTCTCTATAAAACTATCACATGACCTAACTCATCAGATGAACGCTGTAAAAATAAATTAATGAAAACTGTTCCAAAACAGCCAATTTTTGGGTCACCTTGCCCCATAAAGTGTAATAATGAATTATCAAAAAATCCTATGTACCCAAAAATGGTACCAATAAAAACCTCAACACTTTCTGCAAAAAACGAGCCGCTGCACAAGACGATCGGCAGAAAAAAAAAAAACATATGGCGTTCAGAAAACCAATCCAGCACAATCTGCCTTCCAAAAACCGCATGACATTCCTTTCCTTCTGCGCCCTGCCGTGTGCCCGTACAGCAGTTTACGACCACATGTGGGGTGTTTATGTAAACCGCGGAATCAGGATAATAAATATTGAGTTTTGTTTGGCTGTTAACCCTCAATGTGTTAAAGAATTTTTTTTTATAAAATGGAAAATCTGCCAAAAATGTGAAATTTAGAAATTTCATCTCCATTTTCCTTTAATTCTTGTGGAACGCCTAAAGGGTTAACAAAGTTTGTAAAATCAGTTTTGAGTAACTGTTTCTACAATGGGGTCATTTATGGGGGTTTCCACTATGTAAGCCCCACAAAGTGACTTCAGACCTGAACTGGTCCTTAAAAAGTGGGTTTTGGAAATTTTCTCAAAAATTTTAAGAATTGCTTCTAAACTTCTAAGCCTTCTAACTTTCCTAAAAAAATAAAATGACATTTCCAAAATGATGCCAACATAAAGTAGACATATGGGGAATGTTAAGTAATAAATATTTTATTAGGTATGACTTTCTGTTGTAGAAGCAGAGAAATTGAAATTTGGAAAATTATGAATTTTTCCCAATTTTTGGTAAATTTGGGATTTTTTCATAAATAACGGTGAAATATATTGACTCAAATATGTGGTACAATGTGTCAGAATGGCGTGGATAAGTAAAAGTGTTCCAAAGCTATTACCACATAAAGTGACGCATGTCAGATTTGTAAATTTTGACCTGGACACTGGGGCATCAATGACCCTTGGTCATGAGAGGGTTAAGGGGTTAAAGTGACCACCATCATTTACTGCTTATACGGAACTACTGGGAAAATCCTGCTCTGTAACATACTGCAGAACTGTGCCATTTGCTGATATATGAACTACTACTCCCATTATCTATTCTGTAAAGAGAGACTTTGTTTATTGCAACCAAATGGGCCTGGTCATTGACTCCACCAACATTCCCTGACCCTCCATCTAGGGGCAATCTGGATGTAATCCCTACAGGAATATTTCCTGGTGGACCATTGCCTAGTAGGCCATCCAAATTCTCCTCATAGCCACCAGCCAGGTACATAAAGATCTGATGTTCTCAGCATTAGTTACTGCTTTACTTTTACCTGCTCTCCTGCTTTGCACCATGCCAACCATCCACAATCAAGTGCACCTCATCCACCATCAGACAGTAGACCCCAAAAGTCTAGAGTGTGCCCCAAGGAAAGAAAGGGTGTGCCCTCCAATCACTGCACGGCCCCGGAGAGAGTTTGAGTGAGGACAACCACAATTACCATTTCCCTCCTCCCAGCTTTCCCTCTGCAGGCTGCTGCAATGGCAGCACATGAAGAATATGGTTCCCTGTATAGTTATTATCAAGCAGGGATGCAGGGAGGCCAGAAGATGTCCCCTTGTGGTGTATACATGTATGTGTCTATTGTGAGTATTATCTATGCTGGCAGTATGGGAACTGGTTTTTCCACCATGTCCTCTGCTTCATCCATCTGTTTGAAAGAACATGGATTTTTGGAGACTGCCTTGCAAACTCTATTTTGTTCTGACCACACAGAGGCTTCACCAGTGGCGTCACTTGTACCTGTGGCCACCTGTCCCATATTGTTTTCCTGGTACACTGTATCCCTGGGGAGCCACCACATTCAGCAAGGATATAGTTGAATACTAGACCAGGGAGCCATTGGAACGGTGTTAGGTAAGTACTGGGTTTATTATAGGGGCACTATCATTGTATGGGGGATACAACAGCAATGCAAAGAGAAATTCTTACTTATTTGCCACGTAAAGGTGATTATTACTTTTGGGTATTTTAATCTTCTGGGTGAGAAAAGAGGTATCTCCCAAGAAAGAGAACCATCTCACCAGTGCCACCTATTAAAAGTCCTCCCTTAACCCCTTAAGGACATAGGACGTACCGGTACGCCCTATTTCCCGAGTCCTTAAGGACCAAGGACGTACCGGTACGTCCTGACTTTAAAATCGGCATTCCGGCGCCGCAGGGGTTAATTTGAACAGGATGCCGGCTGAAATCATTCAGCCGGCATCCTGTTAAAACGCCAGGGGGGGTCATGTGACCCCCCCGTGTCGGCGATCGCAGCAAACCGCAGGTCAATTCAGACCTGCGGTTTGCTGCGCTTTTTGCAGTTTCTGATCCCCGCGGTCCCTGACCGCGGGGATCAGAAACTTTAGAGTGTCTAAAATCAATATAGTACACCCCCCCCTGCACCCCTGCATGATTTGATGGCAGCGGGTGGTGCAGGGGGGGTGTCGCAGGCGGTGGGGGCGTTGCGGGACAGTGAATAATCGTTGGTGTACAGTGGGTATACCAGGGTGCCAGCACATTGCTGGCACCCTGGTATAAACGGCTGACATCGTTGATGCGATGTCAGCCGTTTAACCCTTTCCATACAGCGGTCCGTACGGACCGCTGTATGGAAAAGGTTAACAGTAAAAGGGAGCTCCCTCCCTCTCCGATCGGGGGGCTGCTGTGCCTTTGCAGCCCCCCGATGGGAGAGGGAGAGAGCCCCCAGACAGCCCCCCCAGAGCCCCGTCCTTACCCTTCCCCGTCTGCGCAGTTCTGACCATAACTGAGCAGACGGGGAAGGTTCCCATGACAACAGGACGCCTGCTCAGGCGTCCTGCTGTCCATGGTGCTGAACAGATCTGTGCTGAAAGCATAGATCTGTTCAGTGTAAGTAAAATACAGTTACAGATACCTATATAGGTTCTGTACTGTATTTTACAGACATCAGACCCACTGGATCTTCAAGAACCAAGTGGGTCTGGGTCAAAAAAAAATAAAATAAGTGAAAAAAGTTAAGATAAAAAAAAAAAATCATTTATCACTGAATAAAAATTAAAAAAAATAAAATAAACTACACATATTAGGTATCGCCGCGTCCGTAACGACCTGATCTATAAAACGGTCATGTTACTTTCCCCGCACAGTGAACGCCATAAAAATAAAAAAATAAAAACTATGAGAAAATTGAAATTTTGCCCACCTTACTTCCCAAAAAAGGTAATAAAAGTGATCAAAAAAGTCGCATGTACGCCAAAATAGTACCAATCAAACCGTCATCTCATCCCGCAAAAAATTTGACCCTACTCAAGATAATCGCCCAAAAACTGAAAAAACTATGGCTCTTAGACTATGGAAACACTAAAACATCATTTTTTTTGTTTCAAAAATAAAATCATTGTGTAAAACCTACATAAATAAAAATAAAGTATACATATTAGGTATTGCCGCGTCCGTATCGACCGGCTCTATATAAATATCATATGACCTAACCCCTCAGGTGACCACCATAAAAAATAAAAATAATAAATTGTGCAAAAAAAGCAATTTTTTGCCATCTTACGTCACAAAAAGTGTAATAGCAAGCGATCAAAAAGTCATATGCACCCCAAAATAGTGCCAATCAAACTGTCATCTCATCCCGCAAAAAATTAGACCCTACTCAAGATAATCGCCCAAAAACTGAAAAAACTATGGCTCTCAGACTATGGAGACACTAAACAATTTTTTGGTTTTAAAAATGAAGTTATTGTATAAAACTTACATAAATAAAAAAAATTGTATACATATTAGGTATCGCTGCGTCCGTGACAACCTGCTCTATAAAATTACCACGTGATCTAACCTGTCAGATGAATGTTGTAAATAACAAAAAAAAAAACGTGCCAAAAAAGCTATTTCTTGTTACCTTGCCGCACAAAAAGTGTAATATAGAGCAACCAAAAATCATATCTACCCTGAACTAGTACCAACAATACTGCCACCCTATTCCGTACTTTCTAAAATGGGGTCACTTTTTTGGAGTTTCTACTCTAGGGGTGCATCAGGGGGGCTTCAAATAGGACATGGTGTCAAAAAAACCAGTCCAGCAAAATCTGCCTTCCAAAAACCGTATGGCATTCCTTTCCTTCTGCTCCCTGCCGTGTGCCCGTACAGCGGTCTACAACCACATATGAGGTGTTTCTGTAAACTACAGAATCAGGGCCATAAATAATGAGTTTTGTTTGGCTGTTAACCCTTGCTTTGTAACTGGAAAAAAAATATTAAAATGGAAAATCTGCCAAAAAAGTGAAATTTTGAAATTGTATCTCTATTTTCCATTAAATCTTGTGCAACACCTAAAGGGTTAGCAAAGTTTGTAAAATCAGTTTGAATACCTTGAGGGGTGTAGTTTCTTAGATGGGGTCACTTTTATGGAGTTTCTACTCTAGGGGTGCATCAGGGGGCTTCAAATGGGACATGGTGTCAAAAAACCAGTCCAGCAAAATCTGCCTTCCAAAAACCGTATGGCATTCCTTTCCTTCTGCGCCCTGCCGTGTGCCCGTACAGCGGTCTACAGCCACATATGAGGTGTTTCTGTAAACTACAGAATCAGGGCCATAAATAATGAGTTTTGTTTGGCTGTTAACCCTTGCTTTGTAACTGGAAAAAAAATATTAAAATGGAAAATCTGCCAAAAAAGTGAAATTTTGAAATTGTATCTCTATTTTCCATTAAATCTTGTGCAACACCTAAAGGGTTAACAAAGTTTGTAAAATCAGTTTGAATACCTTGAGGGGTGTAGTTTCTTAGATGGGGTCACTTTTATGGAGTTTCTACTCTAGGGGTGCATCAGGGGGCTTCAAATGGGACATGGTGTCAAAAAACCAGTCCAGCAAAATCTGCCTTCCAAAAACCGTATGGCATTCCTTTCCTTCTGCGCCCTGCCGTGTGCCCGTACAGCGGTCTACAGCCACATATGAGGTGTTTCTGTAAACTACAGAATCAGGGCCATAAATAATGAGTTTTGTTTGGCTGTTAACCCTTGCTTTGTAACTGGAAAAAAAATATTAAAATGGAAAATCTGCCAAAAAAGTGAAATTTTGAAATTGTATCTCTATTTTCCATTAAATCTTGTGCAACACCTAAAGGGTTAACAAAGTTTGTAAAATCAGTTTGAATACCTTGAGGGGTGTAGTTTCTTAGATGGGGTAACTTTTATGGAGTTTCTACTCTAGGGGTGCATCAGGGGGCTTCAAATGGGACATGGTGTCAAAAAACCAGTCCAGCAAAATCTGCCTTCCAAAAACCGTATGGCATTCCTTTCCTTCTGCGCCCTGCCGTGTGCCCGTACAGCGGTCTACAGCCACATATGAGGTGTTTCTGTAAACTACAGAATCAGGGCCATAAATAATGAGTTTTGTTTGGCTGTTAACCCTTGCTTTGTAACTGGAAAAAAAATATTAAAATGGAAAATCTGCCAAAAAAGTGAAATTTTGAAATTGTATCTCTATTTTCCATTAAATCTTGTGCAACACCTAAAGGGTTAACAAAGTTTGTAAAATCAGTTTTGAATACCTTGAGGGGTGTAGTTTCTTAGATGGGGTCACTTTTATGGAGTTTCTACTCTAGGGGTGCATCAGGGGGCTTCAAATGGGACATGGTGTCAAAAAAACTGTCCAGCAAAATCTGGCTTCCAAAAACCATACAGCGTACCTTTCACTCTACGCCCCGCTGTGTGGCCGTACAGTAGTTTACGGCCACATATGGGGTGTTTCTGTAAACGGCAGAGTCAGGGCAATAAAGATACAGTCTTGTTTGGCTGTTAACCCTTGCTTTGTTAGTGGAAAAAATGGGTTAAAATTGAAAATTAGGCAAAAAAATGAAATTCTCAAATTTCATCCCCATTTGCCAATAACTCTTGTGCAACACCTAAAGGGTTAACGAAGTTTGTAAAATCAGTTTTGAATACCTTGAGGGGTGTAGTTTCTTAGATGGGGTCACTTTTATGGAGTTTCTACTCTAGGGGTGCATCAGGGGGCTTCAAATGGGACATGGTGTCAAAAAAACTGTCCAGCAAAATCTGGCTTCCAAAAACCATACAGCGTACCTTTCACTCTACGCCCCGCTGTGTGGCCGTACAGTAGTTTACGGCCACATATGGGGTGTTTCTGTAAACGGCAGAGTCAGGGCAATAAAGATACAGTCTTGTTTGGCTGTTAACCCTTGCTTTGTTAGTGGAAAAAATGGGTTAAAATTGAAAATTAGGCAAAAAAATGAAATTCTCAAATTTCATCCCCATTTGCCAATAACTCTTGTGCAACACCTAAAGGGTTAACGAAGTTTGTAAAATCAGTTTTGAATACCTTGAGGGGTGTAGTTTCTTAGATGGGGTCACTTTTATGGAGTTTCTACTCTAGGGGTGCATCAGGGGGCTTCAAATGGGACATGGTGTCAAAAAAACTGTCCAGCAAAATCTGGCTTCCAAAAACCATCCGGCGCACCTTTCACTCTACGCCCCGCTGTGTGGCCGTACAGTAGTTTACGGCCACATATGGGGTGTTTCTGTAAACGGCAGAGTCAGGGCAATAAAGATACAGTCTTTTTTGGCTGTTAACCCTTGCTTTGTTAGTGGAAAAAATGGGTTAAAATTGAAAATTAGGCAAAAAAATGAAATTCTCAAATTTCATCCCCATTTGCCAATAACTCTTGTGCAACACCTAAAGGGTTAACAGAGTTTGTAAAATCAGTTTTGAATACCTTGAGGGGTGTAGTTTATAGAATGGGGTCATTTTTGGGCGGTTTCTATTATGTAAGCCTTGCAAAGTGACTTCAGAGCTGTAGTGGTCCCTAAAAATTGGGTTTTTGTAAATTTCTGAAAAATTTCAAGATTTGCTTCTAAACTTCTAAGCCTTGTAACATCCCCAAAAAATAAAATATCATTCCCAAAATAATTCAAACATGAAGTAGACATATGGGGAATGTTAAGTCATCACAATTTTTGGGGGTATTACTATGTATTACAGAAGTAGAGAAACTGAAACTTTGAAATGTGCTAATTTTTCCAAATTTTTGGTAAATTAGGTATTTTATTATGCAAAAAAATTAATTTTTTTGACTTTATTTTACCAGTGTCATGAAGTACAATATGTGACGAAAAAACAATCTCAGAATGGCCTGTATAAGTAAAAGCGTTTTAAAGTTATCAGCACTTAAAGTGACACTGGTCAGATTTGCAAAAAATGGCCTGGTCCTTAAGGTGAAAATGAGCCTGGTCCTTAAGGGGTTAATGAGACTAGTCCCCTATGGAGACTTACAGGATTTGCTCCAGGGTATGGTGTAGCTGGCCAACTAAGACCTGTCCTAGGTTGCTAACATAGCTTATATGTTTATACATCTAGACCTGCCAATAACCTTAATACAGTTGCTATGTTTGCGTGTTAAAGACAAAAGCTGAGTTATTTACATGTTTTGATGTCATATAACTGTTATTTTTTGTGTTCACAGAAGCGGAAAAGATAGTATGCTTTTAAGATTCATTATATAATGTAAGGCAAGCTCAATGACACAGCAGAAACAACAGAAAGCATAGAGTTAAACACAGCCAACCTCACACAAAGCAGGAGTCTTGGCCAATCACAGCCAGCCTCACACACAGCCTGTGTGGGAAATTCCCTAGCAAGAGCTGCTAGAAATTATTATTTACCAGAGAGAGATCTGAACAGACATTCACTCCAATAAGAGCTGTGTTTTATGGAAGCAGAGAGGCCAAAATAGGTATACAGTTATATAATGTTCCTACTGTTAATATAGTGATTAGAACTTTATACTGAACCAGTTATACAGGGAGTGCAGAATTATTAGGCAAGTTGTATTTTTGAGGATTACTTTTATTATTGAACAACAACCATGTTCTCAATGAACCCAAAAAACTCATTAATATCAAAGCTGAATATTTTTGGAAGTAGTTTTTAGTTTGTTTTTAGTTTTAGCTATTTTAGGGGGATATCTGTGTGTGCAGGTGACTATTACTGTGCATAATTATTAGGCAACTTAACAAAAAACAGATATATACCCATTTCAATAATTTATTTTTACCAGTGAAACCAATATAACATCTCAACATTAACAAATATACATTTCTGACATTCAAAAACAAAACAAAAACAAATCAGTGACCAATATAGCCACCTTTCTTTGCAAGGACACTCAAAAGCCTGCCATCCATGGATTCTGTCAGTGTTTTGATCTGTTCACCATCAACATTGCGTGCAGCAGCAACCACAGCCTCCCAGACACTGTTCAGAGAGGTGTACTGTTTTCCCTCCTTGTAAATCTCACATTTGATGATGGACCACAGGTTCTCAATGGGGTTCAGATCAGGTGAACAAGGAGGCCATGTCATTAGATTTTCTTCTTTTATACCCTTTCTTGCCAGCCACGCTGTGGAGTACTTGGACGCGTGTGATGGAGCATTGTCCTGCATGAAAATCATGTTTTTCCTGAAGGATGCAGACTTCTTCCTGTACCACTGCTTGAAGAAGGTGTCTTCCAGAAACTGGCAGTAGGACTGGGAGTTGAGCTTGACTCCATCCTCAACCCGAAAAGGCCCCACAAGCTCATCTTTGATGATACCAGCCCAAACCAGTACTCCACCTCCACCTTGCTGGCGTCTGAGTCGGACTGGAGCTCTCTGCCCTTTACCAATCCAGCCACGGGCCCATCCATCTGGTCCATCAAGACTCACTCTCATTTCATCAGTCCATAAAACCTTAGAAAAATCAGTCTTGAGATATTTCTTGGCCCAGTCTTGACGTTTCAGCTTGTGTGTCTTATTCAGTGGTGGTCGTCTTTCAGCCTTTCTTACCTTGGCCATGTCTCTGAGTATTGCACACCTTGTGCTTTTGGGCACTCCAGTGATGTTGCAGCTCTGAAATATGGCCAAACTGGTGGCAAGTGGCATCTTGGCAGCTGCACGCTTGACTTTTCTCAGTTCATGGGCAGTTATTTTGCGCCTTGGTTTTTCCACACGCTTCTTGCGACCCTGTTGACTATTTTGATTGAAACGCTTGATTGTTCGATGATCACGCTTCAGAAGCTTTGCAATTTTAAGAGTGCTGCATCCCTCTGCAAGATATCTCACTATTTTTGACTTTTCTGAGCCTGTCAAGTCCTTCTTTTGACCCATTTTGCCAAAGGAAAGGAAGTTGCCTAATAATTATGCACACCTGATATAGGGTGTTGATTAGGGATGAGCGAACTCGAACTGTATAGTTCGGGTTCGTACCGAATTTTGGGGTGTCCGTGACACGGACCCGAACCCGGACATTTTCGTAAAAGTCCGGGTTCGGGTTCGGTGTTCGTCGCTTTCTTGGCGCTTTTGTGACGCTTTCTTGGCGCTTTTTGAAAGGCTGCAAAGCAGCCAATCAACAAGCGTCATACTACTTGCCCCAAGAGGCCGTCACAGCCATGCCTACTATTGGCATGGCTGTGATTGGCCAGAGCACCATGTGACCCAGCCTCTATTTAAGCTGGAGTCACATAGCGCCGCCCGTCACTCTGCTCTGATTAGCGTAGGGAGAGGTTGCGGATGCGACAGTAGGGCGAGATTAGGCAGATTAACTCCTCCAAAGGACTTCACTTGATTAATCGATCGATCTGCAGCTGTGCATCATTGAGCTGCTGAAATTCAAATGCTCACTCACTGTTTTTAGGCTGCCCAGACCGTTTGTCAGTCACTTTTTTCTGGGGTGATCGGCGGCCATTTTGTGTCTTGTGCGGTGCTGCGACCAAGTGCATCCAAGCTGCGACCAAGTGCATTTAACCCTCAATGGTGTGGTTGTTTTTTGGCTAAAGCCTACATCAGGGTGAAGCTGTCACACCAAGTGCATTTAACCAGCAATAGTCTGTTCATTTTTTGGCCATATACTAAATCAGGGGCAAGCTGCGCCTGTCACCAAGTGCATTTAACCCTCAATGGTGTGGTTGTTTTTTGGCTAAAGCCTACATCAGGGTGAAGCTGTCACACCAAGTGCATTTAACCAGCAATAGTCTGTTCATTTTTTGGCCATATACTAAATCAGGGGCAAGCTGTGCCTGTCACCAAGTGCATTTAACCCTCAATGGTGTGGTTGTTTTTTGGCTAAAGCCTACATCAGGGTGAAGCTGTCACACCAAGTGCATTTAACCAGCAATAGTCTGTTCATTTTTTGGCCATATACTAAATCAGGGGCAAGCTGCGCCTGTCACCAAGTGCATTTAACCCTCAATGGTGTGGTTGTTTTTTGGCTAAAGCCTACATCAGGGTGAAGCTGTCACACCAAGTGCATTTAACCAGCAATAGTCTGTTTATTTTTTGGCCATATACTACATCAGGGGCAAGCTGCGCCCGTCACCAAGTGCATTTAACCCTCAGTAGTGTGGTTGGTCAAGCTGTGACACCAAGTGCATTTAACCAGCAATAGTCTGTTCATTTTTTGGCCATATACTACATCAGGGGCAAGCTGCGCCCGTCACCAAGTGCATTTAACCAGCAATAGTGTGGTTATTTTTTGGCCATATCCCAGTCTAATTCTGTCACTAAATCCATACCGGTCACCCAGCGCCTAAATACTAGGCCTCAAATTTATATCCCGCTAAATCTCTCGTTACCGCTGTCCTGTTGTGGCTGGGAAAGTTATTTAGTGTCCGTCAAAGCACATTTTTTGTTCTGGGTTGAAATACAATTCCCAATTTAGCAATTTCATAATTTAGTGGTTTCTGCTATATCAGAGCTATTTGAAATCTATCCCTAAAAGGGTAGATCATATTGAAGGTGCACATAGGGTCATTCAGAATAACTTCACACACACCCGCTACTGTGCATTTCCAAGTCTAATTCTGTCACTAAACCCATACCTGTCACCCAGCGCCTAAATACTAGGCCTCAAATTTATATCCTGCTAAATCTCTCGTTACCGCTGTCCTGTTGTGGCTGGGAAAGTTATTTAGTGTCTGTCAAAGCACATTTTTTGTTCTGGGTTGAAATACAATTCCCAACTTAGCAATTTCATAATTTAGTGGTTTCTGCTATATCAGAGCTATTTGAAATCTATCCCTAAAAGGGTATATAATATTCAAGGTGCACATTGGGTCATTCAGATTAACTTCACACACACCCGCTACTGTGTATTTCCAAGTCTAATTCTGTCACTAAACCCATACCTGTCACCCAGCGCCTAAATACTAGGCCTCAAATTTATATCCTGCTAAATCTCTCGTTACCGCTGTCCTGTTGTGGCTGGGAAAGTTATTTAGTGTCCGTCAAAGCACATTTTTTGTTCTGGGTTGAAATACAATTCCCAATTTAGCAATTTCATAATTTAGTGGTTTCTGCTATATCAGAGCTACAGTCATGTGAAAAAATTAGGACACCCTTTGAAAGCATGTGGTTTTTTGTAACATTTTTAATAAAAGGTTATTTCATCTCTGTTTCAACAATACAGAGAGATTAAAGTAATCCGACTAAACAAAGAAAACTGAAGAAAAGTCTTTTCAAGATCTTCTGTAAATGTCATTCTACAAAAATGCCTATTCTAACTGAGGAAAAAGATAGGACACCCTTGCCCCTAATAGCGAGTGTTACCTCCTTTGGCTGAAATAACTGCAGTGAGACGGTTCTTGTAGCCATCTACCAGTCTTCGACATCGGTCTGAGGAAATTTTACCCCACTCCTCAATGCAGAACTTTTTCAGCTGTGAGATGTTTGAGGGGTTTCTTGCACGTACAGCCCTTTTCAAGTCACCCCACAGCATCTCAATGGGATTCAAATCTGGACTTTGACTTGGCCATTCCAGGACTCTCCATTTCTTCTTTTTCAGCCAATCTTTGGTTGATTTACTAGTATGTTTTGGGTCATTGTCATGTTGCATGGTCCAGTTCCGCTTCAGCTTTAATTTTCTAACTGATGGTCTCACATGTTCTTCAAGCACCTTCTGATACACAGTAGAATTCATCGTGGATTCTATGATGGTGAGCTGACCAGGTCCTGCTGCAGCAAAGCAGCCCCAAACCATGACACTTCCACCTCCATGCTTCACAGTTGGTATGAGGTTCTTTTCTTGGAATGCTGTGTTTGGTTTACGCCAAACATGTCCTCTGCTGTTGTGTCCAAATAATTCAATTTTGGACTCATCTGTCCAAAGAACATTATTCCAGAAGTCCTGGTCTTTGTCAACTTTATCTCTGGCAAATGTCAGTCTGGCCTCGATGTTTCTCTTGGAAAGCAAAGGTTTCCTCCTTGCACACCTCCCATGCAAGTTAAACTTGTACAGTCTCTTTCTGATTGTAGAGGCATGTACTTCTACATCAACAGTAGCCAGAGCCTGCTGTAGTTCTCGAGATGACACTTTAGGGTTTTTGGAGACCTCTTTTAGCATCTTGCGGTCTGCTCTTGGGGTGAACTTGCTGGGGCGACCAGTCCTGGGCATGTTGGCAGTTGTTTTGAAAGCCCTCCACTTGTAGACTATCTTCCGGACAGTGGAATGGCTGATTTCAAAATCTTTTGAGATCTTTTTAAATCCCTTCCCAGACTCATAGGCTGCTACAATCTTTTTTCTGAAGTCCTCTGACAGCTCTTTTGCTCTCACCATGGTGCTCACTCTCACTTCAACAGTCAGGAGCACACCAAACTAAATGTCTGAGGTTTAAATAGGGCAAGCCTCATTCAACATGCAGAGTAACGATCTACTAATTATGTGCACCTGGTGTGATATACCTGTGTGAGATCTGAGCCAATTTAAGAGGGAATACATGTGAGGGTGTCCTATCTTTTTCCTCAGTTAGAATAGGCATTTTTGTAGAATGACATTTACAGAAGATCTTGAAAAGACTTTTCTTCAGTTTTCTTTGTTTAGTTGGATTACTTTAATCTCTCTGTATTGTTGAAACGGAGATGAAATAACCTTTTATTAAAAATGTTACAAAAAACCACATGCTTTCAAAGGGTGTCCTAATTTTTTCACATGACTGTATTTGAAATCTATCCCTAAAAGGGTATATAATATTCAAGGTGCACATAGGGTCATTCAGAATAACTTCACACACACACGCTACTGTGCATATCCCAGTCTAATTCTGTCACTAAATCCATACCTGTCACCCAGCGCCTAAATACTAGGCCTCAAATTTATATCCCGCTAAATCTCTCGTTACCGCTGTACTGTTGTTGCTGGGCAAGTTATTTAGTGTCCGTCAAAGCACATTTTTTGTTCTGGGTTGAAATACAATTCCCAATTTAGCAATTTCATAATTTAGTGGTTCCTGCTATATCAGAGCTATTTGAAATCTATCCCTAAAAGGGTATATCAGATTCAAGGTGCACATAGGGTCATTCAGAATAACTTCACACACACGCTACTGTGCATTTCCAAGTCCAATTCTGTTAGTAAATCCATACCGGTCACCCAGCGCCTAAATACTAGGCCTCAAATTTATATCCTGCTAAATCTCTCGTTACCGCTGTCCTGTTGTGGCTGGGAAAGTTATTTAGTGTCCGTCAAAGCACATTTTTTGTTCTGGGTTGAAATACAATTCCCAATTTAGCAATTTCATAATTTAGTGGTTTCTGCTATATCAGAGCTATTTGAAATCTATCCCTAAAAGGGTAGATCATATTGAAGGTGCACATAGGGTCATTCAGAATAACTTCACACACACCCGCTACTGTGCATTTCCAAGTCTAATTCTGTCACTAAACCCATACCTGTCACCCAGCGCCTAAATACTAGGCCTCAAATTTATATCCCGCTGAATTTGAATACAATACATTGGGCCAAATAATATTTTTGTTGTTGTGGTGAACCATAACAAGAGAAAAACATCTAGTAAGGGACGCGGACGTGGACATGGTCGTGGTGGTGTTAGTGGACCCTCTGGTGCTGGGAGAGGACGTGGCCGTTCTGCCACATCCACACGTCCTAGTGTACCAACTACCTCAGGTCCCAGTAGCCGCCAGAATTTACAGCGATATATGGTGGGGCCCAATGCCGTTCTAAGGATGGTAAGGCCTGAGCAGGTACAGGCATTAGTCAATTGGGTGGCCGACAGTGGATCCAGCACGTTCACATTATCTCCCACCCAGTCTTCTGCAGAAAGCGCACAGATGGCGCCTGAAAACCAACCCCATCAGTCTGTCACATCACCCCCATGCATACCAGGGAAACTGTCTCAGCCTCAAGTTATGCAGCAGTCTCTTATGCTGTTTGAAGACTCCGCTGGCAGGGTTTCCCAAGGGCATCCACCTAGCCCTTCCCCAGCGGTGAAAGATATAGAATGCACTGACGCACAACCACTTATGTTTCCTGATGATGAGGACATGGGAATACCACCTCAGCATGTCTCTGATGATGACGAAACACAGGTGCCAACTGCTGCGTCTTTCTGCAGTGTGCAGACTGAACAGGAGGTCAGGGATCAAGACTGGGTGGAAGACGATGCAGGGGATGATGAGGTCCTAGACCCCACATGGAATGAAGGTTGTGCCACTGACTTTCACAGTTCGGAGGAAGAGGCAGTGGTGAGACCGAGCCAACAGCGTAGCAAAAGCAGAACACCCGCCGCCAAGAGACTCCGCCTGCTACTGCCCGCCGCCATCTGGGACCGAGCACCCCAAAGGCAGCTTCAAGGAGTTCCCTGGCATGGCACTTCTTCAAACAATGTGCTGACGACAAGACCCGAGTGGTTTGCACGCTGTGCCATCAGAGCCTTAAGCGAGGCATTAACGTTCTGAACCTGAGCACAACCTGCATGACCAGGCACCTGCATGCAAAGCATGAACTGCAGTGGAGTAAACACCTTAAAACCAAGGAAGTCACTCAGGCTCCCCCTGCTACCTCTTCTGCTGCTGCCGCCTCGGCCTCTTCTGCTGCTGCCGCCTCGGCCTCTTCCTCCGCCTCTGGAGGAACGTTGGCACCTGCCGCCCAGCAAACAGGGGATGTACCACCAACACCACCACCACCACCTCCGTCACCAAGCGTCTCAACCATGTCACACGGCAGCGTTCAGCTCTCCATCTCACAAACATTTGAGAGAAAGCGTAAATTCCCACCTAGCCACCCTCGATCCCTGGCCCTGAATGCCAGCATTTCTAAACTACTGGCCTATGAAATGCTGTCATTTAGGCTGGTGGACACAGACAGCTTCAAACAGCTCATGTCGCTTGCTGTCCCACAGTATGTTGTTCCCAGCCGGCACTACTTCTCCAAGAGAGCCGTGCCTTCCCTGCACAACCAAGTATCCGATAAAATCAAGTGTGCACTGCGCAACGCCATCTGTGGCAAGGTCCACCTAACCACAGATACGTGGACCAGTAAGCACGGCCAGGGACGCTATATCTCCCTAACTGCACACTGGGTAAATGTAGTGGCAGCTGGGCCCCAGGCGGAGAGCTGTTTGGCGCACGTCCTTCCGCCGCCAAGGATCGCAGGGCAACATTCTTTGCCTCCTGTTGCCACCTCCTCCTTCTCGGCTTCCTCCTCCTCTTCTTCCACCTGCTCATCCAGTCAGCCACACACCTTCACCACCAACTTCAGCACAGCCCGGGGTAAACGTCAGCAGGCCATTCTGAAACTCATATGTTTGGGGGACAGGCCCCACACCGCACAGGAGTTGTGGCGGGGTATAGAACAACAGACCGACGAGTGGTTGCTGCCGGTGAGCCTCAAGCCCGGCCTGGTGGTGTGCGATAATGGGCGAAATCTCGTTGCAGCTCTGGGACTAGCCAATTTGACGCACATCCCTTGCTTGGCGCATGTGCTGAATTTGGTGGTGCAGAAGTTCATTCACAACTACCCCGACATGTCAGAGCTGCTGCATAAAGTGCGGGCCGTCTGTTCGCGCTTCCGGCGTTCACATCCTGCTGCTGCTCGCCTGTCTGCGCTACAGTGTAACTTCGGCCTTCCCGCTCACCGCCTCATATGCGACGTGCCCACCAGGTGGAACTCCACCTTGCACATGCTGGACAGACTGTGCGAGCAGCAGCAGGCCATAGTGGAGTTTCAGCTGCAGCACGCACGGGTCAGTCGCACTACAGAACAGCACCACTTCACCACCAATGACTGGGCCTCCATGCGAGACCTGTGTGCCCTGTTGCGCTGTTTCGAGTACTCCACCAACATGGCCAGTGGCGATGACGCCGTTATCAGCGTTACAATACCACTTCTATGTCTCCTTGAGAAAACACTTAGGGCGATGATGCAAGAGGAGGAGGAGGAGGAAGAGGGGTCATTTTTAGCACTTTCAGGCCAGTCTCTTCGAAGTGACTCAGAGGGAGGTTTTTGGCAACAGCAGAGGCCAGGTACAAATGTGGCCAGACAGGGCCCACTACTGGAGGACGAGGAGGACGAGGATGAGGAGGAGGTGGAGGAGGATGAGGATGAAGCATGGTCACAGCGGGGTGGCACCCAACGCAGCTCGGGTCCATCACTGGTGCGTGGCTGGGGGGAAAGGCAGGACGATGACGATACGCCTCCCACAGAGGACAGCTTGTCCTTACCCCTGGGCAGCCTGGCACACATGAGCGACTACATGCTGCAGTGCCTGTGCAACGACAGCAGAGTTGCCCACATTTTAACCTGTGCGGACTACTGGGTTGCCACCCTGCTGGATCCACGCTACAAAGACAATGTGCCCACCTTACTTCCTGCACTGGAGCGTGATAGGAAGATGCGCGAGTACAAGCGCACGTTGGTAGACGCGCTACTGAGAGCATTCCCAAATGTCACAGGGGAACAAGTGGAAGCCCAAGGCCAAGGCAGAGGAGGAGCAAGAGGTCGCCAAGGCAGCTGTGTCAATGCCAGCTCCTTTGAGGGCAGGGTTAGCATGGCAGAGATGTGGAAAACTTTTGTCAACACGCCACAGCTAACTGCACCACCACCTGATACGCAACGTGTTAGCAGGAGGCAACATTTCACTAACATGGTGGAACAGTACGTGTGCACACCCCTCCACGTACTGACTGATGGTTCGGCCCCATTCAACTTCTGGGTCTCTAAATTGTCCACGTGGCCAGAGCTAGCCTTTTATGCCTTGGAGGTGCTGGCCTGCCCGGCGGCCAGCGTTTTGTCTGAACGTGTATTCAGCACGGCAGGGGGCGTCATTACAGACAAACGCAGCCGCCTGTCTACAGCCAATGTGGACAAGCTGACGTTCATAAAAATGAACCAGGCATGGATCCCACAGGATCTGTCCGTCCCTTGTCCAGATTAGACATTAACTACCTCCCCTTAACCATATATTATTGGACTCCAGGGCACTTCCTCATTCAATCCTATTTTTATTTTCATTTTACCATTATATTGCGAGGCTACCCAAAGTTGAATGAACCTCTCCTGTGTCTGGGTGCCGGGGCCTAAATATATGCTAATGGACTGTTCCAATGTTGGGTGACGTGAAGCCTGATTCTCTGCTATGACATGCAGAATGATTCTCTGCTGACATGAAGCCAGATTGTCTGTTACGGGACCTCTCTCCTCTGCCTGTGTGCTGGGCCTAAATATATGCCAATGGACTGTTGCAGTGGTGGCTGACGTGAAGCCTCATTCTCTGCTATGACATGCAGACTAATTCTCTGCTGACATGAAGCCAGATCCTCTGTTACGGGACCTCTCTCCTCTGCCTGTGTGTGTGCTGGGCCTAAATATATGCCAATGGACTGTTGCAGTGGTGGCTGACGTGAAGCCTCATTCTCTGCTATGACATGCAGACTGATTCTCTGCTGACATGAAGCCAGATTCTCTGTTACGGGACCTCCCTCCTCTGCCTGGGTGCTGGGCCTAAATATATGCCAATGGACTGTTGCAGTGGTGGCTGACGTGAAGCCTCATTCTCTGCTATGACATGCAGACTGATTCTCTGCTGACATGAAGACAGATTCTCTGTTACGGGACCTCCCTCCTCTGCCTGGGTGCTGGGCCTAAATATATGCCAATGGACTGTTGCAGTGGTGGCTGACGTGAAGCCTGATTCTCTGCTATGACATGCAGACTAATTCTCTGCTGACATGAAGACAGATTCTCTGTTACGGAACTTCCCTCCTCTGCCTGTGTGCTGGGCCTAAATATATGCCAATGGACTGTTGCAGTGGTGGCTGACGTGAAGCCTCATTCTCTGCTATGACATGCAGACTGATTCTCTGCTGACATGAAGCCAGATTCTCTGTTACGGGACCTCCCTCCTCTGCCTGGGTGCTGGGCCTAAATATATGCCAATGGACTGTTGCAGTGGTGGCTGACGTGAAGCCTCATTCTCTGCTATGACATGCAGACTAATTCTCTGCTGACATGAAGCCAGATTCTCTGTTACGGGACCTCTCTACTCTGCCTGGGTGCTGGGCCTAAATTTATGAAAATGGACTCTTACAGTGGTGGGTGACGTGAAGCCAGATTCTCTGCTATGGGACCTCTCTCCAATTGATTTTGGTTAATTTTTATTTATTTAATTTTTATTTTAATTCATTTCCCTATCCACATTTGTTTGCAGGGGATTTACCTACATGTTGCTGCCTTTTGCAGCCCTCTAGCTCTTTCCTGGGCTGTTTTACAGCCTTTTTAGTGCCGAAAAGTTCGGGTCCCCATTGACTTCAATGGGGTTCGGGTTCGGGACGAAGTTCGGATCGGGTTCGGATCCCGAACCCGAACATTTCCGGAATGTTCGGCCGAACTTCTCGAACCCGAACATCCAGGTGTTCGCTCAACTCTAGTGTTGATGTCATTAGACCACACCCCTTCTCATTACAGAGATGCACATCACCTAATATGCTTAATTGGTAGTAGGTTTTCGAGCCTATACAGCTTGGAGTAAGACAACATGCATAAAGAGGATGATGTGGTCAAAATACTCATTTGCCTAATAATTCTGCACTCCCTGTATGTGTGTTTACTTACAGTTCCACCAATTGCAAATACCATACAATTGCAAACTACAAAGTTCACAATCCAAATTCAAATTCCATTTTGCAATCTAAGTTGCATACAATCAGACCAGATCATACTCAACCAATCTGCAAATAGATACTGCTAACTGCAAATTACGACCAAATTCAGCAAGTGAACTATTAGTTAGACCTCAGATATACCTCTCAGAGAGATCATAAAGTGCTTAGGGTCCATTCACACGTTCTTAGTGTACTGCGGATCCACATAACACCCGGCTGGCACCCCCCATAGAACTGCCTATTCTTGTCCTCAATTGCGGACAAGAATAGAACATGTTCTATTTTTTGTGGAGCCAAAGCCCAGAAGTTCAGGGCCGTGCTCCGGAAATGCGGATGCGGAGAGCACATAGTGTGCTCTCCGCATCCATTCCTGGCCTATTGAGACTTAATGGGTCCGCACCCGTTCCTGATATTGTGGAACGGATGCAGATCCATTTGCGGACGTGTGAATGGACCCTTAAATAACTTAGTGAGAGCACAGATACTCAAGAGAGAAATATATCCACCATTTTATGTTGAATAACAAGATTGAACAGTTGAACCACTATCTTATGCATACCGCTATTTTATGAATCTTTATGCAACACATGTTTTGTACATGGACTATCTGCTGCGGAGGCGGCAGTGTTATATGAAGAAAAGTTGAAGTTAATAAAGAAGTTGTTTGAAGTATTTGGTGTGCTCTTTAAACCTACTGCTTCCATAGAACGGCGCTAGAGGAATTACATTCTTCTAATGCCACAGCACAAAAGCGACTTCGTAGTGCTGCGCCTGCCGCATATGGAGAGGTATCTCCCAAGAAAAAGGACCATCTCACCAGCACCACCTATAGGAAGTGGCTCCCTATGAGTCAAGGTCCAACTTTCCAACAAGGCTTGGCATTTAACAAGGGAATATAGCCAAGCCAAATCTTCATCTGTAAACAGTTGTTTCGGGGTACTTGCCCCTCATCAGTACGGAGTAGGATTCTGGCTGCCTCAGTGTGATGCCTTGGAAGCAGCCTTGGTCTGTCCTTAAAGAGACCAGTCCCATATCAAGACTTACTTTGGGGGTGCAAATAGATATGTTGGGGAACTTAAAAGGAGAGCAAGTATAACTTTGTAAAGGGCATATTACTGTGTGGGTACTCAAAAGAGGACACTTATGTGGGGTACAAAAAGTGGTATATTTCATACTGCTAAGGCTACTTTCACACTAGCGTTTTGGCTTTCTGTTTCTGAGATCCGTCATGGGCTCTCAGAAGCAGTCCAAAACGGATCAGTTTTGCCCTAATGCATTCTGAATAGAAAAGAATCCACTCAGAGTGTGTCAGTTTGCCTCCGATCAGTCTCCATTCTGCTCTGGAGGTGGACACCAAAAAGTTGCCTGCAGAGTTTTTCTGTCCGCCATGTTGTGCCGAGCAAGACGGATCCGTCCTGGCACACAATGTAAGTCAATGGGGACAGATCCGTTTTCTCTGACACAATAGAAAACGGATCTGTCCCCCATTGACTTTCAATGTCATAGCTATAGAAGACATAATACAACCGGATCCGTTCATGATGGATGCATGCTGTTGTATTATTGTAACGGAAGCGTTTTTGCCGATCCATGACGGTTCCGCAAAAAACGCTAATGTGACAGTAGCCAGTGAGGGACTAATAATTTGTGGGGCACAAAGGGTGACACCAGTAGTGCAATGATGGGGCATCGGGATAGCAGCACGATAGGGCGTTTGTGTACAGTGATGTCCCATGGTTAGAAGAAGCTGTCATGGTGGTCTGGGCCTTGATAGAGAAGAAAAGGAAATGCGTTTAGCTCCAGTTAGAGATGTTCCCTGTGAGTCACTGCATATAGCTTCTATATTCACTTCTCACTGACTAAACCTGGTTTTTGATCAATATTTGGTGGCCACATTTTGTCGAGGTACACTACCATACATGAAGCAAAGCCTGCTATCTAATAGGCTGGATATATATTTTGGGGATGAGGGGGGTAAAGCACATGTTTTGGGACTCGTGCCCTTGATCATTTAAGACTCTAGCCTTGTCCCTGGTCTTCACAGTGATTTAGGCATCACACCAGTAATACGGCTCTTGTCAGGATCTTCACTGCTGCGTTTCAGATGTGCTAATTTCACAAACCTGCGGGCTGAGCTTTTACCTCTGATCGTCTGCAAGAACAGAGGCTAAAACTCAGTTTAAATGCTACCCTGCCTGTTTCTATTATACCTAACATCATTTCAAGGAGCCAGCAGCCATTTAATAAGCTATGCAGGACCCTCCGGCTATGTATATAGCTCACAGTCTGCATGGATAAAATGGCTGATATCTGGTAAATTGAATTTCTGTCTGTAGCTGCAACGGCAAATACGTTGAGAATATAACATGACAAAATGGTTGGTATTGAAAATAAAGCAAAGCCAGCTGCGTACAGTTAAGTAGCACTCAGGTTGTCTTACTGTGTATGTGGCTCCCGAACCTGGTGACTGCTCTGCATTTGATCCTACCAGATGGACCTTTCACCAACCATCTGTGATGTGGTGATCCCCTATAAATGAGCCCCTTTCCCTTTGGACAAAAGTTGATGGTCCAACTTCTGCCCCCAAAATAACCTCCTAGAACTAGGCCCCACAGACCTTCTGCTGCCAATGTTGACTGTGGTGGGACCTTACCGATCCCCATGTAGGTACCCCTGTGTGTGCATTCAGATGCAGGAGACATCATCCTTACATTGAGAAGTTGCTGAGGCCCATTATTGTCTATTACTCCCTAATATTTATCTATTAGACTGTTCGATATGTTCTGTAATTATAGTTACCCCTGCTGGTTTGATAGTTATATGATATGAACCAGAGTGACTTGATAAGAGCAACATCTTCTCAATACTTGTATCTACAGATCACGTTCCCGGTGGTTTGTCTTCCTCTACTGTGCACCTTTTGTATACCTGTACATTACATTACTTATCTTATAGTGATTCTCAAACACATCCTGTATTATACTGCAGAGCTGCATTTATAATTCTACAGCCATCTTGAAATCTCACAGCATTGTTTTGTGGCTGAATATCTGCACAGAAATTGCTCTGGTTATTTGCATTGTGGTCAGTGCAGCCGTTATACCAGACAGTGTACGCTATTCTAATGCAGGAAAAAGTAAGTGCCTCTTGCAGAGGTGTGTGTATGTGCGTGCGTGTGTGCATTGGCTATTTTCAATGACAGTTTGCAGAATTTTTGAATACAGCTCTGAAGTATAACAGGAACTGTAAGTCAGGATCAGTACAGAATAAGTAGTGTGATATGCTGTATGTACACAGTGATTCCACCAGCAGAATAGTGAGTGCAGCTCTGGAGTATAATACAGGATGTAACTCAGGATCAGTACAGGATAAGTAATATATGTACACAGTGACTGCACCAGCAGAATAGTGAGTGCAGCTCTGGAGGATAATACAGGATGTAACTCAGGATCAGTACAGGATAAGTAATGTATGTACACAGTGACTCCACCAGCAGAATAGTGAGTGCAGCTCCGGAGTATAATACAGGATGTAACTCAGGATCAGTACAGGATAAGTAATGTAATGTACAGTACAGACCAAAAGTTTGGACACACCTTCTCATTCAAAGAGTTTTCTTTATTTTCATGACTATGAAAATTGTAGATTCACACTGAAGGCATCAAAACTATGAATTAACACATGTGGAATTATATACATAACAAAAAAGTGTGAAACAACTGAAAATATGTCATATTCTAGGTTCTTCAAAGTAGCCACCTTTTGCTTTGATTAATGCTTTGCACACTCTTGGCATTCTCTTGATGAGCTTCAAGAGGTAGTCACCTGAAATGGTTTTCACTTCACAGGTGTGCCCTGTCAGGTTTAATAAGTGGGATTTCTTGCCTTATAAATGGGGTTGGGACCATCAGTTGTGTTGTGGAGAAGTCAGGTGGATACACAGCTGATAGTCCTACTGAATAGACTGTTAGAATTTGTATTATGGCAAGAAAAAAGCAGCTAAGTAAAGAAAAATGAGCGGCCATCATTACTTTAAGAAATGAAGGTCAGTCAGTTCGAAAAATTGAGAAAACTTTGAAAGTGTCCCCAAGTGCAGTCACAAAAACCATCAAGCGCTACAAAGAAACTGGCTCACATGCGGACCGCACCAGGAAAGGAAGACCAAGAGTCACCTCTGCTGCGGAGGATAAGTTCATCCGAGTCACCGGCCTCAGAAATCGCAGGTTAACAGCAGCTCAGATTAGAGACCAGGTCAATGCCACACAGAGTTCTAGCAGCAGACACATCTCTAGAACAACTGTTAAGAGGAGATTGTGTGAATCAGGCCTTCATGGTAGAATATCTGCTAGGAAACCACTGCTAAGGACAGGCAACAAGCAGAAGAGACTTGTTTGGGCTAAAGAACACAAGGAATGGACATTAGACAAGTGGAAATCTGTGCTTTGGTCTGATGAGTCCAAATTTGAGATCTTTGGTTCCAACCACCGTGTCTTTGTGTGACGCAGAAAAGGTGAACGGATGGACTCTACATGCCTGGTTCCCACCGTGAAGCATGGAGGAGGAGGTGTGATGGTGTGTGGGTGCTTTGCTGGTGACACTGTTGGGGATTTATTCAAAATTGAAGGCATACTGAACCAGCATGGCTACCACAGCATCTTGCAGCGGCATGCTATTCCATCCGGTTTGCGTTTAGTTGGACCATCATTTCTTTTTCAACAGGGCAATGACCCCAAACACACCTCCAGGCTGTGTAAGGGCTATTTGACCATGAAGGAGAGTGATGGGGTGCTGCGCCAGATGACATGGCCTCCACAGTCACCGGACCTGAACCCAATCGAGATGGTTTGGGGTGAGCTGGACCGCAGAGTGAAGGCAAAAGGGCCAACAAGTGCTAAGCATCTCTGGGAACTCCTTCAAGACTGTTGGAAGACCATTTCAGGTGACTACCTCTTGAAGCTTATCAGAGAATGCCAAGAGTGTGCAAAGCAGTAATCAAAGCAAAAGGTGGCTACTTTGAAGAACCTAGAATATGACATATTTTCAGTTGTTTCACACTTTTTTGTTATGTATATAATTCCACATGTGTTAATTCATAGTTTTGATGCCTTCAGTGTGAATCTACAATTTTCATAGTCATGAAAATAAAGAAAACTCTTTGAATGAGAAGGTGTGTCCAAACTTTTGGTCTGTACTGTATGTACACACTGACTCCACCAGCAGAATAGTGAGTGCAGCTCTGGAGTATAATACAGGACTAAATGATTTTCCTATTTCATGACGTAAAGTCATAGTTTTATTAAAGACACGGAGGCTCATATTGCTTTCTCCTTCTTTACTGACCACCAATAGCAGCAAAGAGAAAAAATTAACATACGGGAAACCATAGCAACCAAGGTCCCTCCCCTATGGCCCCTATAATAGGCCGTTCCTCCTATGGCTCTTCCTCTTTCTTTGGGAACCTGGTGCCAACATCCCGAACATTCCAACTAGACTCTGAACTGTGACCGTAACGAAGAAGTCCAAACTCGCCGAAGCAGGAACCAGCAGTCGCCAACCTGGCCAACTACCGTAGAAACATCAAACTGGAACACGGCATCTTATCCTGGAAGGAGCTTCATCCTGAAAGAAAGAACAGACCATGGGCCTAGGTGAAACCAGCATGTCAGGACAAGAGCGTCCGAAAACCATCTGCTCGAATAGACCCAATAGGGGTCGAATGACCAAAGGCAATAACGTGCATTAAAACAAATCAAAACAATGGCAATGAAATAACCAACAGGACAATAAATACAATGGCACTGAATAAATAACAGGACAACAAACACAGCAAGATAATAAACATAAGCAAGCCCTGAAATAAAACAACCCACCAGAAGACCCAAGGGAGGGAACCAGGGGGGGGCAATACTCGCCTCCGTGTCTTTAATAAAACTATGACTTTACGTCATGAAATAGGAAAATCATTTAGTTTTACAGCAAGACACGGAGGCTCATATTGCAAGTTCAAAGCCCGTCAATAATAGAAGCAAACAAATTAGCTGGAATTCCCTGAACGTGGTAACATTAGACCAGTCGGCCAAACGCATTTCATCCTCCAATCCGGCCCCCGAAACCACCAGGGCGGTGGCCGAGGCCCCCCGCGCAGAATGGGCCGTGAAGACAGAAGTGTCAACACCCGCCAATGACATAATCCATTTTAGCCAACGTGCTAACGTAGGGCTAGAAACCGGCCCAAAAGGATGCCGAATAGAAATGAATAACTGCGACCTGGCCGGAGACCGATGTGCCAGAGTCCTGGACTCGTATTCCTTAAGGCACGCCACGGGACATAAGATCGGAGAAGAGGGAAAACTGGGGTAGGACACGAACCGGATGCTAGTCTTGGTGCGACGCGAGATGTTAAAGGTAACCCCCTCCGGGGTAAAAGAACGCGCGTCGTAATCAAGGGCCCTCACATCCGAGACCCTCTTGCATGAAATGAGGCAAAACAACGCCAACAATTTAGCGGACAATTGCCTAAGAGAGAGGTCAGAATTCTCGGGCCAAGAGGCCAAGAAGGCCAGAACCAGGGAAACATCCCAAGTAGTGGAAAAACAAGGCCGAGGGAGGAAGAGACAATCGAGCCCCCCGAAGAAGGCGAGACACAGAAGGATGTTGACCGGCCGCGACACCCTCGTAGCCCTCGTGGGTAGAAGAAATAGCGGACCTGAAAAGGTTAATGGTCCGATACGCCTTCCCCGCCTCAAAGAGAGAGGTGAGAAACTGCAGCAGTTGAGTTACAGGTGCCGAAACAGGATCCAAGTCCCGTTCCACGCACCAGTTAGCCCAAGTTCTCCAGGCTGCCCGGTAAGACTTTCTGGTGCCGGGAGCCCATGTGCTGTCCAATAATTGTCGAGTCGCAGCCGAAATTCCCTCGAAAGATCCAGGAGTCCGGAGATCCGGCACGCCAGCAGCCGCAGGGATCCGTCGAGGAGAAGGGGATGGTGTAGACCCTGCAGGTTGCACAGGAGATCCGATCGGTTCGGGAGAAGAACAGGGATCTCCACTAGAATCTTCAACAACGAGGGGAACCAGACCTTGGACCCCCAGAACGGAGCCACCAGAACCAGGTCCGCCCGATGGCGGAGAACCTGCAGGAGTGTTCTCGGGATCATTGAGAATGGAGGAAACGCGTACAGGCGGGACACCGACCAATCCTGGAGGAATGCATCCACCGCCACCGCCTCCGGGTCCGGACGCCAGCTGAAGAACCGGGTGAGCTGCCTGTTGAGCCGAGAGGCGAAGAGATCGACAGACATCGGTCCCCATAATTCCGAAATTGCCAAGAAAACCTGCGGATCCAACTGCCAATTGCTGCCATCCGATAGGTAGCGAGAGTTCCAATCCGCCTGAACGTTGCTCAACCCTGGCAAATACTCCGCCTGCACCATGATGTCCCTGGACAGGCAAAACAACCAAAAATCTTTGGCCAAACGAGCCAAGGTAGCCGAGCGAGTACCCCCCAAACGGTTGACATACCGGACCGCCGACACATTGTCCATCCGCAGCCTTATACACGCGTTGGCGATCCCGTTGGAGAAACTCTTCACCGCCAAAGACCCCGCCAGGAGCTCCAACGCATTGATGTGTAGGAGGGATTCCTCCGCAGACCAGGGACCCCCCGTGGAGACCCCATTGCAATGGGCACCCCAGCCCTGGAGGCTCGCATCCGATTCGATGGTTAATTCCGGTAGGGATCCGAAGATTGCTCTGCCGTTCCACGCCTCTAGGTTGGCGATCCACCAACTCAACTCCTCCCGGGCTTCCGAATCCAGAACCACCGCGTCCGCAAAGGAGGCACCGGTCCGAAGATGGGCGATCTTCAGTCGCTGGAGCGCCCGGTAATGCAGTGGGGCTGGAAACACCGCCTGAATCGACGAGGCCAATAGACCGATGATGCGAGCCAGGTGGCGCAATGAGAGATGGGGAGCGAGGAGCGCATGCCTCAATTCCTTGCGGATCGCCCGCAACTTCGCCGTCGGCAGACTGAGGGACTCCGAGAGCGAATCCACCGTGAATCCTAAGAACTCCATCCTCTGAGCCGGAGTGAGGCAGGACTTCTCCCAGTTGAGGAGGAAACCTAGACCCGATAGCAAGTCCGCCGTCCAGCGTAGATGTTCCAGCAATCCCGCTCTGGACTCGTGCATCAGGAGGATGTCGTCCAGGTAGATGATGAGGCGTACACCCCGAGTCCTCAACCATGACACGACCGGACGCAGCAACTTGGTGAAACACCAGGGAGCTGAAGACAGCCCGAATGGCAGACAGGTGAACCTCCAGACCTCTCCTTCCCACCTGAACCGAAGTAGGTCCCTGGAACGAGTGGCCACCGGGACCGTCAGGTAGGCATCTTTCAGGTCCAGTTTCACCATCCAGTCCCCAGGAACTAACAAGTCCCGAAGGAGATGGATCCCTTCCATTTTGAAATGACGGTAGCGAACCACCGCATTCAACGCGCGAAGGTTGATGACCGGTCTCATCTGCCCACCTTTCTTCTGAACGAGAAAGATATTGCTGATCACATTCCCCACAGCAGGGGGCGCTGGCTCTATCGCCAACTTTTGCCTGAGGGAGCACAGTTCCGAGTCCACCAGCGCGCAATCTGTGCGTGATAGGGGAACGAGCGTCGGGGAGGGAACAAGGTAAGGGGACCCCGTGAGCTCTATGTGAAATCCCCTGACCGTGGCCAGCACCCATGGGTCCGAGGTGATGAGACTCCAAGCGTGGGAAAAAAGACGGAGTCTGCCCCCTACACAAGGTACCATAGAATCCCCAATCTGGGGAACACTTACCCAAGGGTCTGCGATGGCTCGGGTTGCCCCGGAAGGAGCGAGAACGCCACTGATTCCCTCTTGTAGCGAAGAATGGAGACGCGTTGCGTTGGTCTTGGAAAGGAGGACGGTGTCCACCGGAACCTCTGTACGCTCCACGGGCCTGGAAATTTGCACGGCCGGACAGGCGGCCCCTACCACTGCCGGCCCGATGAGAGACCCGTCCCTGGAATACCCTGCGCATAGAGGCTTGGGCCTTGTCCAGCGCAGTAAAAGTGCCCACGAAACGGCTCATGTCCTTAATGAAGGACTCGCCGAAGAGGAGGCCCTGGGCGTCCTTTCCCGCCTCAGTGAGCGCCAAATTTGCCAATTTGGGGTCTATCTTAAACAAGATAGCCATTCTGACCCTTCGTTTCAGCACACCTTGACCTACCGGTGATTAAAACATCTGACATGTTTGTATGACATTGAAAATATTCCACTTTAAGGAAGCAGAGAGAGGAAGCCATGATAGGCTGCAGTTTGTTGCTTCAGCACCATGGACAGGGGATAGTACATTCTCACCCAACACATTCAGTTGTATCCTGCCTGATGAAGGAACCTCTGTGCTCTGAAAGCTTACAAACAGAATTATTCTGGAAAGCCAATAAAGGCTATCTCTGGAATTCCTAAAGAAATGAATGGAGCGGCATGCCCAACCGGCTGCTCCGTTCATTTCAGGGGAAGGAAAGGGGGGTACGGGGCCCCTGTTCTAGTGATTGGTTTAGGTCCCAGCAGTAGGACTTCCACCAATCTAGTAGTTATCAGGTGGATAGGGGATAACTTAATCTAACCGGAATACCCCTTTAATCTTTTTTTTAGAGCAAAAGTATTTAACATCACATAGATTTCTCTGGCTAGCATGGTACCACACTATTTTTGCTATACACCCAAAGCATAAAATTTGACACGTACCAATAAAATAATGGGCAAAATTACCGTCTCAGAAGCGGAATATATTTTTTTTACTCCAAGATAACATTAAGTTGCTGTTTTTCTTAGGGGCTTCCCTTAGTGGTATGGTATTTATATGTCATTTATATAATATGGGAAAAATGCAAACATAATAATAGCCTTAGCAAATGGCTTTAGTAGAAGACAGCTCTCGGTGGACCCAGGGCTCTCTGCCCAAGGCTTATATGTAGAAAGATTGCATTCTCCCTTTGTTCTTCCTACTCTATGCCATGGGCAGCACTGACCGTAAAGCTGTCCTCTTTATGCTGATGTTGGTCTGTATTCACACTTTTTTCAGATTTCCATTGCTTTTTGAGGCCCAGAATAGAATGGCAAGCTACTGTATTCTCTCCAGGAAAAGAAAATAGAAAGACAGATCAGGAATAGGGATGAGCGGACCTGTGGAAGTTCAGGTTCGGCCAAACTTGAGGTCAAAGTTTGAGTTTGGGACCCGAACTTGACCCCGAACCACATTGAGGTCAACGGGGACCGAAACTTCACTTCATTATTTTCCGCTATAACATGGTTATATCAGAAAATAATAGCATTCTTAAGACAGAATGCAAAACAATATGGCCATTTAGGGGTTAAAAAAAAAACCAGCTCACTTCATCCTCTTGATCGCGCTGCAGCAGCTTCTATCGTCACTGAACAGGACCTGCGATATGCGTGATGACGTCACCACGTGGGAGAGAGCGCGGTGACATCATCGCGCACTTCTCAGGTCCTTTGGCAGGTCCTGTTCAGAGAAGATAGAAGAAGCTGCTGCAGCGCAATCAAGTGGATGAGGTGAGATTTTTTTAACCCCTAAATGACCATATTGTTTTGCATTCTGTCTTAAGAATGCTATTATTTTCCGATATAACAATGTTATAATGGAAAATTTTAAAATCACTCAGACTTCAGTGAAAAAGTTAAGGTTCGGGTCCAGGTACCCGAACATTGCAGTTTGGGTTCGCTCATCCCTAATCATGAAGGATTGTTGAAATCCACTGTGGATCTTCTAAATATAGAACCCATGATGCAGGAGTGATCGGGGTCTAAAGGTGCCCACAGACAGACATTAGGCTGAAGTGGATGGAAATGGGATATTTCAACCAAAAGCCATTGTTATAGCCGACCAGTGACAATCGAGTAATTCTACACAAAAAAATCCTCAATGCAATTTTTTTGCATTGAGGATTCGTTTGTATCATGTGACCACAGAGCTGGAGTGAAGCGTTTGCTATTGCTCCCGCTCCGTCGTCTCCCGCTGGCCCCCAATGCAGCAGGGGGCCTCCGGACACTTCACAACACGTTCATGGTCCCACACTGCACTGACCTCCTGATGTACACACGCCTTGACCTGACGCGCTGTGTGACATTAGGCCCAGAGCAGCGTGGAACGATGGAGTGTCGGTGGCGGCCCTGCTGGAAACATAAGTTGGTGACACCGAGGGGGTGGGGGCATGACTAAGACCAGGGGCCCACAGTGCACAGCATCATAGCAATTAATGACGCTGTGCACTTCGGGTGTCAGTAGGAGGGCAGGCTGGGTTTTCACTGACCATGGTCCGTGGTTTAACTGAAGTGTGGCCGGGCCTTAGGGGAGAGATGGCTCAAGGGGAGCAGAGACGATGGCACAAGGTGGGAAAGATGATGGCACAAGGGGGGAGAGATGATGGCACAAGCGGGAGTGGAGCTGATTGCACTGGGTGGGGAGAGCTGATGGCACTGGGTGGGGAGAGTTGAAGGCACTGGGGGAGTGCAGTTGATGTCACTGGAGTGGGGGACAGCTGATGGCACTGAGTGGGGAGAGCTTAAGGTACTGGGGTGTGGGAAAGCTGATGGCACTGGGTAGGGAGAGTTGAAGGCACTGGTGGAGTAGGGCTGATGGTACAGGGTGGGGGAGCGATGAAGGCACTAGGGGAGTGGAGTTGATGGCACTGGGGTGGGGGAGAGCTGAAGGCACTGGGTGGGAAGAGCTGAAGGCACTGGGGGAGTGGAGCTGATGGCACTGGGGGAGTGCAAGTGATGGCACTGGGGTGGGGGGAGAGCTTATGGCACTGGGGGAGTGGAGCTGAAGGCACTAGGGGAGTGGAGCTGAAGGCACTGGGGTGGGGGAGAGCTGAAGGCACTAGGGGAATGGAGCTGATGGCACGGGGGGAGATGATGGCACTGGGGGAACGGAGCTGATGGCACTGGGGGGAACTAATGCACTTTGGCTGATGGCACAGGGGGGAATGAAGGGTGTTGGAGACTGATGGCAGGGGGTCTTATGAGATTGTATAAAGGAAAACAGTCTATGAATTCATTTTTTCTTATTAGGGTACTTGATTAATTGTAAAAATAATCAGTAGAATACTCGATTGCTAAAATAATCGTTAGCTGCAGACCTACATTGTACTCATTTTGAGCTAAAAATCTTTTTTTCAATTGGTCAGAGCCCTTGTCTCTGTACAGCCTTGAGATTCTCTAGTAGCAGGCTCTGTATTTTTACTCTGTTCTACCAGGCAGCTCAGCTGACGGCTGCTTATCTCTGACCTTATAAACACTAGTTATAGCTCAATTGTTTCCTTACTGATAAGAATGTTGCTAAAAGGTCATCAGAAAGATAAATCATAAAAAATTGCT
Source organism: Bufo gargarizans (assembly GCF_014858855.1). Classification (NCBI taxonomy): domain Eukaryota; kingdom Metazoa; phylum Chordata; class Amphibia; order Anura; family Bufonidae; genus Bufo; species Bufo gargarizans. The sequence continues at coordinate 36,679,231 of NC_058084.1, forward strand.
TCCGAAGATATACATAACAGTAGTCTTTAAAAAAGACAAAGACCTGAATTGCAAAGTATATTTTAGCAAATTGCATTTTTACCATGACTGCTTCATTTGCCGAAGAACGAAAAAACCCTTAAAGTACACCTGTCAGTTGGAACAACCCTATTAAATCAGATATACTGACTAGTGGGGTTGACCCTTCTGGTTAAAATTATACCTGTCTTGTGAATATCTGTTGTGGCATTACCGAGAAAAAAAAAGACTTTTATTTTTTTATACAAATAATGGCTTGGGAGCACTGAGGGGTCGGCCCAGCCCCTTGGTGCTCCTCAGCTTTCCAGTTCTGGTCACTCCCCTCATTGCACTGCTGTCCTCAGTATTTTCTTCTTTGGAACGTTACAACAGATTTTCATAAGTCAGGTATCATTTTAATCATCAGTGTCAAGTTGTCAACCCCACTAAACAGTATGCCTGGTGTATTAAGGTTGATCCTGCGGACAGGTCCTCTAGAGTAAGGTCAGTGATATCATTCTGCAAAAAATTTACATTTTTTGCATTGCAACGAAATTCGAGAAAAAATAAACTTCCACAGAGTCCTGTATGTAGCTTGGTTTGGTCAGCAGATGTAAGAAATCGTTTGAGAACATCCCTCATCTGGGGCTTTCAGGAAGTAAATATTTCTTAAGACTTTTCCGGGGATCGGATTTTGGGGTCAGCGCTATTCAGTTGAGTGCAGGATGAATCTGCAGTGGTTTCACCAAGACATGATGGAGGAGGATTAAGGTATTGCTGGTGCCTTACTGGGTCACAGGGTCAAATATGGAAATTGAAATAGAGAGCGGCCACATATGATCCAGAGTCATAGGGCTTATGAAATGTACGTGTCAGCAAATGTATTAACATCATGGTCTGTAACGGCTGGAGAGAGGAAGGAATGAATTATGATACGGCCTGAGGAAGCTTTATGAGTTTAGATCATAAATATATCATACACTGATAAAATGTACATCTGAAGCAGATGGATGTTTGGTGTCCTGGGCGATAACGGTACACGGGTCTCTCCTGAACTTCAGAACCTGGGTGGTAATCTTCTCATCTACCATCAATTAGCTTACATTCCAGATGCCTCAACCTTTGCCAATTATTATAAGGTACATCAATACCTATGTCTCCTAGATGTGGAGGCCATGTGGTGCGGAAGTTGCAATTCTTCATCGTGTATCTCATCATGGCTGAATTATATGCAAATTCTGTGCTAATATGTCCGCTTAGGGGAGCTCAGATTTTCTGATTTAATTCTGTCTCCATGCGGCCACCACTAGATGGCGCTAACTGCATATGGATTTATACAGCTAGTATTGAACTTCATGGAAGCTGTTTAATCCTGTATGAGGTGATTTTGCCCTAGTGGTGACTGCAGGTAGGCCATTATGACACTGTTACGGCAAGCAATATAAGCAGTTCTGTGCTGGACTCCATAGGAGTTGTGTGCCCCGCCACTAGGTATGCCATTTAGTCAATGTTATGGATTTTCTTCAAAACTTCTAAAAATCTCTGCTTGAGAATGGATATACTGAACCAGGCAATCTTCCAAGGCACATTTCTTCCAGTATTTTATTTTGTTAGCGATACGAATAATCATTCAGAATTTCTTGACGTGACCTATAAGGGCTTTGTCCAGACTATTGGTCGCCTGCACTGATGAACTGTTTGTGTGGAGCCGGCAGGCAGACATAATTCTGCTCCAGTGTGGAAATATCCTTTTGTAGATCTGTAATAATAAGGACCTAAAGCTGTGTTGTGCCGTTCTCTGGGAGGCATAACTAACATTGCCTTTATTTTATGGACCAGTACGGTTACAATGATACCAATATGCGTTTTTCTTATTTTTTTTTATGTTTTGCTACTTGTTTACACCAAAATACAAAATAACAAGTCACGTAAATTTTATTTAATTTTTTTGTCATTGCCTTTAAAAAAGCCATTACTTTTTTATTCCTATGTCAATGTGAATGTAGGGGGGTATGTTGTATTTTTAGTGCCACCAGTTTGGGGCATATATAACTTTTAGATTTATTTTTATAATTATTTTTTTTGGAAGACCCTAATGTTAAGAAGTAGTACTTTTTTTTAGTTCCACTATGGGACATTGTGATACCAATTTATTAGAATCCATCACTGTAAGGGCTCATTTAGACGAATGTAAGGGCTCCGTGCTGCGGACTGCAAACAGCGACCCGCAATATATGAGCACTTGCCATGTGCACTCCATGCTGCAGATGCGGACCATTGACTTGAATGGGTGCACGATCGGCAAAAGATAAGACATGTCCTGTCTTTTGTGGTGCGGAACCACAGACCCGAAAGCCCACGTAAACGCTTCTGAGTGTTCCCGTGGGCTCCGATCCATGCCTCCGTTCCGCAAAAGATGGGACATGTCTTATGTTTCGCTGTATCCTACGAATCACGAACCCATTAAAAAAATGCAGATTGGATGGGGACCAAAAATAATGTTGTGTGAATGGGACCTAATAGTGAAGAGCTGTCTATTACAGTTGTCTCTGATCCAGGCCTTTACAGCGACAGAACAGCTGTCAAAGTTATTTTTGTGTGAACTTTTTTCCTATATGTCTTTGTATAAAAATGTTGCTCCATTATTCTCCTGCAGCCTGTGCGTTTTCACATACATTGCAGGCTGCTATGTCCCCTTCAAAATGAAACCTATCAGGCAAGCTCTCTGATTCCTCGACTCCAGACATTTTTACTGATTTATGACCAAATCAAAGTTGAACTTTGATCATAAATAAGCTTAGAAGATCATTCAGGAGAGAAAAGACAGAAAGGGACTGGAGACTTTAAAGGGGTTCTCCGAGCTTTTAATATTAATGACCTATCCTCGGGATAGGTCTTCAATATCAGATCGGTGGGGGTCCGACACCCAGCACCCCGTGTCTTCCTGTTACCACTGCTGTCTATGGCAAAGCACCAGTGAGCAGTAAGAGAGATGGGAGGCGGCACGTGCACACTGCGGCCAGGGTGCCAGGTGTCGGACCCCCGCCGATGTGATATTGATGAGCTATCCTGAGGATAGGTCATCAATATTAAAAGCCCGGGGAATCCCTTTAAAACAGCTTGTCTAAAAGATTTTTCACTGTGAGGGGAACAGAGAAGCCTGTAATATATATCAAAACCTGCAGGCTCCAAAAAAAATAAAACGCAAAGATATAATAATAATAATAGACAAAAAATAAAACGTGTCCATAGCTTGGAAGCTTCACAGAGGTCCCCAAGGCTGACCAGACATTTCCCAAAGAATAAAACTCTGTAAAAGGTGACACGAAGGAAGAAGGTGACACGAAGGAAGAAGAAAGTCTAGCATCAAAGCAGGAAAAATGTTGCTAAGATTACAGGTTGAAATGCGTATGCGGTAAATTTCTCCTGCTTTGAATTTTATGTCACTCTAATAAAGTCTTCACTCTGTAAAAGATGAAACTAATTTTTCAATCAGTTGTTTCCAGCTTTTTCCCACTGTTGGAAAGCTACATCTCCCAGCATGCAATGACAACCGCAGTAGATATGTGACTGTAGAAGAGCCAATTTTGGAGATCATTGCCTTACTTGGATGAACAGTCTATAAGTCTAATAGCATGATATCACCAAGACAGGTAAGAGGATTCACCATAGAATGATGTCACCAGGAGAGGAGAAAGGATTCAAGGCCTAGTAGAATGATGTCACCAAGAGAGGTGAGAAGATTCAAGGCCTAATAGAATGATGTCACCATCCATGAGAGATGAGAGTAAAGGGGTATGACCACAAGAGGTGAGATGTCTTCAGGGTTTACACAGCTGGTATAACGTTACATATAACAAGTGACATAACATTTCATATATTTTCACATATCTGGAATCAAACTTCACTGACTTCAACCTTCTCAGCCAAAGTGCAAAGCTGTAGCTAGCCCTGAGGAGACGTATATAAATAAATCCATTTCGCCACGTAGTAAATTATTCTCAAGTCTCTTTTTTCCAGGCAAGTGCAATTGTCCCTACAGTTTTATACTTATTTTTTTAATAACATTTTATGAGATAATATTCTCCTGCCATTTTACAAGCCCTCCTTCTCGCCAGAAATTTCCTATTGATCCGTTCTGTTCCAGATGTCAGTGTGGCATATATCTCGCCTTCTACAGCTGACAGGATGTCTATACTGCCAAAAAAATCCCCATTTCCCATAGATGAGTTTGAAATTTAGGTCACAGTTTTGCAGAGCGAGGCCTTCACGCAATATATCATGCATATATTTTTGTCTCATATTCTAGGCTCAACCTCAGCCACGGCTGTCCAGGAGGATTGTATTATTAGAGGAATGTCAATCACAGACACGAGTTGTCATCCTCTATATGTACAGTGCTTAGTTATGCAATAAATTATGTATAAACTGTAATGGTTTCTACAATTGTCCTCGATGACACTGCCGCCTTTTACTCAAGGGGAGTTCTTGAAACAGGGAATAAAAAAGTCTGTATTCTTTGATGCTTTCAAGATGCAAACTCTATTTTCCCTATCACTTTCATGGACATCGGCAGTGTTTTCATAAAAAGATGCAATTTTATTTTAATTTGTTGTTATTATTATTATTAGAATATTCTGAGTTAATAGAAAGGGGGATCCATGGTGGAGAGAGGCTGCAAAGAGCTTCCCTTGTTCTAGAGGACACGGCATATTTATGCAACACATGGACAGTATGACAGTAGTGTTGGGCGAGCGTGCTCTGCTGAACACTAATTTTACTCGAGCATCGTGATGCTCGGCACATCGTGGTGTTCGGCCGAATACCGCGTGTGCTCGAGCGCGAAGCTCAAATCTCCTCCCTGCAGATTTGTTGGCTGCTGCGCAGCTGAAAAAACGTGCGCGGAGGTACTGGCACTCACTGTAATGCCGTAGCCATGTTGGTTACTGGCATTACAGTAATTGGCTGGCGGGAACGCGTCATCGGGTGCTATATAGCACCCGATGACACGTGTTCGGCTCAGTCTTAGTCAGGGAGAGCTGTGCTGAAGAAGGGACACACAGTGTAGGGAGTGAAATAGTAATATTTTATTGAAAAAACTTGTTAGAGACCCAAAGGTGCTTTTAAGGACCATTGTTGTATCTGGCAGCAATATAATTATTAGTCAACCTGCGCTAAATAGCTTGCAATTGTTTGGTCACTGCAGACAGCGACATTATCTGCGCTACATCTCCTGTGCAACGTGTGCACAGCCTAAAAATATCTGTGACATCCACTGTACTTTTTCCGTAGGACAGTGTCATCTGCGGACAGTTACATTACCTGCACTACATCTACTGTATTATGTTTGCGCATCCGAAATATAAGCATGCATGGGATAGGCATAAGGCCATCCTTCATATAAGATAGGGCCAGGGGCTATCCATAGTATTCAGTATATTGGGCAGACTAGATGGGCCAAATGGTTCTTATGTGCCGACACATTCTATGTTTCTATGAAATATCAGTGACATTCAGTCAAATTTTTTTGCTGCTGGTGGCAGCGACATTACCTGCGCTACATCTCCTGTATAACGTTTGACCATCCTAAATATCAGTGACATTAATTCAGTGTAATTTTTTATTAGCCGCTGGTGACAGTGACATTACCTGAGCTATACCTCCTTTATAACGTTTGCGCATCCTATAATTATCTGTGACATTCAATGTACTTTTTTCATAGACGCCGCAAACAGCGACATGATCTGTGCTACATCTCCTTTTTAACGTGTGCGCATCCTAAAAATATCAGTGACATTCTGTGTACTTTATTTGCGCATGCACTTACAAAACCTGCGCTACTGTACATGTGACATACTTGCAAGCATATATACCATTTAATATGCGTAAGGCGAGCAGTAAAGGACGGGGAAGTGGCCGTGATGCTGATGGTGCACGCAGAGGCCGTGGCCCTGGGCGCCGTGAAACTGTGTCTGCTGCCAGAGCACAAGAAACACAATCATCCACGATACCTAGCTTCATGTCCCAGTTTGCAGGGCGGCGCAGGACACCACTCTCGAAGTCAGAGCAGTGCGACCAGGTGGTCGGTCGGTTGGATTGCAGCAGATAATGCTTCCAGTCAGTTAAGCACCACCCTGTCTTCCACAAAGTCCAGTCTCAGTAACCAAGAGTCTGGTCAACAGAATCGTCACCCTGATACTCCTTCTTCCCACCATGGAGAGTCTGGCTAAACAAGTGATCCCACACTCTGATATTCCGAGTAACTCTTTTTATCACCATTCCTTGATTTGGGCCTCTCGCCAAGTACGCTTGAAGAGGGACATGAGGAGATCTTGTGCCCTGATTCCCAAACTCTTGAGCATCCACAGTCACAAGAAGATGACTGTGGGGAGCGGCAATTAGTGTTTCACAAGGTGGATGATGATGATGAGACACAGTTGCCAATAAGTCAACCGCTAATAGTGTCTTAAGAGGTTTATGATGAGGATGAGACACAGTGGTCAATAACTGAGGTTGTTGTTAGGTCAACAAGTCACGACGATAACCACAGTGAGGAAGTGGAAGAGGAGGTGGTGGACGATGAAGTCACTGACCCAACCTGGGAAGGTGGCAAACCGAGCGAGGACAGCAGTACAGAGGGGGAAGGGATCCACAGGACCGCAACAGGCTGGAAGAGGCAGTGGGGTGGCAAAAGGGAGAAGGCGGGCCACACCAAACAGCCCCACAACTGTTCCTTGGAGCACCCCCTTGCGGCAATATCCCTTGCCAAGGGGTAGGTGTTCTGCAGTCATTTGCAACTTGTGCCGTACCAAAATGAGCAGGGGCATGAACACTAGCAACCTCACCACCACCAGCATGATCCGCCACATGGTATCAAAGCACCCTAATAGGTGGGCCGAACGCCTGAGTCCACAATCAGTGTCTGCGGGTCACACCACTGCCTCCTCTTCCCCTGTGTTACGTGCAATCCCCTGTCCAAGATGCAGGCTCGTATGCCTCCCGCCATGCACCTGGACCTTCGCAAGCACCATCAGCTAGCACATCTACTTCTGTGTCCCAGCAAGCATACAGATGTCTATACCCCAGGCCTTTGAACGAAAGCGCAAATATCCAGCCACCCACCCACAGGCCATAGCACTAAATGCGCACCTTTCCAAATTTCTGGACCTGGAAATGTTGCCATTTAGGCTTGTGGACATTGAGGCTCTCCGCAGCCTGATGGCGGTGGCCGTCGCGCGTTACTCTGTCCCCAGCCGCCCAATATTTTTCTCGGGTGCAGTCCCAGCCTTACACAAGCATATGTCCTGTAACCTCACCCGTGCCCTGACCAACGCAGTTATTGGGAAGGTCCACTTAACGAATGACACATGGACAAGTGCTTTTGGCCAGGGACGCTACATTTCCCTGACAGCACACTGGGTGAACGTTGTTGAGGCCGGGAGCGAGTCGTACCCTGGGATGGCACAGGTGCTACCGACGCCAAGGATTGCGGGCCCTACTTCCATCAGGGTTTCCGCAACCACCTACGTTGGTGGCTGAAACCCCCCCTTCTCCTCCTCTGCCTCCTCCTCCACTTCCACCTCTGAATTATCATCTTGCAGCACCAGTCAGATATCAATCAGTAGCTGGAAGGAGTTTAGCACTGCAGTGGGGAAGCGGCAACAGGCCAAGCTTAAACTGATCAGCTGTAACGAGGGGCTGGCGATGCGTGCTCACTTCCCAGCGCTGTCAGCGCCCTGCGCATGGAGAGCGGCGAGGATGCAGCCTACGGCCTCGTCTCCTGGCAGCAGGCGAGCAGCAGGAGAGCTGAGCGCCAATAATGATGATTTGTGTTGGGATGTGTATTGTTAGTCACGTGACGTGACTCACCAGCCATGTCTATTTAAACAGGCAGCCTGATGCCACAGGTTGCCTGTGATTGGTCTTCCTTCCTTCACTAGCGTACTCAGTATTGTGACCTTGTGTGTTTTGACCTTGGCTTTTCTTTCTGACTTCGACTTTGAATGGTCTTGATGTTACTTCTTGGCTTCTGACCTCGGCTTTGTTTGTGACCTCGAACTTGCGTCCTCTTTGTTTTTATGTGACCTCTTGGCTACTGACCTCAGCTCATATTCACCTTGTTGTATTTTCTACCCCCCTGTGCCTGCCTGTCACTTTGTTTGTTGTTTTCTCCCATATTGTATTATTCTCTTTAAGGCCCTGCACATACTCAGTTTAGGGACTGCTGTCTAGTTGTACCCCATCGCCTAGGGCGGATCGTGCAAGTAGGCGGGGACAGAGGTGTGGGTGGAGCTTAGGGCTGCGCACACTCCATTCGACCATGACATCTGCTTAGGTGACAAACAGCACACCGCCGCAGAGCTGTGGCAGGGTATAAGGGACCAGACTGAGCTGTGGCTCTCGCCACTCAACCTACAACCAGGCATGGTTGTGTCTGATAATGGCCGTAACTTGGTGGCGGCTTTGGAGCTCGGCAAGCTCACACACATACCATGCCTAGCCCACGTGTTCAACCTAGTGGTTCAGCGGTTTCTCACAAACCTACCCCAATTTGCCTGAGCTACTGTTGAAGGTGCGCCGCTTGTGTGCCCATTTCCGCAAGTCATCGACAGCTTCCTCCGGTCTGGCAACGCTGCAGCAGCGCTTGCAATTGCCAGCTTACCGACTGTTGTGCGACGTGAGCACGCGCTAGAACTCCACGTTCCACATGTTAGCCAGGCTTTGTAAGCAGCAGAGGGCAGTAGTGGAATACCAGCTGGAACTTGGTCGTCGCCTTTCCAGTCAGCTTCTGCTCTTCACAAGCGAGGAGTGGGCATGGATGTCTGACCTCTGTGAGGTTTTACACAACTTTGAGGAATCAACACAGATGGTGAGCGGCGATAACGCTATTATCGGCGTAACCATCTCACTTGTCTACTCAAAAGCTTGCTGCTCATAATTAAGGCAGACGCTTTGCATGTGGAAGAGATGGAAATGGGGGAAGACAGTACACAGGGTGATAGCCACACCACCCTCAGTTCGTCTTCTCAGTGCAAATTGGATGATGAGGAGGAGGAGCAGGAGACGGTTGCCTCCGCTACAGAGGGTAGTACCCATGGAAGTTTTATTCCATCTGTTCAGCGTGGATGGGTAGAAGAGAAGGAAGAGGATAAGGAGATTGAAAGTCATTCTCCTGATGAGGACAGCGAAGTCTTGTCTGTTGGGACTCTGGCACACATGGCTGACTATATGTTAGGCTGCCTTTCCCGTGACCCTCGCGTTGTACGCATTTTGGCCAACACCGATTACTGGTTGTTTGTTCACCCTTCTCGACCCCTGCTACAAAGAGAACTTCTCATCTCTCATTCCTGTGGTGGAGAGGATGAGCAAAATGGTGCAATACCAGAAGGTCCTTGTGGAAAAATTGCTCCAAAAATTTCCAACTGACAACGCTGGCTGCAGAGTACATAGTTCCTTGGGCAACCGAGGAAGGAGGACAATGGGAACACAAAGCAGTTCCAACAGAGGCAGGGCAACACTCTCCAAGGCATGGGACAGTTTTATGACACCACGCCAGCACCCTCAATCTAATGTGCAGCCTAATGTCACAAGGAGGAAGAAATTTTGGAAGATGGTGAAGGAGTATGTTGCAGACCTTGTCAGCATCCTCAGTGATCCCTCTGTGCCTTACAATTATTGGGTGTCCAAGCTGAACACGTGGCATGAACTGGCTCTCTATGCCTTGGAGGGGCTGGCCTGCCCCGCCGCCAATGTTTTGTCAGAGCAGGTATTTAGTGCTGCTGGGGGCATAATAACTGATAAGGGCACCCGCCTGTAAACGGAAAAGGTTGACTCTTATAAAAATGAACAAGGTCTGGATTGCCCCTGACTTCTCTACTCCACCAGAGGAAAGCGGCTGAACATAAAGACACTCCAAATGTGGCTTTTATGGTGTATTGAATACACTGTATTCGCATGCACCCCTTCCACCATTAAAAAGGGTATATGGATCAATCTTCTTTTTCTCGACCTGATCCATCATATCAACATGCTTATTAGGTTGCCCTCGCTTCTAATGTTTTAGAGGGTCAGCTCAGCAGCAGGCCCTTACCCATAATGTTTTTGAGGGTCACCGCAGGCCCTTGTTCTTAATGTTTTAGAAGGTCACCAGCAGGCCCTCGCCCATAATGTGTTTGAGGGTCACCAGCAGGCCCTCGCCTATAATGTTTTTGAGGGTCACCAGCAGGTCCTCGCCCATAATGTTTTAGAGGGTCACCAGCAGGCCTTCGCCCATACTGTTTTTGAGGGTCACTAGCAGGCCTGGCCCATAATGTTTTAGAGGGTCACTAGCAGGTTATCACCCATAATGTTTTAGAAGGTCACCAGCAGGCCCTTGTTCTTAATGTTTAAGAGGGTCACCAGCAGGCCCTCGCCCATAAAGTTTTTGAGGCTAACCAGCAGCCCCTCGCCCATAATGTTTAAGAGGGTGACCAGCAGGCCCTCACCCATAATGTTTTAGAGGGTCACGAGCAGGGCCTTGTTCTTAATGTTTTAGAGGGTCCTCAGCATGCCCTTGCTCCTAATGATTTTGAGGGTCACCAGCAGGCCCTCGCCCCTAATATGTTAGATGGTCAGATCAGCATCATGCCCTTGCCCCTAATGTTTTAGATTTTCAGATCAGCAGGCCCTTGCTCTAATATTTTTTAAGGGTCACCAGCAGGCCATCAATCATAATTTTTCAAGGCTGTGTATGATGCCCTCCTTTATGTGTAATAAAGGTTGTATTGGAGTGCTGATTCCTTGTAAATTTTGGCAGCCCTTTCACTTAGTGAATAGACTTTATGAGTGCAGGAGTCCCACTACCTGAACAATTGTACCACAATGTGAATGAGGCCCTCCATTATGTGATATACAGGTTGTATTGGAGTGCCTCTTCCTTCTAATTTTTGGCAGCACTTGCACTTTATATACAAGTAATTATACAGGAAAGAATGTTTCCTAACAATTTTTCCTCTAAAATCGATTTTACATTCAGGTCCATAAATATTGGGACATCGACACAATTCTAAATTTTTTGGCTCTATACACCACCACAATAAATTTGAAATGAAACGAACAAGATGTGCTTTACCTGCAGACTGTCAGCTTTAATTTGAGGGTAATTACATCTAAATCAGGTGAACGATGTATGAACTACAACAGTTTGAATATGTGCCTCCCACTTGTTAAGGGACCAAAAGTAATGGTTCGTTTAATTTTAAATCTATTGTGGTGGTGTGTAGAGCCAAAAATGTTAGAATTGTGTCGATGTCCCAATATTTATGGACCTGACTGTATCTTCTGTTTTGTGCGTATTATTGTCAGTCTGTAAAAGTGTTCCCAGCAGCGACCTGGGAGTCCAAGATGCATCCAGACATCCTCCCCATACTGTTCCTGAACCATTTCAGTGGTGTTTCCATCAATTTCTGACCTTTTCCTGTAAATCAGCCACCCTCCCCTCTTTAGAGCAGGGGGTGCCTGGTTTATTGCTCGGGTTCTCCCATTGACTTCCATTGTGCTCGAGCACCCGAGCTCTTTTGTGCTCAACCAACACTAATGGACAGCACATTGATGTAAAGAGGACGTGTTAACTCTCCAGACGGGTCTGTTTTACTTACTGCTTGCATTCCCCATGTAATAACAATTCAGAAGCATTTATTCTTACTGTATATACTGTATGTTTTGCCATTTTTCTATTATCAATAAATTGCCAGCAATCTAAAATAATGGTCCATCTGGGTGTTATCCTGTAAAGTCTGACACTATCCAATCAGTGCTTCTAGTGCCAAGCTGTGCAGGGACACACAACAGCTGGTAATGCCCAAATGGACCTTTATTGCAGACTGCTGGATGTTCATACTTAAAATCTGCAATGGGTGCCTCCCCCTAGGGCCCTCCTATGACGCGTCCCAAGTAGTGTTGAGCGAAACCGAACTTTACAATTTTTGGGAACCGAACCCGAACTTTGCCGGAAAAGTTTGGGTTCGAGTTCGGTGTTCGCGCATTTAATAAAGCCAGTTGAAAGGCTGTAGGGCAGCCAATCAACAAGCTTTTAAGCTGTGTGCCCTTAGAAGCCATCAAAGCCATGCCTCTAATGATGCATCATGTGACCCAGCCTCTAGATAAGCTGGATCAAGTGTAGGACCGCCCATCAGCTCTCAGTAGTGAAGGGACAGAAAGCAGGCAGCTGTAGTGAGGGACAGTGTTAGTGCGATTTTTTGTGGGTGCAATGCACCATCTTTGCACCCCTGACACAGAAAGCTAATCATAAATCTGGCTGTTAATTCTGGGGGTGACCTACAGCGATTTTTTTTTGTGGGTGCAAAATCCGTCAGTTAGTTAGGTGCACGTTATATACCCATTTATTGCGTGAAGTACACCTGCACTGCATACAGTACAGACCAAAAGTTTGGACACACCTTCTCATTCAAAGAGTTTTCTTTATTTTCATGACTATGAAAATTGTAGATTCACACTGAAGGCATCAAAACTATGAATGAACACATGTGGAATTATATACATAACAAAAAAGTGTGAAACAACTGAAAATACGTCATATTCTAGGTTCTTCAAAGTAGCCACCTTTTGCTTTGATTACTGCTTTGCACACTCTTGGCATTCTCTAGATGAGCTTCAAGAGGTAGTCACCTGAAATGGTCTTCACTTCACAGGTGTGCCCTGTCAGGTTTAATAAGTGGGATTTCTTGCCTTATAAATGGGGTTGGGACCATCAGTTGCGTTGTGGAGAAGTCAGGTGGATACACAGCTGATAGTCCTACTGAATAGACTGTTAGAATTTGTATTATGGCAATAAAAAAGCAGCTAAGTAAAGAAAAAGGAGTGGCCATCATTACTTTAGGAAATGAAGGTCAGTCAGTCTGAAAAATTGGGAAAACTTTGAAAGTGTCCCCAAGTGCAGTCACTAAAACCATCAAGCGCTACAAAGAAACTGGCTCACATGCGGACCGCCCCAGGAAAGGAAGACCAAGAGTCACCTCTGCTGTGAAGGATAAGTTCATCCGAGTCACCAGCCTCAGAAATTGCAGGTTAACAGCAGCTCAGATTAGAGACCAGGTCAATGCCACACAGAGTTCTATCAGCAGATACATCTCTAGAACAACTGTTAAGAGGAGACTGTGTGAATCAGGCCTTCATGGTAGAATATCTACTAGAAAACCACTGCTAAGGCAACAAGCCGAAGAGACTTGTTTGGGCTAAAGAACACAAGGAATGGACATTAGACCAGTGGAAATCTGTGCTTTGGTCTGATGAGTCCAAATTTGAGATCTTTGGTTCCAACCACTGTGTCTTTGTGCGACGCAGAAAAGGTGAACGGATGGACTCTACATGCCTGGTTTCCACCGTGATGCATGGAGGAGGAGGTGTGATGGTGTGGGGGTGCTTTGCTGGTGACACTGTTGGGGATTTATTCAAAATTGAAGGCATACTGAACCAGCATGGCTGGTTTACGTTTAGTTGGACCATCATTTATTTTTCAACAGGACAATGACCCCAAACACACCTCCAGGCTGTGTAAGGGCTATTTGACCATGAAGGAGAGTGATGGGGTGCTGCGCCAGATGACCTGGCCCCCCACAGTCACCGGACCTGAACCCAATCGAGATGGTTTGGGGTGAGCTGGACCGCAGAGTGAAGGCAAAAGGGCCAACAAGTGCTAAGCATCTCTGGGAACTCCTTCAAGACTGTTGGAAGACCATTTCAGGTGACTACCTCTTGAAGCTCATCAATAGAATGCCAAGAGTGTGCAAAGCAGTAATCAAAGCAAAAGGTGGCTACTTTGAAGAACCTAGAATATGACATATTTTCAGTTGTTTCACACTTTTTTGTTATGTATATAATCCCACATGTGTTAATTCATAGTTTTGATGCCTTCAGTGTAAATCTACAATTTTCATAGTCATGAAAATAAAGAAAACTCTTTGAATGAGAAGGTGTGTCCAAACTTTTGGTCTGTACTGTACGTGACAGGGAAATTGATATAGTTAATCTGTCTGTTAGTTCAGTGGGTGACATAAAAGAATGAGGAGAGCATCAAAAAAGGGACGTGGCCCTGGTCGTGGTGCTGCTGGTGAAGCTCCTGTTGCAGGGAGAGGATGTGGTCGATCTGTGCCAGCTACACTCCCAAATGAAACACCTTACTCAGGTGCACGTAGGCGACAGGACGTTCAGCGTTATTTTGTAGGCCCGAATACCGGTGTGCGAATGGTGAGGCCAGAACAAGTAGAGGCGGTAGCACCTGCCACCCCGCAAACAGAGGATGTGGCAGCAACGCCACCACGTCCGTCACCAAGCATCTCTACAATGTCCCATGGAAGCTGGAAGCATTCAGCTGTCCATCTCCCAAACCATGGAGAGAAAGAGGAAGTACCCCCCTACCCACCCACGATCCCTGGCCGTGAATTCCAGCATTTCAAAATTCCTGGCCTTTGAAATGCTGTCATTCCATCTGGTGGAGACAGAGAGTTTTAAAAACTTATGGCAGTGGCTGTCCCACAGTACGTGGTTCCCAGGCGCCACAATTTTTCCAGGCGAGCTATCCCCGCCCTGCACAACCAAGTGGCGGAAAAAATTAGGTGTGCACTGCGCAACGCCATCTGTGGCAAGGTCCACATAACCACGATACATGGACCAGTAATCACGGGAAGGGACGTTATATTGTCACCGCCAGATATCTGAGAAGCTCTGACAGACGTTCTTCAGAACGTCCTGCTTGAGGTTCTTTTGTTTTGCTTTCGTTTTGTCATCTCGTTTCCCTCTCTCAGCTGTCATCTAGTTGCACTGATTGCATCTCTTTAAATCCCCTCCCATACTGCATCACTTTGCGGTTTATAATGTCACGGATGGTGTTGCAGAAAACTAGAAGACAACAAACGAAGATCCGACTGACTTGATCCCAAACTAAGGAACATAAGGGTGAGCCCTGTAAAAGCCCTAGCACTCTCCCTGACTTCTCAGCCCATGCAAAAATCTCTATGATAGATAATTGCATGCTCTCATGCCTTCACTGTATGACACCTGAACACCCTATAATAGTGAGGGGACACAACCACTGGCTCCCTACACTTAATACAGAGGGAGTCAGGGTCACCTAGGATCAAGCAAGCAGGAAAACACAAATAAATGAACAGACTTATCTGTAGAAGCATCAGTTGCAGCATCCAGCATGCACACACTCCAGGAAGTTGTTCATTTATTTGTGTTTTCCTTATTTGCTTGAACCTAGGTGACCCTGACTCCCTCCGTATTAAGTGTAGGGAGCCAGTGGTCGTGTCCCCTCACTATTATAGGGTGTTCAGGTGTCATACAGTCGAGGCACAAGGGCATGCAATTATCTATCATAGAGATTTTTGCATGGGCTGAGAAGTCAGGGAGAGTGCTAGGGCTTTTACAGGGCTCACCCTTATGTTCCTTAGTTTGGGATCAAGTCAGTCGGATCTTCGTTTGTTGTCTTCTAGTTTTCTGCAACACCATCCGTGACATATATCTCCATAACAGCACACTGGGTAAATACAGTGGCGGCTGGGCCTGAGGCAGATAGCTGTTTTGCGCATGTCCTTCCACCACAGAGGATTGCAAGACGTTTCTCTTTGCCTCATGTTGCCTCCTCCTCCTACTCCACTTCCTCCTCTACCACCTCCTCATCCGGTCAGCGTAACACCTTCACCACCAACTTCAACACAGCCAGGGGAGAATGACAGCAGGCTGTTTTGAAACTCATCTGTTTGGGGGGAAAACCCCACAGCGCGCAGGAGTTGTGGACGGGCCTTGAACAACAGACTGATGAGTGGTTGCTGCCAGTCAGCCTCAAGCCCGGCCTGGTGGTGTGCGATAATGGGCGAAATCTCGAAGCAGCTGACTAGATAACTTGGCTTCTTCTTTATGCTGCACTTCTCTCTTCTTAGTCAGACTTAGATTAGGCCAAGGAACTATGCCCTTGGCTTCTGAGGCTTTTGAGCTTCTGCCTCCATGGCCAGCAGAACTTAGGGTGCTCTGGCTGGCGTAGGCACATCCAGCAGAGACGAGCCCCTGCACACCCTTCCCCTTGCATGGGGTAAACTACACTAACTCTAACTTGTCCTCACCCTTCCTGCAGAAAGTAGGGCAAGCCCACTTCCCTACAGAGGGGGGTTAGAATGGAATGGAGCACTCCATTCTACCTACATACAGCTCTGCCGTGTTTGCTGCTACCTGCTGGTGAACCGGGCACATTACATAAACAGTTACATAACAATATTATAGATGCACATTGTGGTAACTTGGAACAGAATACATAGATGACATTGTATTAGCCCAATAAAGACAGTAGCAGGGTGCAGGAGTGGTAACACAAATCTACTAGGAATAATAGAGGGATGACACAACATAGAGTCATAAGAATAGATTTCCAGGATGTTATTACATGGAGAATGCAAGTAATTACTCAAACAGTCATGTCTGGAAAAAGAATACAGGTCCTCGAGAACTAACTGTACAATGCATCTTTTCAGGAGCATTTGCTGCCGGGTTCCCCTGCAAATATCAGCACCGAGACATGCTGTGATCAGGCTATCATCAAGGGTTTACAGTATTTTTTTTTTTGCCAAAATGGATTGTCCAAAGAGGACAGCCCCTTTAATATACATACTCCATATGCACAATAACTGTGTACAGTTCTTATAATTAACTATTTGTGCTCCAGACGTCTCCTGCTTTATTATCTCTGAGGTAGAAAATTTAAAAATTTACTGTCACCATAAGGGTCCTCCCCTCCCTCTGACAGCTCTCCTAGTCAGTCAATCACAGAGGGAAACAACCCACTTCCCATCCTTATAAGGGCTCATGCACACGACCGTATGTATTTTCCGGTCCGCAAAAAACGGATCCACAAAAAATACAGAAGACGTCCGTGTGCATTCCGTATTTTGCGGAACGGAACAGCTGGCCTCTATTAGAAATGTCCTATCCTTGTCCGTAATGCGGACAATATTAGGACATGTTCTATTCTTTTGGGGAACATACGGAAACGAAATATGTTTTTTTTGGTGGACCCATTGAAATTAATGGTTTCGCATATGGTCCGCAAAAAAAACTGTAATGGACACGAAAGAAAATACGTTCGTGTTCATGAGCCCTAAGTGCACAAAGACATGCCTGAATCTCTGCCCATCAGGGGCGGATTGGGACCCAAAAGTGGCCCCATATGGTAGGAGGGTCTAAATTGACAGGAGGTGGGGCAACAAAAGTAGGGGGGTCAGCAATACCATAGCGCCAAATACCACATACCATAGTGCAGCACAACATATTGCCCCAAAAATTATCCCTCTGTGGTGGCCATCAACAGAGGCCATTTTTTCTCCTCCTCTTACAATTGTCGCTGATTAAGATATGGAGCAGGGGGCTTAGGAGGTGAGATGAGGGACATAGTTCAATCCAGGAGGACATGTCGCTGGCTGGGTACATGAGTACCCGATTCTCACAGAGTTAATTACCACTGATAGTTTAGGCTACTTTCACACTAGCGTTTTTTGCTGGATCCGGCAGGGTTTAGCAAAAACGCTTCTGTTACTGATAATACAACCATCTGCATCCGTTATGAACGGATACGGTTGTATTATCTGTAACATAGCCAAGACGGATCCGTCATGAACACCATTGAAAGTCAATGGGGGACAAAGGAAGTATTACATGATGCTGATAGAAATAAATGGACTGTCCATGTAACCAGAGAAAGATTGGGTCCTTCAAAGGCTTCTTTCACACTACCGTTTTTTTTTTCCATTTTGCGGGCCGTTTTTTGCGGTCCGTATACGGAACCATTTATTGGGTCCGCCCAAAAAAACTGAATGTACTCCGTATGTATTCCGTTTCCGTGTTTCCGTATCTCCGTTCCGTGCAAAAACAGAACATGTCCTATATTTGGCCGCAAATCACGTTCCGTGGCTCCATTAAAGTCAATAGGTCCGCAAAAAAATGCAATGTACTCCGTATGTATTCCGTTCCGTGTTTCCGTATCTCCGTTCCGTGCAAAGATAGAACATGTCCTATATTTGGCCGCAAATGACGTTCTGTGGTTCCATTAAAGTCAATGGGTCCGCAAAAAAAATGGAATGTACTCCGTATGTATTCCGTGTTTCTGTATCTCTGTTCCGTGCAAAGATAGAACATGTCCTATATTTGGCCGCAAATCACGTTCCGTAGCTCCATTAAAGTCAATGGGTCCGCAAAAAAAACGGAATGCATACGGAAATGCATCCGTATTTCTTCCGTATCTTTCCCGTTTTTTTCGGAACCATCTATTGAAAATGTTATGCCCAGCCCAATTTGTTCTATGTAATTACTGTATACTGTATATGCCATACGAAAAAAACGGAACGGAAAAACAAAACCGAAACGGAAACACAACGGAAACAAAATAAACGCAACAAAGGATCCGTAAAAAACGGACCGCAAAACACTGAAATAGGCCTCATGCACACGGCCGTTGTTTGGGACCCATTCATTTTAATGGAGCCGCAAAAGATGCGGACATCACTCCGTGTGCTGTCCGCATCCGTGGCTCCCTTCCGCGGCCCGGCAAAAAAATATAACTTGTCCTATTCTTGTCCGCGATTTGCGGACAAGAATAGGCATTTATATGGCCGGTGCCCGTTCCGTTCCGCAAATTGCGGAAGGCAACACGGGCGCCTTCCGTTTTTTTGCGGATCCGCGGTTTGCGGACCGCAAAAAACGGCACTGTCGTGTGCATGAGGCCATAGCCATAAGGTAGTGTGAAAGAGGCCAAAGAAAGAGGTGCTTTCTTCAGCAACTTCCTTCAAATGAGGGACCATTTTCCTTAAACTATTGGGGTCATTTATCAAACTTGTGTAAAGTAGAACTGCCTTAGTTGCCCATAGCAACCAATCAGATTACACCTTTCATTTTCCAAAGGAGCTCTGAAAAATGAAAGGTGGAATCTGATTGGTTGCTATAGGCAACTAAGTCAGTATTACTTTACACCAGTTTGATAAATGACCCCTTTAAGTGTGCTCCAAAAGTTTTCTAAATCAGAGCGCTTCTTTTTAAATGGGCTGGTCAGTTTAGAAAGTCCATTTTCATAGGGAATTCTGAGTTAATTGAGTAGGGGGGCTGCATTCAGGATCCTCCTCTCCTGGCCACAGTGGAGAGTGATACAAAGAGCGTCTCTCGCTCTGGAGGACCTATACTGTCTCCTGCGTTACACAGATAACCTACTGATCTCTGTGTAATGAATAGATTGCCCTGTGGAGGCGCTGCAGGCAAACTAAACAATTCCTGCTGATCAAGGGGGGGGGGGGGGTGGGCACTTTAATTTGTTTATTGTTATAGGACCCTTTTAACAAAGATTTCTCGAATCGGAGAATGTTTACTACATCACTTTTGTCTTCTCAGACGGTATTACCCAGCTTTTCATCCAGCGTATTTATCTGTACTCAATTATTTCACTGTTTCCTGGGGGGAAAAGTCTAAATGAATAAAGACAGAGAAAACAGGGCCATTTTCTCCTGATCTTACGCTCCTTGATCCTGTTCTGTTCCAAAGCAAAATCCAAATGACATCCTATAACGTTGCGTTTTTACACACATTTTTATTACATTATTTTGGCTTCTTATAAAAATTCGGAGGCTCTTAATGTGATTAATAGTCAGTGACGGTCGCAGTCAGAGCACCACTTCTGCTTTATATATATCTACAATCCCAGGATCCTGGCTGGAGAATGTGACAGCCCTGCGGGGATAGAACGCCATACTGCACCGGTGACATTGCCTCCAGGAAGATGCATCTCTATGAATAGATATCTCGGTGGGAAGAACGCAGCGCTTGTGTTGTAACCCTTTGTGCACCAGCTGGACATACAGCTCCGGGAATATAACATTGGGTTTTCATATACATTACATCAGTCTGTTGACGTAGGCACATACAGCACATAGGGGCTCATTTACTAAAGGTGGTGTTTTACAGCCTTCGTAAAAACCTTGCCGGGGGCAAGGCGAATTTATTAAGAGGTGCACGCCTGTGCATGTCCATGTTGCCTGCGCTGATGGATGCAGACCCGTCCGTCTGCACCACAAAAAAAATAGAGCATGTTCGAAATGCCACAGAAACACTCCGTAGTGCTTCCATACCTTCTGCTTTGTATATTCCAGATTGCAGACCCATTCAAGTGAATGGGTCCTCATCCATGATACGGTACACACATGACCGGTGCCCTTATATTGCAGACCCGCTGTTTGCGGGCCAAAATACGGGCACGGCCGGTACACGTTCGTGTGCATGAGCCCTTAATTTGTCACCTCTTCTGCTATGAGAAACTGAGACGTATCCCAGCTCCTTCAGTTATAATTTTCGGCAGTTTTCTGGTATAAATTATAATACATGCGTAAGCCTATATTGGCTCCACCCCCTTATGCTAAGCTCTGCCCACTCTTAAGTGGCAGAAAATACAGAGAGTCACAAAAGTTTTGGAACATCTGTTCTTATGTAGTGGCCTTCCTCTATAATTCCTTAAAGAGTTGCCAGCAATCTGCAATAAAGGTACAGCTGGGTGTTACCAGTTAGGGGTGTGTCCCGGCACATTTCAAACTGTGCAGGGATGCTACGCCCAGCCGGCAACACCCAGTTAAACCATTATTGCAGACTGCTGGCAATTATTTTTTAAACTTCTAGTAGGAATAATAAAGTAATGACACTACTCAGAGTGATAAGAATAAATGCTCCAGATTTTTTATTACAAGAAAAGTATGACAGCTCCTTGCTTTATTGTATAAATGGTAGTACCAGAATGTCACTAGAAGTCAGTTGCCAACAGTTCCACATTTACTTGGACTGTCCCTATTTTTCAGGAGAATCTTAGCAAATTTTAGTGTTATCATTATCAAAACTTCAGTCAAAGTATGGTGGATTTTTTTTCTTTTTAGTTAGTCTGCCACTTCTGCGGTCCCAGTGTTTAGGAACGCCAAGAGATATGTTGTGGCCCTAATAGTTTGTGTCACGGTGCTCCTACCTGGATTCTGTCGTTCCCCGGGTTTAGGCTCCATAGCAACAAAGGAGTTATGCTGTAGTTGGTAAAGTTCAATAGTTTTACTTGAATAAACTTGCAATAAACTGGTGTCATCCAAACAATATGTGATCTTTCTCTTGGCTCCAAAGGGCTAAGGGTAAACTGGCAGGTAAATTTTAATACTTTGCTTTATCTCTCTGCTGCTGTGCTAATCTCTGGCTTCAGTCTTGTGTCTGGTTACTGGACTTTCTAGCAGTTCTGGTACTGATGAGTGGGGTGCCTCCTCTGATGGTGAAGATAGGCTTGGGCCATTAGGGTGGTTATCAGGTGCCACTTCAGAGCCGTCCCTGAGTCAGTGCCAGCTGACCGGGGGTCAGAGATACCGGTGAAAGCATTGAGGGGAATGACATGGTCAGGAAGTCTGGAGTCAGGGCAGGCAGTGAACAAGCAAAGTCCGTAAACGAAGTCCAAGGTCAGAGGCAGGCGGCAAATCAGCAAAAGCTGTTAAATTCAAAAGCAGGGTCTGGTACACAGAAAAGCAGAAACTCCAAAAACACCTTCACACTAGAAACTAGACAAGCTACTGACCAAGATTACTCAGGCGCCTTCCTGGTGCAAGAAGCGCCTTTAAATACTTCCTGCAATCCAGCCATAGGCTGGGGTGATAGAGGGCGTGTATGTGCGGCCTCACAAGAGAGGAGAGACACGCCCGTGCATGCCCTAACAACAGTACAAGTCTAAAGCAGGAAGTAAACTCTGGCACAGAGCACAGATACAACAGTTAAAGATGTTCGAGTAATTTTTTTTGTTCTTTGTATGTTTCTAACTAATCAAATGTAAAGGCTTTACAATGCACCTACTTTATCTGCATTTGCTGCTTTCTCAGATTTCCCTGAGCTGCGAGTTGTAGTCCTACACATACAACATGCTGCTGAGCATCCTAGCAGGTAGACATGTCACTCAAGGCAGCACCTTTATTCATCCCCTTTGCAGAGCAGGAGGAGGGGCACAAATATTTATAAGGAAACTTCAGAGATTGCTGTTATTGCAGGTAAACAAAGGGCCAGAACCAGGGAAATGCGGCAATGGAATTATTTTTCGCCTAAAACTTGCGTAGCTTAGTTATATATTGCTGACCATCAGATTTACAGTGCTATATATTTTTTTCCCTTTAAGCTACCTGCTGCTCACGCTTGTCAGCATGGAGCCCGGCGCCCTTGTGTAGGGCCAGCAGTGCATGCACAGAGTGCTGGGCTAACAGTACCCCTCCCCTTACACACCCTGTCCTCAGGCCTGGCCCTAGAGAATTTTTTTTAGAAGAAGAGGGTTAATTGATGTTTTCTCTAGGTTCCAAAGATCGTTCCTCAGGGCCAAACCCCTTCCAATCCACAAGAAACAGGGTTTTACCTCTACTCTTCTTCATCCCCAGAATAGCTTTTGCATCATAGATGTTCTCATCACCGACCGGAACAGGAGCTGAGACAGGTTTCTTGACAAAACAATTTAGAATGACAGGTTTGAGCAGGGAGACGTGGAAGGAATTCGGTACCCGGAGAGAGGCTGGCAGCTTAATCTTGTAGGAAACATCATTAATTTGCCTGAGGATCTCAAATGGACTGATGAAGCGTGGGCAGTGGCGTACATACAGGGGTCGCAGGGGTCGCACTTGCGACCGGGCCCGGCACTCCAGGGGGCCCGGCCGCCTGTGGACCCGCCCTGCAGTAGTACTGTGCCTGTATAACCCGGGCGGCCGGCCGGGGCCCGCCCCCCAGTGTTGAGTTTCCCTGCTGCCAGCCCTACCCTCCCTTGAGTCTCCTCCCCCTAAGTCTCCTCCCCGGCCGCCTGTGGACCCGCCCTGCAGTAGTGCTGTGCCTGTATAACCCGGGTGGCCGGCCCGGGGCCCGCCCCCCCAGTGTTGTTTCCTTGCTACCAGCCCTACCCTCCCTTGAGTCTCCTCCCCCTGAGCAGTGGCTACCTACCATATAGGCAGACGGGGCCCCGAAGTGGAGGAGAGGCCCCGCCCCCTAATTGCTCCTATTTATCTTTCTAAAGCTAAAGGACCTTTGATGATGTCATCAGAGGTCCTGTAAGGGAACTGCACAGTGTAAAGTGTAGTTCCCAGGTTAGAACAGTGCATCTGCCAGGACCTGTGATGACATCATATTCAAGTAATTCAACATCACAGGTCCTGCAGAATCTAGCAAAGGAACTGCACCAAAAATGGTGTAGTTCCTAGGTTTCAAAGGTATATCTGCCAGGACCTGTGATGACATCATCCCAGGTCCTTCAACCCCTAACAGCAAGTATTAGAAGTTCACAATCAGCTCTGCGTTAATTCATACAGACTGGACTGGAGTGGTAAGAGGAGGTCCTCCACTTTTCATCATTTACCCCCCCTCCATGCCCTGTTTTTACTCATTGCTCACTCATATATAATACTTCAGACAGTTAGGCTACTTTCACACCTGCGTTCGATCGGATCCGTTCTGAACGGATCCGCTCCTATAATGCAGACGTTTGCATCTGTTCAGAACGGATCCGTCTGCATTATAACTTAGAAAATTTTTCTAAGTGTGAAAGCAGCCTGAGCGGATCCGTTCAGACTTTACATTGAAAGTCAATGGGGGACGGATCCGCTTGAAGATTGAGCCATATTGTGTCATCTTCAAGCGGATCCGTCCCCATTGACTTACATTGTAAGTCGGAACGGATCCGCTCGCCTCCGCACGGCCAGGCGGACACCCGAACGCTGCTTGCAGCGTTCAGGTGTCCGCTCACTGAGCGGAGCGGAGGCTGAGCGCTGGCAGGCGGATGCATTCTCAGTGGATCCGCCTCCACTGAGAATGCATTAGGGCCAGACGGCTGCGTTCAGGGCCGCTTGTGAGCCCCTTCAAACGGAGCTCACGAGCGGACACCTGAACGCAGGTGTGAAAGTAGCCTAAGGTTACAGTGACCACTACCTCATATACCTCACACACACAGTGACCATAATGTATAACTGACCACATATATCTGTAAACACTGCAGCTACAGTATTATACCTTCTATGTCTCACATCAATACACTGCTGTGTGTGTGTGTGTGTGTGTTTGTACACACACACACTGCATATATTACACAGTATTATACATGCAATATGTACAGATATATAGTATATACCGCAGTGCACTGATATGTGAGGTACAAGGTATAATAGATGCTGTGTGTACAGATATCAGTACACTGCTGTATATACTATATATGTGAGGTATTGGTGCAATTCTGAGCTACTAGTCTATATAATACATATGTAGCCTACATATTTATTATATAGACTAGTAGCTCAGAATTGCACCAATATCCATTTACTATTACTGCCAGAACATGTTGGGTGTAGTAGTTTCAACTGGGCAGTCAGAGGTTGTAGGCTACAGAAATATAGCAGAGTTAGTTATAAAGCCATTGATAGGCCAATAAAGTATTTTACTATATGAAGGCAAAAGAAATGCATGACAAAACCAGCTCTGCTACATAATGTAGCAGAGCTGGTTTTACGTGGGAATACCGTGGGTTATACCGAATATCATCCTCTTGTATATAGTAATATACAGTGTATATATATATATATATATATATATACACACACACACATACACACACGCGCGCGCGCGCATACACGCGTGGCAGAGGGTTTGGGGGGGGGGGGCCATGGATCAGTTTCGCACCGGGGCCCCGTGGATTGTGTGTACGCCACTGAGCGTGGGCCCAATTTGTAAGAGGGTATTTTGAGCCTGATGTATTTAGAGGCAAGGGCAAATGATCAGCATAAACAGTGACAAGGTGGAGAAAAAAAAGAGGAGGAATGACCCAACACGGGCAGAACACCGTTGTCAGTGATAACGTGAGGAAATGAGCGCCAATCTCGAGGGTGTCAGATGGAATCACAAATTAAGTCAAAGTTCTAAGTGTTGCAACACCCACATCATGTGTAGGTCATGGGTCAAGGCAAACAATATAATGTACATAAAATGAAGAGTAACATAAAATGAAATAAAATAAAATAAATATTAATCCACTCACTTCGCTGGGGGGGTTGCCACCAGGATAAACTCAAGACACCTGAGGCGGGTACCCCCCGGCCGGGATCACGTGTAGAATGGTAGAGGTCGATATCAGCGTCCTGGATGTGCAGCCCAGGTGGAAAACAGCACACTAATACAGAGCTTCGTATTCAGTCCCTTTATTGTTAAAATATACAGCTCAACGCGTTTCAGGGGTCTCTATAATTCCCCCTTCATCAGGAGAAAATGTGTATTTGGAGGCAAGCCACACTTTATCACCAGGCCGGAACTTAGGAGAATCTCTGCGTCTTTTATCAGCAGCCTCCTTCATGCGCACATACGCCTCTTTCAGAGCTGCCCTGGTCTCCTCCCAGATTTTAGAGAACTCCATTTAAGTTGCACCCGCTGCAGGGGTACCAGAAGTAGGAGACATCAGGGGTGGAATGTTAGGATATTGACCGTAAATAATAAAAAATGGTGACTTCTTGGAAGACTCGCTGATATGGTTATGGTATGAAAACTCAACCCGACCAAGTCATCATTGTTGTACGAAAACTCAGCTTGACCAAGTCATTAAGATGGAGGTTGCTGAAATGTCGCAAAATAATCGTCAGGATTTGATTGACCCGTTCCACTTGACCATTAGACTGCAGATGATAAGCCAAAGAGAAATCCAGGGACACATTCAAAAGCTTACAAAAGAGCTCTACAGAACTTATACGTGAACTGCACACCTCTATCTGACAATACGGTGGGGAAAACCATGGAGACGAAAAATGTGTTCAATACTGTCATGGTCTTACTGTTCTCCTTCGTTTGACATGTGCTGGCGGCCATCTTGGTTTCTGGGTTTCTTGTAGCCTCCCACCCTGCGGCTTCTCCTTCCCACTGGGAGGAGCTGGATGCCTAGCTCATATATATAGGAGGTCTGTGGCTTCAGTTCCTTGCTTGGTCCTCCTGTGTTCACATGCTTCTAAGACTGCTGCTGCTTCTGGTTCCTGATCCTGGCCTCGTCTGACTACCCCGTTGGTTCCTGATCCTGGCTTCGTCTGACTACCCTGCTGGTTCCTGATCCAGGCTTCGTCTGACTACCCTTCTGGTTCCTGACCTCTGTCTACGCAAGACCCTGCTTCGGTTTAGCCATCCGTTTGGACTTTTGCTTACAGCTTGATTTTCAATAAAGCCTTCTTATTTCCACTTATCTCTTGTTGTACGTCTGGTTCATGGTTCCATGACAAATACATTTTTTCACCAGCTGAGGAGCAGAAGGAAGACCATGCAGAGGGACGAGGTGCACCATTTTGAAAACACAATCCACCACAACCCAAATCACAGGACAACCAGAGAACAAGGGTAGATCAGTAATAAAATCCATGGCTATCTGTTGCCAATTAGCCTCAGGAACAGGAAGAGGAAGTAAGAAGCCCACTGGACATTGCTTGGAGGTTTTATTCTGGACAGGCAGCAACAGACTCTTGGATGTCTTGCCGTATAGATGGCCACCAGTACCTTCAAGTGATGAACTTGAAAGTCTTTAGTTGTCCGGCATGATCTGCAATTTTTGAGGAATGACTCCAGAGAAGAACTTCCTGAGGTTGTGCGCAACAAAAGTGTTTCCAGGCGGAATCTCAGACAACTTGACAGGGCAAACAGCAATTTTGAGGCTCCTCCTCCCGATCAGTAGCATCAAAAGACCTTGATATTCTTCTCTGCTGCATGAAAAATGAAGAACGAAATCAAAACTGCAAAGAACAGGGACCATATGGCTTGACGAGATTTTAGTCTTTGTACAGACTGCAGATAGGTCAGATTCTTGTGGTGTAGATCACCACAGGATGAGATGTTCCCTCCAGAAGGTAACACCATTCCTCCAGTGCCATTTCGATGGCCAACAACCCTGGAGAAGAAAACACAGGTTGCCATCTTACCAGAGGAAACTTTTTGTGAAAGCACCACCCCAGCTCCAAGGGATGATGCATCCACCTCAAGAAAGAATTGCTTGTTAGCATCAGGGCAATATAGAACCGGAGCTACAAAAAAAGGCCTGCTTCAAGGCTTGGAAGGCCGATTCAGCCTCAGCTGTCCAATTCTTGGGATTTACTCCAATACGCATCATGGCAGTCGATGCATGGACGTAGGGAGCCATCTTTCTTCTTCACAAAGAAGAAACCTGCTCCAGCCAGAGAAGATTTGCGGATAAATCCTCTGTCGAGGTTCTTCTTGACATATTCAGACATGGACTGAGTCTCTGCTGGTGACAGAGGATAGATGCGTCCACAAGGAGGCGAGGAACCCGGAACCAAGTCAATAGGGCATTCATACGTACGGCATACATATTAGGAAATCCTCAGACATCATCCACAACTCCCTCCTCCATCAGACTAAACTCCCTTCTCCGTCAGCCCAAACTCCATCAGTCCTCCTCGCTCAGACCAAACTCCCTCCTCCATCAGCCAAAACTCCCTCCTCCTTCAGACGTCAGCCAAAAATCCCTCCCCTAACTCAGAGGTCAGACATCAGATGTCAGCCCTTAGCCTAAACTCCATAAGCCGTCAGGGGTCAGATATCAGGTGTCAGCCCTCAGCCTAAACTCCATCAGCTGTCAGGGGTCAGACATCAGGTGTCAGCCCTCAGACTAAACTCCATCAGCCATAGTAATAGAATGTAAAATATGTATATGAAGAAGCTGCTGATGTGGTGCATCCTCGCTCGTCAAACACCCTACGGAAAGCATGTAGGAAGGCCTGTAGATCCATAACGACTGGGTCACACCTCTCTGAGAGTGGGTTGATCTGTGCCAGGGCTTCTCCTGTAAGGTGCGACATTAAAAAAGCAACCATGGCTAGGTCAGAGATGAACTAATGCAGAAACAGTTCAAAGTGCAGAGTGCACTGATTAATGAACCCTTTGAAGTGAAGGGACTACCTGGTCTTCACTAGAGCCTCTGATGGTGAGGATAGGCTCGGGCCGTTAGGGTAGTTATCAGGTGTCACTCCAGAGCAGTCCCTGAATCAGTGGCAGCTGACTAGGGGGCAAGATATACCGATGCAAGCACCAAGGGGAATTTCATGGTCAGGAAGTCTGGATTCAAGGCAGGCAGTGATCAAGCAAAGTCCGTAAACAAAGTCCAAGGTCAGAGGCAGGCAGCAAACAAGCAAAATCTGTTAAATTCAAAAGCAGGGTTCGGTACACAGAAAAGCAGAAACTCCAAAAACACCTTTACACTAGAAACTAGACCAGCTAGTGACAAAGATTGCTCAGGTGCCTTCCTGGGGAAGGAAGCACCCTTAACCCCTTATGGACCCCTTATGGACCCATGATGTACCGGTACGGCATGGTTCCTGAGTCCTTAAGGACCCATGACGTACTGGTACGTCATGTATAGTTCCGATCACCGCCGCCCGGCGGGCATCGGAACCCGGTGCCTGCTAAATGCGCGGGGGGGGGGGGGGGGGGTCTCCCCCGTGTCGGCGATCACCGCAAACCGCAGGTCAATTCAGACCTGCAGTTTGCGGCTTTTACCTGGTGCGGCGGTGGCGGCGGTGGTGCCATCGGGTCCCCATGGGGCTGTAGGGGGGACCCGATGGCATGGAAGGCAGCGCGATGCCTTCCTTAGGCATCTGCGCTGCCTTCCGGTGACGAGCCTGTGAGATCCAGCCCCCTGGATCTCACAGGCCAGAAGCTGTATGAGTAATACACACAGTATTACTCATACAGCCAATGCATTCCAATACAGAAGTATTGGAATGCATTGTAAAGGATTAGACCCCTAAAAGTTAAAGTCCCAAAGTGGGACAAAAAATAAAGGGGAAAAAAAGTTGAAAAAATAAAGTTTTCCCCAAAAAAATTTAAAGTTTCAAGTAAAAATAAACAAAAAAGTCATTTTCCCCAAATAAAGTTAAAAAAAATAGGGGGGAAAAAAAGTATACATATTAGGTATCGCTGTCATCACAAAAAGTACAACATCAAGCGATCAAAAAGGCGTTTGCCCACCAAAATAGTACCAACCGTCGCCTCATCCCGCAAAAAATGAGCCCCTACCTGAGACAATCTCCTAAAAAATGAAAAAACTATGGCTCTCAGAATATGGAGACACTAAAACATGATTTTTATTTTTATTTTAAAAATGATATTATTGTGTAAAACTTACATAAATAAAAAAAAAGTATACATGGTTTTGCAGCATCTGCATCGACCGGCTCTATAAAAATATCACATGACCTAACCCCTCAGATAAACACCCTAAAAAATGTAAAATAAAAACTGTGCTAAATAAACCATTTTTTGTCACCTTACATCACAAAAAGTGTAATAGCAAGCGATCAAAAAGTCACACGCACCCCAAAATAGTGCCAATAAAACCGTCATCTCATCCCGCAAAAATCATACCCTACCCAAGGTAATCACCCAAAAACTGAAAAGATTATGGTTTCAGACTATGGAAACACTAAAACATGATTTCTTTTGCTTCAAAAAAGAAATCATTGAGTAAAACTTACATAAATAAAAAAAAGTATACATATTAGGTATCGCCGCATCCGTGACAACCTGGTCTATAAAAATATCACATGATCTAACCTGTCAGATGAATGTTGTAAATAACAAAAAATTAAAACGGTGCCAAAACAGCTATTTCTTTTTGGTTGCTCTACAGTCAGGTCCATAAATATTGGGACATCAACACAATTCTAACATTTTTGGCTCTATACACCACCATAATGAAAAGGAAATGAAACACACAAGATGTGCTTTAACTGCAGACTGTCAGCTTTAATTTGAGGGTATTTACATCCAAATCATGTGAACGGTGTAGGAATTACAACAGTTTGCATATGTGCCTCCCACTTCTTAAGGGACCAAAAGTAATTGGACAACTGGCTTCTCAGCTGTTCCATGGCCAGGTGTGTGTTATTCCCTCATTATCCCAATTACAATGAGCAGATAAAAGGTCCAGAGTTTATTTCAAGTGTGCTATTTGCATTTGGAATTTGTTGCTGTCAACTCTCAAGATGAGATCCAAAGAGCTGTCACTATCAGTGAAGCAAGCCATCATTAGGCTGAAAAAACAAAACAAACCCATCAGAGAGATAGCAAAAACATAAGGCGTGGCCAAAACAACTGTTTGGAACATTCTTAAAAAGAAGGAACGCACCGGTGAGCTCAGCAACACCAAAAGACCTGGAAGACCACGGAAAACAACTGTGGAGGATGACCGAAGAATTATTTCCCTGGTGTAGAAAACACCCTTCACAACAGTTGGTCAGATCAAGAACACTCTCCAGGAGGTAGGTGTATGTGTGTCAAAGTCCACAGTCAAGAGAAGACTTCACCAGAGTGAATACAGAGGGTTCACCACAAGATGTAAACCATTGATGAGCCTCAAAAACATGAAGGCCAGATTAGAGTTTCCCAAACGACATCTAAAAAAGCCTTCACTGTTCTGGAACAACATCCTATGGACAGATGAGACCAAGATCAACGTGTACCAGAGTGTTGGGAAGAGAAGAGTATGGAGAAAGAAAGGAACTGCTCATGATCCTAAGCATACCACCTCATCAGTGAAGTATGGTGGTGGTAGTGTCATGGCATGGGCATGTATGGCTGCCAATGGAACTGGTTCTCTTATATTTATTGATGATGTGACTGCTAACAAAAGCAGCAGGATGAATTCTGAAGTGTTTCAGGCAATATTATCTGCTCATATTCAGCCAAATGCTTCAGAACTCATTGGATGGCGCTTCACAGTGCAGATGGACAATGACCCAAAGCATACTGCAAAAGCAACCAAATGAGTTTTTTAAGGAAAATAAGTGGAATGTTATGCAATGGCCAAGTCAATCACATGACCTGAATCCGATTGAGCATGCATTTCACTTGCTGAAGACAAAACTGAAGGGAAAATGCCCCAAGAACAAGCAGGAACTGAGGACAGTTGCAGTAGAGGCCTGGCAGAGCATCACCAGGGATAAAACCCAGCATCTGGTGATGTCTATGCGTTCCAGACTTCAGGCTGTAATTGACTGCAAACGATTTGCAACCAAGTATTAAAAAGTGAAAGTTTGATTTATGATTATTATTCTGTCCCATTACTTTTGGTCCCTTAACAAGTGGGAGGCACATATGCAAACTGTTGTGATTCCTACACCTTTCACATGATTTGGATGTAAATACCCTCAAATTAAAGCTGACAGTCTGCCGGTAAAGCACATCTTATTTGTTTCATTTCAAATCCATTGTGGTGGTGTATAGAGCCAAAAATGTTAGAATTGTGTCGATGTCCCAATATTTATGGACCTGACTGTATATTACACTTTTTGTGAGGCAAGATAGCCTCACAAAAAGTGTAATATAGAGCAACCAAAAATCATATGTACCCTAACCTCCTCCGGACCGCCTAACGCACGGATGCGTCATGGAGGCGGTCGATTCATTCCTCCTAGACGCATCCGTGTGTCATCTCGCAAGAGGCGAGATTTCCTGTGAACGCGCGCACACAGGCGCGCGCGTTCACAGGATCGGAAGGTAAGAAACTGGATTTACAGCCTGCCAGTGGCGATCATTCGCTGGCAGGCTGTAGATGCGATTTTTTTAACCCCTAACAGGTATATTAGACGCTGTTTTGATAACAGTGTCTAATATACCTGCTACCTGGTCCTCTGGTGGTCCCTTTTGCTTGGATCAACCACCAGAGGACACAGGTAGGTCTGTAAAGTAGCACCAAACACCACTACTCCACACTTCACCCCCCCTGTCACTTATTAACCCCTTATGAACCCCTGATCACCCCATATAGACTCCCTGATCACCCCCCTGTCATTGATCACCCCCCTGTAAGGCTCCATTCAGATATCCGTATGTGTTTTACGGATCCACGCATCCATGGATCGGATCCGCAAAACACATATGGACGTCTGAATGGAGCCTTACAGGGGGGTGATCAATGACAGGGAGGTGATCACCCCATATACACTCCCTGATCACCCCCTGTCATTGATCACCCCCCTGTCATTGATCACCCCCCTGTAAGGCTCCATTCAGACGCCCGTATGTGTTTTACGGATCCACGCATCCATGGATCGGATCCGAAAAACACATACGGACGTCTGAATGGAGCATTACAGAGGGGTGATCAATGACAGGGTGGTGATCACCCCATATAGACTCCCTGATCACCCCCCTGTCATTGATCACCCCCCTGTAAGGCTCCATTCAGACGTCCGTATGTGTTTTGCGGATCCGATCCATGGATCCGCAAAACACATACGGACGTCTGAATGGAGCCTGACAGGGGGGTGATCACCCCATATAGACTCCCTGATCACCCCTCTGTCATTGATCACCCCCCCTGTAAGGCTCCATTCAGACATTTTTTGGGCACAAGTTAGCGTAAATGGATTATTATTTTTTTGTTGTTTTTAGTTTTTTCTTACAAAGTCTCATATTCCACTAACTTGTGTCAAAAAATAAAATCTCCCATGAACTCACCATACCCCTCATGTGTAAAATATTTTAGACATTTATATTCCATACTTCTTCTCACGCTTTAGGGCCCCTAAAATGCCAGGGCAGTATAAATACCCCACATGTGACCCCATTTCGGAAAGAAGACACCCCAAGGTATTCCGTGAGGGGCATATTGAGTCCATGAAAGATTGAAATTTTTGTCCCAAGTTAGCGGAAAGGGAGACTTTTGTGAGAAAAAACGAAAAAAATCAATTTCCGCTAACTTGCGCCCCAAAAAAAATATTCTATGAACTCGCAAAGCCCCTCATTGAATACCTTGGGGTGTCTTCTTTCAAAAATGGGGCCACATGTGGGGTATTTATACTGCCCTGGCTTTTTAGGGGCCCTAAAGCGTGAGAAGAAGTCTGGGATCCAAATGTCTAAAAATGCCCTCCTAAAAGGAATTTGGGCCCCTTTGCGCATCTAGGCTGCAAAAAAGTGTCACACATGTGGTATCGCCGTACTCAGGAGAAGTTGGGGAATGTGTTTTGGGGTGTCATTTTACATATACCCATGCTGGGTGAGAGAAATATCTTGGCAAAAGACAACTTTTCCCATTTTTTTATACAAAGTTGGCATTTGACCAAGATATTTATCTCACCCAGCATGGGTATATGTAAAATGACACCCCAAAACACATTCCCCAACTTCTCCTGAAGACGGCGATACCACATGTGTGACACTTTTTTGCAGCCTAGGTGGGCAAAGGGGCCCACATTCCAAAGAGCACCTTTCGGATTTCACCGGCCATTTTTTACAGATTTTGATTTCAAACTACTTCGCACGCATTTGGGCCCCTAAAATGCCAGGGCAGTATAACTACCCCACAAGTGACCCCATTTTGGAAAGAAGACACCCCAAGATATTTCATGATGGGCATAGTGAGTTCATGGAAGTTTTTATTTTTTGTCACAAGTTAGTGGAATATGAGACTTTGTAAGGAAAAAAATAAATAAAAAATTCATCATTTTCCGCTAACTTGTGACAAAAAATAAAAAGTTCTATGAACTCACTATGCCCATCAGCGAATACCTTAGGGTGTCTACTTTCCGAAATGGGGTTATTTGTGGGGTTTTACTACTTCCTGGGCATTGTAGAACCTCAGGAAACATGACAGGTGCTCAGAAAGTCAGAGCTGTTTCAAAAAGCGGAAATTCACATTTTTGTACCATAGTTTGTAAACTCTATAACTTTTACCCAAACCATTTTTTTACCCAAGCATTTTTTTTTATCAAAGACATGTAGAACAATAAATTTAGAGAAAAATGTATATATAGATGTCGTTTTTTTCTAAAAATTTTACAACTGAAAGTAAAAAATGTCATTTTTTTGCAAAAATTTAGTTAAATTTCGATTAATAACAAAAAAGTAAAAATGTCAGCAGCAATGAAATACCACCAAATGAAAGCTCTATTAGTGAGAAGAAAAGGAGGTAAAATTCATTTGGGTGGTAAGTTGCATGGCCGAGCAACAAACCGTGAAAGTAGTGTAGTGCAGAATTGTAAGAAGTGGTCTGGTCATTAAGGGTGTTTAAGCTAGGGGAGCTGGGGTGGCTAAACTAGTACCAACAATACTGCCACCCTATCCCTTAGTTTCTAAAATGGGGTAACTTTTTTGGAGTTTCTACTTTAGGGGTGCATCAGGGGGGCTTCAAATGGGACATGGTGTAAAAAAAAAACAAACAGTCCAGCAAAATCTGCCTTCCAAAAACCGTATGGCATTCCTTTCCTTCTGCGCCCTGCCGTGTGCCCGTACAGCTGTTTACTACCACATATGGGGTGCTTCTGTAAACTACAGAATCAGGGCCATAAATATTGAGTTTTGTTTGGCTGTTAACCCTTGCTTTGTTACTGGGAAAAATGGATTAAAATGGAAAATTTGAAAAAAAATTGAAATTCTGAAATTTCATCTCCATTTGCCAATAACTCTTGTGGAACACCTAAAGGGTTAACGACGTTTGTAAAATCTGTTTTAAATACCTTGAGGGGTGTAGTTTCTTAGATGGGGTCACTTTTATGGAGTTTCTACTCTTGGGTTGCATCAGGGGGGCTTTAAATGGGACATGGTGTAAAAAAAAACAGTCCAGCAAAATCTGCCTTCCAAAAACCGTATGGCATTCCTTTCCTTCTGCGCCCTGCCGTGTGCCCGTACAGAGGTTTACAACCACATATGGGGTGTTTCTGTAAACTACAGAATCAGGGCTATAAATATTGAGTTTGGTTTGGCTGTTAACCCTTGCTTTGTAACTGGAATAAAATTATTAAAATGGAAAATCTGTAAAAAAAAGGGAAATTTTTAAATTGTATCTCTATTTTCCATTAATTCTTGTGGAACACCTAAAGGGTTAACAAAGTTTGTCTAATCAGTTTTAAATACCTTGAGGTGTGTAGTTTATAGAATGGGGGCATTTTTGGGTGGTTTCTATTATGTAAGCCTCGCAAAGTGACTTCAGACCTGAACTGGTCCCTAAAAATTGGGTTTTTAAAAATTTCAGAAAAATTTCAAGATTTGCTTCTAAACTTCTAAGCCTTGTAACATCCCCAAAAATTAAATCATTCCCAAAATGATCCAAACATGAAGTAGACATATGGGGATGTAAAGTAATAACTATTTTTGGAGGTATTACTATGTATTATAGAAGTAGAGAAATTGAAACTTGGAAATTTGCAATTTTTTTTACACATTTTTGGTAAATTTGGTATTTTTTTATAAATAAAAATGATTTTTTTTTTTACTTAATTTTACCAGTGTCATGAAGTACAATATGTGATGAAAAAACAATCTGAGAATGGCTTGGATAAGTCAAAGCGTTTTAAAGTGACTCTGGTCAGATTTGCAAAAAATGGCCAAATCCTT
Source organism: Bufo gargarizans (assembly GCF_014858855.1). NCBI lineage: Eukaryota > Metazoa > Chordata > Amphibia > Anura > Bufonidae > Bufo > Bufo gargarizans. Next base: position 36,714,661 of record NC_058084.1, read on the forward strand.
AAGGTGAAATAGGGCCGAGTCCTTAAGGGGTTAAATACTTCCTGCATAGGCTGGGGAGATAGAGGGCGTGTACGTGCTGCCTTAAAAGGGAGGAGAGACACGCCCTAACAACAGTACAAGACAAAAGCAGGAAGTAAACTCTGGCACTGAGCACAGATACAACAGTTAAGCTACCTGCTGCCCACGCTTGTCAGCATGTCACATGGCAGCAGAAGGGAATGAAGGAGCCCAGCGCCTGTGCCAGTGCAGGCACAGCGTGCTGGGCTAACAGTAATACTCCGTCTGTGAACTGCCTGGAGCCGTGGTGCTTTACAAGTTGCTTCCCGGGGCTCCTGCATTAGTAGGGGGCAACACTCCCCTCATTGTGCCATGTTTGGTCCCTTTGGACTTTAAAACTCAACTCCCTACAGCTTCCTGCAACATTTCCCTTGGTAGGAAGCAGGTTTGGCCCACTCCTGCCTAAAAGAGGAGGGGAGAATGAAATGGTAACTTCCATTCTAACTAAAGGTACTCTGCCAGATACACTGCCACCTGCTGGACAACCAGGCATATTATATGTAATAACAGTTGCATAACAATATTATTAAGGCACAGTATCAGAGGACCTGGAATGAAATACACAGATAACATTCTTTGCTAGCCATTAGACAGTAGCTACAGTAGATATAACAATAGTAGTGCCCCCTCTGGGGTACTACACTTCATTAATCTCTATGGGACTGTCAGATATAGCCGAGTGCTTGTACTCCAGCAGTCCCATAGAGATGGTCCCCAGCAGGCTGCCACCAATCAAATACACAGTGGAGTCACATTATTATGACCACTTCCTACTTTTGACGTTAGCAGCGTGTAGCTCATGAAGGAAGTCGCGTGTGGTGAGCTGGCTTAGTAGGTATATAAGGTGTGATAGGCTGTCTGCACACATATCTCTCGCCTCTGTCATGGGTAAAGAGGCGATTTATTAAAGTTGCAAAAAGGGATGATATTGGCTTTGGGGCCAAGAGTGGCAGAATTTCTGAAACTGCGCAGTGCAAACTGTTCTCGTGCTGCTGTGGTGAAAGTGCATCTTGAGTGGAAAAATGGCACCGCTGTGAAAATGCGCAAATAGACAGCACTCCAAATGGTAGATATGCAAATTGGTGTATTTATTCAGCCGGACATGGTGGTACACAATATTACAATGTTTCGGGCTAAAGGAGAGCCCTTCGTCAGGCTGGATTGTGACCAGGGTAAAGGATGGCCGGCTCTAGGCCTTCCTTTACACTGATCACAATCTAGCCTGACAAAGGGCTCTCCTTTAGCCCGAAACGTTGTATTATTGTGTACCACCATGTCCGGCTGAATAAATACACTAATTTGCATATCTACCATTTGGAGTGCTGTCTATTTGCATATATTACAAGTGTGGATCCTGAGGAGGAGTCAGGAACAGAACCGTGACGAGCACCCTATAATAAGCCAGAATATTGCTGAGTGCTGTGACCATTTGGTATTATACCACTGTGAAAATGCGACGTGGAGACTGGAGAGCGCCACGTGCCATTGATGTGAGAGGTGAACGTCAGCTATGAAGGTGTGCGAGGGCGGACACCAAAATGTCTCACAGCCAAAATAAACCAGGGGCCAACCAGACGTGTGTCTAAAATAACCATACAGCGAACCCAACTGCATATGGCGCTCCAAAGTAGATGGATGGTCACTGTACCTACAATAATGAAGTTGCATTGGAAGAAAAGGCTTCAATTTTTGGTCCGGTATCGAAACTGGACATCCGCTGATTGCCAAAGGGTTGTCTTCTCTGATGAGTCACATTTTCTGCTTCATCGGATGGAAAAAACACCCTGCAACCATTGTTGGAAGAAGAGAAGCTGGTGCTGGCAGCGTTATGGTCTGGGGGATGTTTTTGAGGCATTCTCTGGGCCCACTCATCCATGTGGAAGACACTCTCATCCGATTTGAATCCACCCTTGCAGATCACGTACACCCATACATGCTGACTGTCTTCCCTGGGGCGGATGGGATCTTCCAGCAAGACGATGCAACTTGTCACACGGCTTGAAATGTCAGACATTGGTTGGCAGAGAATGACCAAGATTTCCAAGTATTACCCTGGCCCCCTAATTCCCAGACCGGAACCCAATTGACCATCTGTGGGACTACCTCGAGGAATCCTCCCCCCCCCCCCAGCAGCTGTGGGATACACTGCAATCAGCATGACTACAGATACCTATGACAACCTACCTGGACCCTACTGAGTCACTCCCAGCCCCTCTGCTGCTGAACGAGCTGCACACGGTGATTACTCTGGATATTAGCTGGTCGTTATAATAATGGGACTTGACTGTGTAGTTATCCCCTATCTTAAGAACAGGGCATAACTTGGAATAATTGAAATACCCCCTTAAGGTCCCTTTCACACGAGCGAGTTTTCCGCGCGGGTGCAATGCGTGACGTGAACGCATAGCACCCGCACTGAATCCTGACCCATTCATTTCAATGGGTCTGTGCACATGAGCATTGTTTTTCACGTATCAGTTCTGCGTTGCGTGAAAATCGCAGCATGTTCTATATTCTGCGTTTTTCACGCAGCCCTGGCCCCATAGAAGTGAATGGGGCTGCGTGAAAAATGCATTGCATCCGCAAGCAAGTGCGGGTGCGATGCGTTTTTCACTGATGGTTGCTAAGAGATGTTGTTTGTAAACATTCAGTTTTTTATCACGCGCGTGAAAAACGCATCAAAACGCATTGCACCCGCGCGGAAAAAACTGAACAACTAAACGCAATCGCAGACAAAACTGACTGAACTTGCTTGAAAAATAGTGCGAGTTTCACTGAACGCACCCTGAACGCATCCGGCCCCAATCCGCAACGCCCGTGTGAAACCAGCCTAAAAGGGTTATCCAACCCCTAAAATGCCTCCTCATACATCCGGGACCCTCAAAGAGATTGTACTTCGCTCCCTCGCACACGCATCGCTTCTGATGCCCGCACGGCCGCCGCTGCATCTCCCTGTTGCGCGGATGAAAACATCTGGCGTCGGAGCAGGGGGGCATAGTGTGAGCCAATAGCAGGCCGCAACGGGAACAAGCCTCCCTAGCATTGTGGGTGACGCAGCCGCGGCTGGGCCGGCATCAGAAGCGACGCAGGTGTCGGGGAGCGGGGTAAGTATAACCTCGGTGAGGGGCCCGGGCGAATGGGGAGGCAATTTAAGGGTTGGATAACCCCTTTAAGTTTCAAGAGACACCCTGGACAAAATGGATCAGGATTTGCTACAGAATTGCAAATTTTCTCCTCACTCAGCAAATGTGAAATACTGTATATTGCAGTCCTAGATTTTTTTTTTTTGTGTGTCATAAAATTCAAAATGCTGCAAATTTGACCTTCGAAAAAAGCCCCTTTAACCTTTGGCACTACTTTCTGTGCTGAAAATTCAACACAATACTGAAAGAAAAATGGTCCTTTGCTACATCAGATTCTAAAGAAATCTGAGCGGTGCCCAAAGGGTCTGATTTCTCTACAGAGTGGTCCAAGATCAAATACATCAGCAATGTGATCTCCCTACATGTATCTATGATGTGTCAGAATCTCATTATGACTGGAGTTCCCCTTTAAGAATTATACATCATCTTACACAAGTGACAAATAATACAAATTCACCACATTGTTCTACTTCTATGAACAGATCGTTTCACAAAGGAGCTTTGATTCTTTTGTCGATTATGTTAGATTTTTTTTTGGCAATCAAACCAAAGCTTCGGTGCTCGGGGGCTATAGAAACAATTTTTTAAGTGAGCAATTATCGCATCTATTTTTGCAGTAATTAGCTTAGATACTGTTAATTATTTCAACAAAACCCGGACAACAATGCAAATTAGATGTGTATAGCATGAACGTAGCTCTCGATATGGAAGGATTAGAAAATAGGATCTACTCTTTTTTTCCCCCTGAAACAGTGCCACTCTTCTCTAGTGGCTGTGTCTGGTACTGCAGCTCAGCCCTGTTCACTTGGATAGGGATGGGTTACAATACTCAGCACAGCCCATGAACAAGAATGGCAATTTTTCTTTTGTGAAACTAAATCAGATTTTATTTCTAATCTTGGACAATTCCTTTGAAAAATATATACATACTGACGAGCAAAAGGGTAACAATGTTTTGAACTGCTCCATATCTCAGCATCCACTACAGCAGGCATCCTCAAACTGCGGCCCTCCAGCTGTTGTAAAACTACAACTCCCACAATGCCCTGCTGTAGGCTGATACCTGTAGGCTGTTCGGGCATGCTGGGAGTTGTAGTTTTGCAACAGCTGGAGGGCCACAGTTTGAGGATGCCTGCACTACAGCTTAGAACGTGAGACTACCATCATTTTAAAGACAATCATCTTGGCTATCTCATACATAAATTGGACTTGCAACTATTTAGCATATGATTAGTTATGCAGATTCTTACTGCATGGTTAGTGTTTTGCTCCTGGTGGTGGAACAATCTTTTTCTTTTAGTATAATACAAATTACAACCTGTTCTCACATTCCCTAATAGGTCAGTGTGTTATTAGGTTAATTACCAAACGAAAGGTCACTGGTTTGAATCCAGGAGCAGCCATGAAGAAGATTTCCCAAGAAAAGAGAAACAGCATCATCCAGCTCATTGATGGCTACATCTCGGACAAGAAAATTGCCAAACGTCATCATGTGAGCGCCATGACAGTTAGAAGAATATGAAATTAAGTCCTTCCATCCATTCCGAAGCCAATAGGTGGACGTCAAGGCAAAATATTGGAGTCAACAAGTCATCTCATCACAAGGTCTATGAGTTCTGGCACAACAAACACGGCAGTGGAGGCGGCTCGTATGCTGCGTGATACTGAGAGCACAGTTTAGCCAAGTTATATATGAGATAGCCAAGATGATTGTCTAGAAAATGATGGTAGTCTGACGTTCGAAGCTGTAGTGGATGGTGAGATATGGAGCCTGAAAGTCAATAGTTCCAAACATTGTTACCCTTTTACTCGTCACTGGTATTCTAGGTGAATCATTATGCAAGTTAGATCATACTGGCCAAACTTAAGAAACCCCTTCTGTAAGTGTTCTAGCCCCTTATCAGTACAGACCAGGATACTGGCTGACTGGATGAAATGCTTTAGATACACACTGGGGTATAGAAACCTATTTTTCAGGCATTGCTCCATTGAAAAAATATGCAAATTAGATCACACCAGCCAAATCAGAAGCACCCATCTGTAGACAGAAGTTTTGGAGTTCTAGGCCCTCATCAGTACCGAGCAGAGTGCCTTAAATGCCTTTGACATAGCCTAGGGGAGGTACGGTACTCTTTAGATCATACCGGCCAAACAAAAGACACCCATCCATCGACAGCTGTTTTGGGGTTCTAACCCCTCATCGGTACAGAAGAGGCTCCTGGATTAAATTCTTTATATGCAGTTTAGGGGATACTGTCTTGCACTAAAGATACACAGCAATGTACAGAGACTTATTTTGCAGGCAATGCTCCATGGGAAAACAAGTATGCAAATCAGTTCATACTAGCCAGATCAGAAGCATCCATCTGTAGACAGATGTTTCGGGATTCTAGTGTAGTGCTCTGGAGCAATGATACTTTGGACTATGGACGTATGCCTCAATTAGTACTATGCAAAGCCATCAACTCCCTACTTTGAAGGGTTAACTTTCACTGTGATTTATGCTGTTGTGTGCCCTTATACTGTTTCATATTTTATATGTTTATTTGTAATATATCCTGTTAATTTGCACAGTTGCACCATAGCTGCACTAAACTGTGGAAAGGGTTAATGCACAGCCAGTAAATTCAGAAAGATACTATGACGTTCTAACTATGCAAAGTTTTGGAGGGGGAAATCAAAGACACACAGGCCTTCTGACTGTCTGTCAGGTTTAGCTCTTTAGTCTGGAGACTTGTTTATGGCTGGAAAAACTGCTTATTCATTCCAATAGACTTGCATTGAAATTTTACACAAGTCTATGACAGACTAAAATTGTAATATTGATTCTATTTAGACTGTGCTTCTCCACTTTACCACTCCCACTATTTCTAGTTTAGCTACAAACTGTAAGTAAGGAGAGCAGTCAGAGCCCCTAGTGGTCTGCAGAAAGGGGCCAGTGCTTAGTAGGAGAGACTTTGCCAGACTGCTGAGTAACCAAAAAAAGACCCTGAGATGAGGATATTTAGCCACATACCCTGGGTTACCAGCTTGTTGACCAGATCTCCAGCCAGAAAACTGAGCCACAGGCCCTCTGCCACCAGTCTTTGGCCAGGTTACTAGCTTCTTCTGAGAGAGAGAAGCTAGCTCAGACCTTTCCTATGCATGAACCCTTCTTGTGCTAGGGATTGGGAGTAGACTGGATAATCTAGCTAAGTGCCTTGCCTATATTGAGTTGCACTTGGGTTTCTCCAGTAAAGAAGCACACTGATTCACTACAAACCATGATTCTCTGGACTTATTTCCCCTTTGGGTGCACCACACCTTACCATCCCTTCTGGAGAGCAGCATGTGGTGACACCTCCACGGTGTCCGTAGGACCCAGAGTAGTGTTACAACAACTCCAAACCTGGCCACTGCACTAGCCTCTCATCAGTACAGAACAGGGTACTGGTTGACTGATTAAAATGCCTTAGGTGCAACTCAAGGAGGATACTGTTTCTCATGTAAAGGGGTTATCGAATACTATAAAAATATTCCCCATATGCCCGGGCCCCTCACACTGAATATACTTACCTGGGTCCCCTGTGCAGCTCCTGGTCCCTGCACCGCCGCTGCAGCTTCTCTCCATGCACAGATGAAAACATCCAGTGTCGGGGGGATCAGTCAATAGCAGGCGGGGACGGGGACGGGGACTAGCCTCCCTAGCATCACGCGTGACGCCAGGGAGGCTCCCCCCTGACACTGGATGTTTTTATCCGCGCATGTGGAGAAGCTGCAGCAGCGGCGCAGGGACCAAGAGCGGTGCTGGGAGCAGGGTAAGTATATTCACTGTGAGGGGCCCGGCGTGTGGGGGACATTTTTATAGTATTGGATAACCCCTTTAAGGTACAGAGCAATGTATACAGACTTAAAGGGGGTTGTCTCACCTCAGACATTGGGAGCATATCCTAGGAATTCTTTTCAGGTGATGCATCATGTGAAAAACATGCAAATTGCACCATACCAGCCAAACCACAGACACCTATATGTAGACCGCTGTTTTGGGGTTCTAGCCCCTTATCAGTACAGAGCAGGGTACTGGATGACATGCTTTAGATGCAGCTCAGGGCGTTCTGTTTGGATTACACCAGCCAGGGGATGATCTAAATTATGATCTAAATTGCATAGTTGATTGACAGCAGTCCTGTAGAAGAGCTTCTGAATGTGTCACTTACCTTTTCAGTTTGTTTCACGGAGGCTCTCGGCTGGTAATTTTTTCTGTACATGCATTCATGCATAATGTGTGAAATTTATTTTGCTGGTGCTGCTAATTGTGCATCAAGCATACCTAATACAGCTGTAGCCGGGGTTCACATCACAGGTGTGATGTATATTACAGAATGAATCACCTTCTCTGTGATTATATTCTGGGAGATCACTTAGGAAGTGTCCGGGTTTTGTGGCAGTTATTGAAGTATACCTGCAGTGTCCTGAAGCACACTGCTTAATATTGTGAATGTGTTTCATGAAAATGTGCTTGTGCCTGAGTTCCCATAAAGTTGCACAGGAAGGGGTAGGTTTTAACAAACCTCCCAGGGATGACTCTGCCCTGCTCTATGAGAGAAGAGAAGAAGGAGGAGAGTGTGATGTCTGAAGAAAAGCTGCATCTCAGCAGCCATTTAGCAGAGTTATCTAAACTCCATAGGTAGTTCCATGTACCAGCCCACAGAAGAGACAGATTACAGAAGACCCAGGGAACTCAGAGAGGGAGTGAGAATATTGGCAAAGGAAGGTAATTGTCATGTATCAGGCTCTAGTCTCCTTTGCATTAGGTGGAGAGATTCCAAGCTACCGGCTGCCCACCATAACCAAGGACAGAAAGGCCACCTGTCAGGAGATAGTTTTCCTAGAGAGGATACAGAAAGTATATGACTATATAGTACAGCAGAGATAGTACTTCCCTCCAGCCTGGAGAAACAAGGGATTGATTGCTATAGAGTAAAACTACCCCTTATGCAACTTTTGAGAATTAATGTAAAGTATAGTATAGTTGTGCACACCTCATCTGGAATAATACAGCTTACACATATGGAATATATTAATTAAAATTTAATCCAATGATCGTATGGCAATGTACGGAGTCTTGAAGACACTCAGGGGCGGACCAGGGTCAGGTGGGCCAATGGGTGTCATAATTGTTCCCCATATAGTTGTGTACCTCTAACTGTGCAGAGAGAATAATACAGGGGGTATTGTTGTTCGATCAAGGAAACACTCAGGGGCAGACCAAAATTAGGTGAGCCAATGGGTGCTTCAGATAATCCCCATATAGTTATAAACCTTTGACCATTTAGAGAATGTATTATTATATATTAAGTCAATATATAAATCATATGTGAATTATAACAATTCTCTTCATACTGGTACGATCATTAATATTAATCAATGTGGTAATCAAAATTCAACCAAGTAAAAAACTATCCACAATGGGACCACAAAAATGTATAAACGTGATGTATGTGATCAATTCATATAGTGAATCCACAAAAAAAAGAAGAAAAAATTTAAATATTAAATTCATATAATGAGTCCACAATTAAAAAATTGTATATATATACCGTGAATGCACCTTTAAGGAGTCAACCATGAGTCCACCTTTAAAAAATTTAATGAATAAAGTGAGTCCTCCTGTAAGAATCATATATATAATGATCATTTGAGTATAGGATGTTACCACCTATGTATGAAGAGTTCCACCTGTAAAGTGAAGGGAAAGGAGAGGGGAGGTTCCACCTCTATATGCTAGGAAGTTATGTATACGGATCCCTCATCCACAACGGAGTCGCACTGGTAAAAATATATACTAAAAAGTTATACTAAAAAGTTCCTTTTGAGAATTAACAATTGTAGAAGCTGCCTTGCTGTAAATGACTTTTGCGCACATTGATGACCTTTGGATCAGCTTCAGAAAAGTACTGGGAATTTGTTAAGAGAACTGGTCTCCTTATTGTGCAGGACTTATCACCTATTTGCACCTTACTGTGCTGGCGTCACGAACACCAGGGGCCCTGCCTCCACGGCACCTTAAACCCATTCCACCAAGGGCACCTCAACCACCATCTGACCGGAATCCCTGTACAACAGAGTGTGCCCGAAGGAACTGGTGCTATCCTTCCCATCACTGCACGCCGGCCCAGGGAGCTACAAACCAGTGAGTAAAACTACTACTACCCCCATCAGCCCAACAACACACTCACATATTGCCCTAGTGGCCCAGTCACTGCATACCTAAACCTTCGCCCTTTTTAGCGGTGTATGGATTCTGTATACTGCAATGTGCTGTGCAGTGAGCGCTGTACGGGTGCACACATTATTGCTCCTGTCTGTCCGCGCACTGCTCTGCTGACAGGTCTACATAGCACATTGGTGCAGGGGATACCCAGGCTTAGCAGGGTGAGGACAGGCAGGAGCAGTGATGTGTGCCCCAGTACAGCGCTCACTGCAGAGCACATGGTAGTATACTCAATCAGTACATCACATATATGGCGACGATGTACGGATGTCTCTCTGCACAAGAGTGAGAAGCACTACAGAAAGGCCCCGGGGGCCCGTTTTGTTACAAAAACATTGAAATTAATAAATAAAATCTATAGCAAAAATTATTTTTAGGCTATTTAGAACAGTGTCTTTTTAAGGGTAAAGGTTTAGGTGAACTTTAAACGTCTTCTGCAAAGGGTGGGCACCACTTATTGCTTGTTCAACTGGAGAATGTTGGGTATCTCATAGCCGTAAGATCATGTACAGCTGAACCATAATTTGACAGATGGCTATCCTCTACAACTCCCTTAGGGCTCATGCAAACAAATGTGCCATGTTTTGCGGTCCGCAAAACAGGGATGCCGTCCGTGTGCATTCCACAAATTGTGCGGCCCATTATAGAAATGCCTATTCTTGTCCGCAAAACGGACAAGAATAGGACATGATCTATAATTTTTGCAGGGCCATGGAACGGAGCAACGGATGCAGACATTTTTTGTGGCCCTATTGAAGTGAATGGGTCCGCATCCGAGCCGCAAAAAAAGGGAGCTCGGATGTGGAACCAAGCTACGTTCGTGTGCATGACCCCTTACTCAGTATTTATTATGGTTTCCAGGCATCTGCACCACTTAGCTATGAAAATCCAATTGGATCAGAAGGTTACAATTCCTCCCACCTGATCTCTGTCTTCCCTTACAACAACAAATTGGAAAAAAAACTGGATTGAAATACCAGGAATAAGACAAGGTAAAGAGAAATCTTGGTAAGGCTAGTTTCACACTAGCGTTAAAGCAATCCGGCAGGCTGTTCTGGCAGAGGAACAGCCTGGCAGAGTTCCCCAGTGCTGCATGCCCACCAGACCTCATAGACTATAATAGGATCTGGCGGGAATTCGGCCATGCACTAGCAGATTCAGCCAGAAAAATATCGCTGCACACAACAGTTTTTGTCTAGCTGAATCCCATCATAAAGGCCAGATCCCGCCGGTTCCCATTATAGTCAAGGCCTTGCAGTGAATAGCAGTGTCCAGCTAGACTTTATCTAGAGGACATCAACAGGCTGTTACTCTGCCGGAACAGCCTGCCGGATAGCTTTCAAGCTAGTGTGAAGTTAGCCTAACAGACGTCTTAGAAGCTGACTGCACGACTTAGGAGATGATTACATTAAAGCAGAGGAGAGATGGTTCCATGGAGAAGAGGACTCCTTGGGACTGGAAGGTGCTCCGAGACTGGGATTGAGAAGAAGGCAACTTCAAAAGTGTGGTTGGTGTTTTAAGTATGAATGGTCAAAACAACTAGGAGTGGAAAGGCCCTCTATAATTTAGCCTCCCACTTGCAGGCCCTATTAAAACTTTTATTGTTGTGCTAAAAAAAGAAAAAAGGGTGCAAAAAAGGTGCCATCTAAATATACTGAGAAAGTGCCGGCATGTTACTAAATAATGTTTTCTATCATAAGATTCTCATCTTTTTACTGCTTTGGAGATCGGCGTCTGGAAATCTTGACCCATATGGTCCTTGAATGCCCTCACACACGCTACTGATTAAGACAAACAAACAAACTAGTTCCCCCCCGATATGTTTTGCTGCTTCCGCGACATTATTAGAAAAGCACAGCAGCTAGTGGAAGGCCAAATTATAAGGGGGTCATTTTGCTCCTTCCTAGTTGTTTTGACCGTTCATATGCATTTCCTCCCCCTGGACCAAGATTTCCCTTCACCTAAGTACTTCAGTTGCCTCAGAGTACAATGCTATGCATAACACAAAAGCAGAGGAAACCAAATGATTAGAGGTCGCGAAAATAGAGCGAGACCGGTGTGAAGGCAGCAGCAACCCTCCGGTTCAATCGCAACACAATCCAAAGCACTGGAGCCAGAGAGAGGTATTTGCATCATCCCAAGTCAGTGTCTACCTGAATGTTGGTCTCAAAGTCAGAGACCTCAGAAATTGGTAGGTTCCGTGAGAGCCACCAATAAAACAGAAGAAACAAGTCAATCAAAAAATGGGACCTGTGCACCGACATCATGTTAGTGTATAGGACCATTAAGCACCAAGGACACCACACGTTCCATCAGGAAGAAGACTTCAATCGGGGTGTGCCAATGGGGCAAACTACTAGGTGCACCTCCTTTTCATTGTAACAGCCCCGGAAGTAAGGGAAAAGTAAGTAAAAAAATGGGACCTGTGCACCGACGCCATGTTAGTGTAAAGCACCATTGAGCACAAGGACACCACACGTTCCATCAGGAAGAAGACTTCAACTGGGGTGTGCCAATGGGGCAAACTACTAGGTGCACCTCCTTTTCATTGTAACAGCCACTGTGAGTAATGGGGCGCCTACAACCCCCAACACTACTACCACCCCCATCCTATTCTCAGTCTCCCCTCCGAGTTGTTGCACAAGCACACACAAATTTGGGTCGGACTTCTTACAGTAGCCGAATATTCACAGCCTGACAAAGCACGACAGCATAGAAGTTTAGCAGGACCTTTACCCAATGCTTATGCTCTGATTGGCCAAGATCAACCCTATTATAGCAGGCCTACTGTGATTCGATTGATTCTGATGATTAAAATGAAAAAACAAAACAAAAACAACTTTTATTATTTATGCAAATGAGCGCTTCAGTGCACTGAGGGGCAGGGCCTGACTTCTTGGTGCACCTCAGATGGCCATGCCTTTAGGTGCACTGAAGCCTCATTTGCACGAAGAATAAAAGTTTATTCTTTTTTTTTATCATGAACACCACAACTGATTTTCACAAGACAGCTATCCTTGTAATCTGCAGGACCTACTCCACCAGACAGTACGCAAGTTTTAATGGGGTTGATCCTGATGACAGGTGCTCACCTATTCAGTATAAAAAATACTGTATATGACTCTATAAAGGGAAACTGACCTGTCCAATGCCGCCTCATTCATACATTACCACGTGTCCTTCTGTGAGTTTGTGCTAGGATAAAATTCTCCAAAAAGCAGCCATATAGCCAAAAAATTAACTTTTTCTCCAGCAGACTGGGCCGATGCATAGTAGACACAGTACTATACCCAGTGGCATAACCAGAACTGACTGGGTCCCATAGATAATTTTTGAATGGAGCCCCCCTCTCGGTCTCCTTAATGCAGACCTCAGACTGGACCAAAAAAATAAAAAATACTCACCCCTCTTCTCCTCCTGGGGGCGCCTCCGCTATTTGTGCACGCACTACACTGTGACCTGACATTGTACAGCGTCAGGTCATAGGCACTCCTACGGACACTACGTCCCGTCCTGAAGCTGTGCGCTGTGCGGAGAAGAAGGCCAGAGAGCGGTGAGTAATACCAGTGCTAGGACTAGGAACACTATACTCACCACTCCCTTGGCCTAACAAAAATAAATAAATCTTTTTGTCCTTTTCCTGATTTCGGGCCCCATGGCAGCCGTTTCCCCTGCTTTCATGGTAGCTACACCCCTGACTACACCAGTCTTGGCTTACTGTTCCTCAAGCCATTTTCTTTTTCCAGATATTCCCGTGAACTATAAGAAATAAAACATACACAGTGTTATGTATGCAATGAAACAGGCCTGACTTACTTCCCCAGATGGCGGCATTAAACATCGCACCTTCACACCGGCTGCGGCTTTTTTATTGGCTGATAATTCAGTCCCTTATTTTGTGCTCCGATATGACAGGAACTTATTTTTCACTCTGCAGAAATCAAGCAACCGGAATGTTCTATGAATGTAAACGTGGCCGCGAATTCATCATCCCGTCTCCCCCCTTCTTCTACGCCACGCACTTTAAGATGGCCCTTACTCCATATCCTCAGAAACACATGAAATACATCCGGCCATTTAACTCCGTCCGCGTTCCATTAATATGTGTAACTGGGAATCCATTTATCAGCTGGAGGAACATTGTTAAGGATTAGAAAACGATATTTTTGTTGTGCAGTATTCAGACTCCGCTAATAAATACAAATGTCTCTTTAGTGCTTTTTTATTAGCTGTAATATTGGCGGAAGGGATGAGCTAAAAATCACAGCAGCCTCGGCGCGGTAATGGGAGAAATCAGACGGACTGACTGATAAAAGGAATATTCAACACAAATATTGATGTCCGATCCTGGACACATCCTTTCCATTGTTTATCCAGTCACAGCGCCATCGATGAGGTTGTGGCTGTACCTTGTACTGCAGCTCACAACCGTACAAGTGAATGGGATGGATCTGCAGTATCAGGTACAGCCTCATCCGGAAGTATGGAGCTGTGCCAAGGTAAGCATTGAAGGAGGCGCAAGCCTTACTGGAGCGCGGTGACCCCTCATTTAGCTAATCGATGGGTCGTATGAGAGTCAGAACACCAGTGATCAGATGTTGCCTATCCCAATAATAGGCCATCAATATCACATTTTAAGGAAAATAAAAGGGGTTGTGCTACCTTTAAATGATTTAATATAATTCATCATGAAAAATTAATTACCTTTATAGCTTAGTTACAAAAAATCTCTAGTTGTCAGATATTATCTTTACTTCACTATAATGGCACCACCTGTTTAAAAGACGTGCCCCTGAGGAAGGACAGGCCCTGGGAACTTTGATAGGGAGAGCTGCAGCAAAAAGGACACACCCTTTAGAAAGGAAATACCCAATGAGCTGTGATAGGGAGAGAACACCAACAGAAAGGACACACCCCCTGAGCTGTGATAGGGAGAGAGCTGCTGCAGAAAAGACAACACCCATGAGAAAGGATACACCCCCTGAGCTGTGATAAGGAGAAAGCTGCAGCAAAAAGGACACACCCCTTTAGAAAGCAAATACTCCCTGAGCTGTGATAAGGAGAGAACACCAACAGAAAGGACACACCCCTGAGCTGTGCTAGGGAGAGAGCTGCTGCAGAACAGACAACACACATGAGAAAAGATACATCCCCGAGCTGCGATAAGGAGAGAGCTGCAGCAAAAAGGAGGCACCCTTTGAGAAAGGACATGACCCCTGAGCTGTGATAGGGAGAGAACTCCAACAGAAAGGACACCCCCCCCCCCCCCCCGAGCTGTAATAGGGAGAGAGCTGCAGCAGAAAAGCCTGCTCACTGAGAAAGGACCCCCCCCCCCCCCGAGCTGTGATAGGGACTGGGAGAGAACTGCACCATAAAGGACACCCCCCCTACTGATAGCGTTGCACTGAAGTCCCTTGAGCCCACCAGAGGAAATTATTCTGAGAGCCCAAGTTCTAGCTGGTCCTATATCGCCGTTTCCACAACCCCTTTATGTCTAAAGCTATAGGAGTGCACAATTAAACCAGGGAATTTGGATGTTATTTTTATTTTTATTTATTTTATTCTTTTATTTGACCACCAGAACTCCTTGCTAAAAATACCAAAGCAAAACAGGCCGTGCTTATATAGGCCCCTGTGTTACTATCATAGCTGGATAATACCAATCCTTTAAAGAGAATCTCCACCTAAAACATTAAAATAGCCCATATATTCGTTTTACATGTTTTATTTACAGATACATTGATACATTTATTTATTTATTTATGAGGGACAGCGGTGCCTGCTGGAGCATTGTGCTGACGGATCCCGATACAGTCCCCAATAATCCACCGATATTCCTGACTCCACACCTTCCCCTTCACACTATCACCTGAAGCTACCTGACTCCTCGTGCCCTTTCTTCTCACCATAAGGCCTCATGCACATGGCCATTGCCCAGCCGTGGCTTCATTGTGGCCTGCATACAGCAGATCCGCAATACACGGGCATCGGCCGTGTGCACTCTACATGGGTTCGCAATCCAGGAGATGCGGTGCGGAAGCACGGATCGGAAGCACTACAAGGCGCTTCCGCTGTGTTTCTGTCCGTGCTTCCGCACTTCAACAAAATAGAACATGTTCTATTTTTTTATGGTGCGGACGGATCATGGACCATTCAAGTTGAATGGGTCTCGATCCATCCCGGCCGCCGCACGGATGTTTCCCGTGCATTGGGGACCTCAAATTTTGGTCCCCAGCACGGAACAGCCGTGTGCATGAGGCCTAAGTTGTACTTAAGCCTTGTTTTGCCTTTAAGTGAATGGGATCTAATTGGATTCGTTGCGCAAGAACAAAAATCAATCCTGAGACTGTCTTTGTTAATTATAAGGTAAGTGTTGTGACCGGGGAAAATTAGACCAAGTTTATTGATCGAGGCTCATGGCTTTGGTTACAGGTCACCGCCGCTCCTTTCTCTATCACAATCTAGCATAATGCAAAGAAAAAAAGAAAAAATAAGAATTTTGTTTTGCGAGGTACAGTCAGTGCCGAAAAAGTAATAAGGCAATAAAACAAATGATTGCATCTGCTGAAACAGCGCGCTAACTTTATTACAACTTAAGTGAACGATATTATATTTCCACAGCAAACCACTGACAAAGAAAGTCATTCGGAGGCAGCTACTGAAGGATGCCGCGCGCTCATCTAATGCGACTCCTTTTTAATATATTTTACAATGCAGTGAAAAAACGATGTTTGCGTGCATGTATTGCCACATTTATTTTACTGTATATCAAGCTTTATTACTGCTTAATGGTTTATACTTTGCAGAAATAAGGGGGAAAAAACAAAAAAAAGGCCTGTCCGTCTTTCAAAATCATATTATACTGCAGCAGAGCCATGCTGCACTGCCGATCATTATGTACACTGTGGGCTCCTGCACATAAACGTATTTTTGGTCCACATCCATTCTGCATTTTTTGTTGTGGGTCGGATGTGGACCCATCCACTTCAATAGGGACCTCAAAAGGTACGGAAAGTAGACCCGTGTGCTCTCTGCATCAGTATGTCCATTCTATGGCACCTGCAAATAAATAAATAAATAGAACAAGTCCTATTCTTGTCTGTTTTACAGACAAGGATAGGACAGTCCTATAGAGGGCAGGATGTTCGGTTCCGTAAAATGCGGAACACACACAGGCAGTATCCACATTTTGCGGATCTGCAATTTGTGGACCGCAAAAATGGCAACGGTCATGAGCATGAGCCCTTCTGCATATTTTACAGCTCCAAGCAGAATAGACTTGAATGCTTATTGGATTAAAGCATATCAAATGCATTTGTTTAATGAGGGAGGGTGGGGCCTAAGGCAATCAAGACCCTATAGCAAGGTGTGCATAATTATTATGGCACAATGGGCCAAAAAAGAGATTTAACTGGCTCAGAAAAGTTGAAAAATTGTTAAAAGTCTTTCAGAGGGAGGCAGCACTACTGCAAATACAGTAGTCAACAGGGTTGCAAGAAATGTGTTGAGAAAAAAATAAAAGACTCAAATTAACTGCCAAAGGTTTAGGAAGAATCAAACATAAAGCAGCCAGGAACCCATTATCCTCCAGGGCTGTGATATTCCAGAACTGTAACCACCCTGGAGCGCCCAGAAGTACAAGTTGTTCAAAGCTCAGAGACGTGGCCAAGGTAAGGAAGCCTTGGAAGCCCGCCACCACTGAACAATATGTCAAGACTGGGCCAAAAAAATATCTAAAGACAGATCTTTCAAAGGTTTTATGGATTGATGAGAGGAGAGTGACCCTTGACGGACCAGATGGATGGGCCTGTGGCTGGATCAGTATTGGGCACAGAGCTCCACTTTGACTCAAGATGCCAGCAAGGTGGAGTTGGGGTACTGCTATGGGCTGGTATTATTAAAGATGAGTTGGTTGTTGGACCTTTTTGTGTTGAAAATGGACACTTTTTTCAAGCAGTGATACAGAAAAAAAATCTGCATCTTTCAAAGAAAACCATGAGTTTTACACAGGACAAGCTCCATCGCATGCATCGAAGTACTCCACTGCATGGCTAGCCAGTGAAGGCCTAAAATCCAGTCTGTCACCAACACCTTATTTTGCCACTTCTGTAGTTGCAGTTAGGCTTGGGCGAATCGAGCTTCAGATCATAGATCCAAAATTGATTTCTTAAAAAAACTTTGTTGTTAATGCTGTTTCCATAAAGCCTTAAAATGCGAGGGCAAACTTTGTCTCGGCTGAAGTTGCGCGAGACTCCGGTAAGTGAGTTCGGTATTTCTATCAGCGCATTTAAAAAAAATTTAAATAGGAATCCGAAGTCAGCTTTGGTACCAGCCGGCACCGAAGCCCATTTTGGATTCCTATTTTTAAATGTTTTTCAGTACGCAGATAGGAATACAGTAATAATTCACCGAAGTCTTGCACAACTTCGACCAAGACAAAATTTGCCTACACAGAGCCCATACATTTTAAAGCTGTACGGAAACAGCATTAACAACAAAGTTTTTAACTAATCGACTTCAGTAATTCGACCATGGCAGTAAAGTCTCTAGTGCCCTCAATGGCGGTTACCTTAGTGACTGAATGCTTGCCATGCAGACTCCAAGTTTTCCTATTCTCTTCTTTATCTTTCCTTCTCTCTTTCTGTAGATCTTGCAGAGATCTGTTAGT
The DNA here is from genome assembly GCF_014858855.1 of Bufo gargarizans. NCBI lineage: Eukaryota > Metazoa > Chordata > Amphibia > Anura > Bufonidae > Bufo > Bufo gargarizans. The sequence continues at coordinate 36,732,782 of NC_058084.1, forward strand.
CTCTGTAGCTTTCTTGGGGCTTAGCAGAGGGAGCACATGGACTTTGCTTCCTTCCTCTCTGAACTCTCCCTAGAGCTCTCTAGAGCTATATGTACAGTGCATTGCAGGAACTTCTGCCCAGCTGCACCACACATGTATGATGCAAGTCAGTAAGGGGTTAAAAGCACGTTGAAGTAATATATATATTTTTTCTATTAGATGTTTTTGTATCCCTTTCCTATAGGAAAAAAAGGCCTAAAAATAGCCAAGCATGCTTACACAAAAACACCACTGAAAAAAAAATAAAAAAAATGCAAGCTATTCATATGGGGCTTTTTTATCAGTAAAAAAATGCCATAGCAAATTTGTGTGTGAAGGGAACCTTATTGTATCCAAGCTCTCAGGGCCATGCACCCGTGTTATCTGGATAAAAGAACCATTCAATCTGTGGATGGAAAGAAGAATGTATTCACTCAGTGAAAGCAAACACAGTTCATAAAAAAGGTGCTGAAATGCAAAATATATTAAAAAGGTGCACAACTTATTATACAGGAATTATGGTAATGGTGTTTTCTGAGTTGCAAAAATTTTGATATATGACAAAATAAAAAAACAACCATTGCTTAGGGTACTTTCACACTAGCGGCAGGACGGAGCCGACAGGCTGTTCACCCTGTCGGATCCGTCCTGCCGCTATTTCGCCGTGCGACCGCTCCGTCCCTATTGACTATAATGGGGACGGGGGCGTAGCTCCGGCGCAGCACGGCAGTTTGCGGTGAGAAGCCGCCGGACTAAAAAGTCGGACATACAGTACTTTTAGTCCGGCGGCCTTTTGCCGTGCACTGCCGTGCTGCGCCAGAGCTCTGCCCCCATCCCCATTATAGTCATGGGGGACGGAGCGGCAGTCCGGCGGCACGGCAAAATAGCGGCAGGACGGATCCGACAGGGTGAACACTAGTGTGCCACTAGTGTGAAAATAGCCTTACCCGTTAATCCTCCTCCACCATTGCAGAACTGCGGCTCCGCTGCTTACCGCCTGCCTTTGTCTATTTTTCCACAGCAATGATGTGCCCATATACCCACACTCCAATCACTAGGGGCTGTATTACACTGGCCGAGGGCCGGCCCGATCATCGCTAGCAAAGTGTAGGAACTCTCGTTAGCGCCGATATGCATGTGTAAACGAGCCGCCGATTACCCGATAAACAAGTGTTTTTTATGCAGGCAAAAAAATCATTGTTTGACGGCAGCAGATCGTGTTGTCTAATCACGCTCTGCTGTCGGCAAATAATGATTCACACTGTGGAGGAGATGGCTGCATGGAACTACAGCAGTCTCCGCCACTGACGAGCAGGTGATTGCCAGGAAGGAACGCTACTTTCTCGACAATCATAAAGCTCCTCTGCAGGTGGAATACAGTCCTAACTGCAGCTGTATACCCCTTCAAAGGCACACTACCATCAACATTTTTTTCTCAAGTATTAATAAAGGGCATATTATCTGTAGCCATCTTTATCTAGACAAAGAGAACCATACAACTGTCATACTGTTATTCTAATTCTACCAATTTACTATTATACTAACAGATACAGTTTTACTTCACAGCAGCAGTAAACTAACAGAGGGATCTATATACTGGCCTCTACAGAAAGACTATATGTTATATTTCAGTTTCAGTGGTATAGTACTACTGAAATGAAAATTAAAAACAGCCGCAAACTCTACAAAATTGTATTCTATGAATATACACTTTCTGATGGAAGTGTCCCTCAAAAAGGGAATCTGTCACCAGTGACCTCCTAAAAATGTTTGCATAGACACATAGCTGTGGATCACCTGATTAAAACGCTGTTTATTTTTTAATGATCTGAGGATCCGTTCCCGAGTTATCATACCTTTTCTTAATAAAATTAGGCCTTGGGTGCAAGGAGGGCTTCACCATTGCTCTTTTTGCACCCAAGTTCCTCTTCTTTCTGTGGCCAGCCCCTCCTTCACTGCTTTGCCAGTGCCTAATCCCATCAATCAAAGCAGTGAGGGAGGGGCTGACCACAGAAAGGAGAGGAGCTTAGGTGCAAAAAGAGTAATAGTGGTGCCCTCATTGCACCCAAGGCCTAAGAAAAATATAACTTGGGGACCAAGTCTCAGATCAACAAAAGAAAAACAGCATTTTAATCATGTGAACCGTAGCTATATGTCTATGCAAACAACCGGATAGGGAAATGGCTGGTGACCGATTCCCTTTAAACTTCAAACATCTTAAAGGGGTTGTCCGAGTTATTTTTTTGTTCTTTGTATGTTTCTAACTAGGCAAATGAAAGGACTTTTCACTTACTTTATTTCCAGTTGCTGAGGGTCACATGACCTGTGATGTCAGCCTCTCTCCCTGCTCTGATGATGCTTTGTGCACAAGCCTGAGAGAGCAGATATGTGTCTGTACGTCACTGTGCTGGCCACGCCCCCCTGCGCTGCTGCTGCTTATTGCTCTCCCCCTGGATTCTTGAGGATAAACATTAACCCCTTCAGCTGCACAGACTCTGGGCCGAAGGCTTTACTGAGTAGCTGCAGGCAGTGAGGAGACAAATGCTGGGCACAGGAGCTGACAGAGGAGTTCTGCAGAGCATTGCACAAGAACAGGTAGGGGGAAGATCCTGTGTGCATCAGCAGTGTCATTGTACAGCTGGGACTTGTAGTCCTACACATACAACATAATGCTGAGTCTCCCAGCAGTCAGACATGTCACTCAGGCCAGCACTTATATTCACTCCCTTTGCAGAGCCTGGGGAGGGGCAGAGATTGTTGTTACTGCAGGCAAACAAAGGGCCATAAGAGAACCAGGGAAATGAGGAAATATTAATTTTTTTTGCCTAAAACTTTCTTAGCTTAGTTATATATTGCTGCCCATCAGATTTACAGTGCTATATATTTCTTTTTGATAACTTGGACAACCCCTTTAAAACACTGTATAAGAACATTAGAAAGTTACAGGTGCAATGGCCTGGTGGTAGATGACAGGCTCATAACTGTCTCTTGGGACATACAAAGAACAAGTCCAAAGTATTCATTGCTCAATATGCATATTTATAAGGATAGACCCTTGTGGGAAAGAACATGTGCTTATGTCTTCCTTTAGGATATACTTTACAAAAAATTGTCCATCGTGTAGAGTAAAGAGGATTATATGCTGCAACATAAGAGCTTCTCACAACCTCCAGCACCGGCCATTGGATGTCAAAGGCCTGAACACTAAGCTGTCCTGGAAATTATTTGAATTTTTAAGAAGATTCTGGAATATTCTCATCCGTCTTCTGTGATGTCTCACTGATTCTAAATTGCACATTATCAGTATTCAGCATTAGTAGCTGCTCACTCCTTTGCTTAATCCCCACTAATCTTCAATCTCCACCAGTCTGGCAACAAGTTGACATTTCAAATTTTTTAACCACTTGCACACAACTCTATTGTGCTACATGTGCAGAGTTATAGGGCTGAGGGCCCTTGGCCATGCTCACTAGACCTGTGACCACACTGTCACTAGAGGGCAGTAAGTGCACCAGAGACTATGATGATTTGATATGAGATTTCAATATTACAGATAGGAAAATTTGTTGAAATTTGTTTCACATCCAATTCTAACAAACTGGTCAAAAAATGTAATTTGTGTCCAAATCGATTCTACCCAAATAAAAAGTGCTCCAATTGCACCCAAAATTGGTGACACTCTGAGGTCTTCTAGGACTCATATTTTCTCTCTCTCTTCAATTTTTTTCTATTCCCTCTCATTCAAGCTCTTTCATGCAAAAGACAGCAATAGCAAATAATAAGTCACACAAACATATATAACTATGGGTAAAAGCATGGTTTAAAAACACACTGTGCCGTCAGATTTGTTATAGCTTTTAAAATTAGAAAATGTTCCAAAGATTGTCCCTTATTGGGGGCAGATGTCTGCCTGTGTTTAAACACACAAGGTGGTATTGGATAAAAACAGAAGCTTGTTCTGAACAAGCGGTCCAAAAATTAGGCCTTAACACTGGGGAAGATGCCTGCTTGTGTTTAAACCAGAGGTGGGCAAACTTTTTGACTTGTGGGCCACAATGGGTTCATATATTTGACCCGGGGGCCGGACCAAGAGTAGATGGATGGGGCGTTTGTGTGAATTAATATAAATTAAATGTAAATTTCGTAACATTAAAGGTTTAGTTTAATTAAAGGTAGATAAGCATAAAAAGAGTTATTGTACAAAACATTTATGCAATGCATTTATTTTTTAACATAGTATGTATAACTCCCCTTCAATTTTAGTGGGAACAGTGTTGTTGGTCTCCCTGGAGTTAGCTTTGTTGTTGCAATTCGCAGAATAGATACTGTGCCAGTATATAGGGTCCCCATAGTGCTTCCCCTCTTCTTTATAGTGCCCCCCCCATATTGTGCCAGTATATAGGGCCTCCATCATGCTTCCCCTCTTCTCCATAGTGCCCCCTCATATTGTGCCAGTATATAGGGCCCCCATAGTGCTTCCCCTCTTCTCCATAGTGCCCCCCATATTGTGCCAGTATATAGGGCCCCCATAGTGCTTCCCCTCTTCTTCATAGTTCCCCCCATATTGTGCCAGTATATAGGGCCCCCATAGTGCTTCCCCTCTTCTCCATAGTGCCCCCCATATTGTGCCAGTATATAGGGCCCCCATAGTGCTTCCCCTCTTCTTCATAGTTCCCCCCATATTGTGCCAGTATATAGGGCCCCCATAGTGCTTCCCCTCTTCTTCATAGTTCCCCCCATATTGTGCCAGTATATAGGGCCCCCATAGTGCTTCCGCTCTTCTCCATAGTGGCCCCCATAGTGCTTCCCCCTCTTCTCCATAGTGCCCCCCATATTTCGGCAGTATATAGGGCCCCCATAGTGCTTCCCCTCTTCTCCATAGTGACCCCCATAGTGCTTCCCCTCTTCTCCATAGTGGCCCCCATAGTGCTTCCCCCTCTTCTCCATAGTGCCCCCCATATTTCGGCAGTATATAGGGCCCCCATAGTGCTTCCCCTCTTCTTCATAGTGGCCCCAATAATGCTTCACCTCTTTTCCATAGTACCAATCCATATTGCTACAGTATACTATAAATAATAAAAACAATTAACACATATACTTACCTTATGCTGCTGTCAGTGATGCAATGCAGGTCTATTCCAGCCTGTGTCCCGCTCTGTACGGCTCAGGCGGCGCGATTACGTCATTGCGCCGCCTGCACCGGCTTCTGATAGGCTATCAGAGGAACGGGCAAGGGAGATGCCTCTGCCCTGCTCCTCCGCACCAATCATCTGTATCACTGTCCTGAGGACGGCGATACAGATGAATATGGAGATGAGCGCTTCCACTCCTACTGGCTCCGGACAGCTCTGCGGGCCAGATAAAAAGGTCCGCCGGGCCATAGTTTACCCATCACTGGTTTAAACACATGGTAGTATCAGGATTTTGGGAAACAGAAAAAGGTGCAATTGGTCATCCCCTGGCTGCGACCAAACTATACAGTGCAATTAACGCACTAATATACACTTGATTGCACACTTATAGAAGAATTGCAATAGGTTTTATGGAAAAAATACAGGCCTAATTGGATGTCCACTGGCTGAGACCAAACTGTACACTGCTATTAACACACTTAGATTTTTTGCACACTTTTCTAGAAAAAAAAAAAAAAAGGTACAAATATGTAGTGTAAGAAGAGAAACATATGCTGGTGATTCTGGGAAATATGCCTATTGTACACTTATGAACTGTAGGAGTTTTGTAATAGGCTTTTGGACAAAAAAAATCTGTCTTCTGCACAGATAAAAACCGACAGTCTCTTGAAAAGCTCATATCTAATGCTTTACCACATGAGGTTATGAACAGATCTTGCCTGGCTACTAGACCAGCCATCATCCTTCCTCCTGATTGGCTGTCAGGCTGACTGTAAAGCATTGTGGGGAAGCCCACCGGCCAGGACCCCCCCGGGTCATGTGATCCTCCGTCTTCATTCTCCCTACTCTCACTGGTATACTGGATTTTAATTCTAACATGGTGGGTGCCATTTTGCACAAGTCATCCGAAGCAAATAGCCGAAACTTCAGATTTGCTTGGGAGAAGAATTTTTGATAGTTAAATTCATGCTGAATTAATTCGCTCATCTCTAGTTATTATACAAACTTCTCAATGAGCACTGTGTATATATAGCTGTAAGGCCTGGATGAGCCCAATGATCACATGGATGTCTGCATATCATTCAAATATATTTTTATATTTTACATTATTAATCAGATGAAGCTGAAAAATTTGCTTCTGGTGTTTGCATATGGCCAAATAAACAATGCATTTGGATGGTATACCAGTGTTTTTTTCTTGGCATTGTCATGGGGGTGATACACTTGTCCTTATGAATGGACAAAGGCAACTGTTTTGTCTTTGCTATAGGGTGTTGATCATATTGAAACAAGATAGTTTGATGCTCTCACAATATAAAAATAAAAAAAACATACAGATTCCTCCCCTGCAAAAAAAGTGAAAATACAAGTAAAACACTAACATAAAAAATATAAATTAAGTAAAAAGAACCTAAATGCTTTCATCAAGCCAAACCACAACCTTTGCCCTGGACCACACTAAGCATGCTAACATTATTACACTTTTATGTGTGAATATATATATATATATATATATATATATACACTCACCTAAAGAATTATTAGGAACACCATACTAATACGGTGTTGGACCCCCTTTTGCCTTCAGAACTGCCTTAATTCTACGTGGCATTGATTCAACAAGGTGCTGATAGCATTCTTTAGAAATTTTGGGCCATATTGATAGGATAGCATCTTGCAGTTGATGGAGATTTGAGGGATGCACATCCAGGGCACGAAGCTCCCGTTCCACCACATCCCAAAGATGCAATATTGGGTTGAGATCTGGTGACTGTGGGGGCCATTTTAGTACAGTGAACTCATTGTCATGTTCAAGAAACCAATTTGAAATGATTCGAGCTTTGTGACATGGTGCATTATCCTGCTGGAAGTAGCCATCAGAGGATGGGTACATGGTGGTCATGAAGGGATGGACATGGTCAGAAACAATGCAGGTAGCCCGTGGCATTTAAACGATGGCCAATTGGCACTAAGGGGCCTAAAGTGTGCCCAGAAAACATCCCCCACACCATTACACCACCACCACCAGCCTGCACAGTGGTAACAAGGCATGATGGATACATGTTCTCATTCTGTTTACGCCAAATTCAGACTCTACCATTTGAATGTCTCAACAGAAATCGAGACTCATCAGACCAGGCAACATTTTTCCAGTCTTCAACAGTCCAATTTTGGTGAGCTTGTGCAAATTGTAGCCTCTTTTTCCTATTTGTAGTGGAGATGAACGGTACCCGGTGGGGTCTTCTGCTGTTGTAGCCCACCTTTCTTTCCCATTCTGACATTCAGTTTGGAGTTCAGGAGATTGTCTTGACCAGGACCACAACCCTACATGCATTGAAGCAACTGCCATGTGATTGGTTACTAGATAATCGCATTAATGAGAAATAGAACAGGTGTTCCTAATAATTCTTTAGGTGAGTGTATATACTGTCTGGCACAAGGAAAGGTATGGAGTGGGGTTTGGCATGCATGTTGGTACCTGCATCCCTTGGAAGTAATGGAGGCCATTTTGGCACCAAAAATTGTAAAAGGCAGAATGGACTCAGCATGCATGTAGGATCCAACACTTCCTGAACTTTATGGAGGCCATAATGGCGCATAACAGGTAGTATTTAGTGTTAGGTTCCCGTCTTATAGAGATCGCCTTGACGTTCGGCGGACGGGCTCAGATGGTTTTGTACAAAATGCATTTGCCAAGTATCTCACTTTATAAATAAGCGTAGCATTAGCACTTTTATGTTTTTTGTGACTATGGTATTGTTGTACTTTATCTGGTTTGCAAAGTGCTGTTGCATTGTCTTTATATATATATATATATATATATATATATAATATATATTTGTAAGTTTCACATTACCTCTAAAATCTCATAAAAGTAAATAAAGTCCTATCTGTCAAAAGAAAGGTGGAAAATGTTATTGCCATAAAAAATGCACATACGATGCAAACTATTGCAAGTTGATATTGTTGTGGTGTGCTGGATTAGCTGATTGACTTGGTCAACCATCTTGTAAGCAGAGCAAAATGTGCTGCTTTTTTTTATTTTCTGTTGTATGAGGCAGCTAATGCTATCCATATACAAATGAGCAGTTAAGTGCACTGAGAGTGGGCTCGAGCCACCTTATGCACCCTTACTCCTCCTTCTACTGCCAGCACCTCCTCTGTCTTGATTGACAGGGACTGGTTCCTGCATGGTCATCTCACCTGGTCTTGTCTAACCAAGAAAGAAAGGGATGGGCTGGCAGAGGAAGAGGGAGGAACAGGGATGCACAGAGTGACTTGGGACCACCCTCGGTGCACTTAACTGCTCATTTGCATGTAGATTAAAAGTAATTTTTCTTCAGAATGAAGCAACCAATCTACCTAACAAAGGTATGCTTTTAATCATCAGGATCAACTCTACCAGGCATTATATCTGGTTCAGAAGTGGATTGGTAACTTAAAGTAGCCCTGAAAAAAAAAATAAACATGGCCCCATTTTGTAGGCAGGTCAAAATTCACAGAAGACGGGACAAAACAAGTTGGGAGGACAAGAAAAGTAGGCAGGGCCTGCAGTACCGAAGTTCAGCACAGAATATTGCCCCAGCAGAACCAAATACCACAGGGCAGCACATAATACAGCCGCCCCAACCACAATATTCAACTGTATCATCGTCATGAGGACAGTAATACAGTTGAGTTCATGAGGGCACCTGTGACCTTTGAGCATCGGATCATTATGTACCTGGCCTGCGGCCATCAAGAGGACTTGAGTGGCCCCCTGGGAATTGTCCCACTAGGAAATTTCCCTGTAGGGTCTATGGCCAATCCGCCCCTGCCTGGTTTAATAGGGTTGATTTTGCTGACAGATGATCTCTAAATTGAAATAGTAGAATGGGCATAAACTGGAGATTAGTGGCCCTTTCATTCTGCTAATTGGTTTGAGTCCCTGATGGCACATTGATGGACTATCTTAAATGAGCAAGTAGAGACAAAATTATACATTCTCAGGCCTTGGGGGTCTGTGCCAGATTGTAAAAACACTCACTTGCCCATAGTTTGCAGCAATACCTCAGACAACCTGTGGAGGCACTGTTTTTTTTTTGGGAAGAAAGCATCCAATGTTTTTCCAAATCTATGAACCCCTTTAACCTGAGGAAATATCCTGGTACTGAAGTGGTTAACTATAAATTACTTACATCAGTCTCTTCCCGAAATCTATGCTCCTAATCTCTTCTTGTATTTTATGCATTTTGTGCCACAACCTGAGCCAAAAACTACATATAATAGTTTAAATTATTTTTAATGCAGCTTAATCTTAACATCTGTGAAGCGCCCGTCATTACTCTGAGTTATACTGATTATTACTTTGAATGATATCTTAAAATCTCTGCCCTCAAGCGAAAGGGACTCTGGAGTTTAATCTATCATTCAGTCTCTTTATATCCTGTATCCTCTTGATATAATCTTCTAGACATTGGGATGAATTATCTGAACGGCTGGGTTCACATACTTCTAGTGAAACAGTTCCCAATCATGTAGTAAACCCAAAAGTGATTCATCATTAGCTATATGTATTATCCCTTTGCCTAGAACCCGCCCCTAGATCTGAAGGTCTTCGAGTCAGAAGACATGGCATGGCAGCTGGTGGCATTCATAGGTCACAGACTTCCATCGGTGACTTGTCTCATCATGAGATGAGTGTAGACAGATGTATATGTTAAATGTACAAATATCACATACACAAGTCAAAATGCACATTGCTGGGTGATGAGAGATGAAGGCTGTCTAAGCTGAGAGCCATCATGCTGAAAGCCCCTGCCTTGGGCCCCAGGAGAGCTTGCCCCATCCTTGTTCTCTGGAAAGAGATGTTTTAAAGGGGTTATCCCATGAAAGTATTACTATGCAATGAATTATACATGCAATGTACATTACATTTTCCTCTCTGGTAGTGCCCCCTGCTATTTATCCTTGTGTCCACCTTCTTCGCCTTCTCTCAGTGGTGGACTAACCTGCTCAGCAGCTTCCCTGCCTCCTTCCTCACCACAGTGCAGATGTAGTAATCTTATAGAGAAGCAGGTGAAGTCGCCCAGACACCCTTCCTTAATTCTGCTCTACTTCTAAACCCAAAGAAATATATACATTTCTATCTCTCTCTAGACAGTCTAGAAGAACATTGTTAGATTCATCTTTATCTCTGGGGGACTATGAGGGACTGTTTTCTAATTGCAATGCATCCTGGGAGATTCAGGTTCTTGGTTGTCTCATGAGAGCTGCTGCCCACCCACAGAAAATCCAACAGATCAGTGAGTGAGAGAGTTTTAAATTTGTGGGATAACCCCTTTAAGATGAACCTTTAACCCCCTCTACCCCTAGACTTTGTGTTTTCCACTCCCCGCATTCCCAAAGCCATAACTTTTATTTTTCCGTTCACATAGTTGTATGAGGGCTAATTTCTGTGGAACAAGTTGCGGAAAAATCTTTTCATTGATACCATTCTGGGGCGTGTATGACTTTCTGATCACTTTTATTACATTTTTTGTGGGAGGAGAAACGGAAACATCGGCCATGTTGAACCATTTTTTTTCGTTTAGCCTTTTTCTGTATGGGATTAATACTTTTATATTTTGATAGTACACGTGTTTACGCACGCAGTGATACTCATGATGTGTATTTTTTTTTTATTCTGATTTTGGGGAAAAAACTTCATTCATTTTTTTGTACACTTTTTAATTTCCCATAGTGCAGAATAGATGCAGTGAGTTGTGAGAACAGAGGTGCAAAAGACTACAATAAAGGAGTGTTCATGTTGTAGTGGTGTGTACCCTAAGGAGACACTGCAGGGGCCCATAAAGCAGCTACAGTCACATTCCTTGTTACCAAGCTGTAGGCCGATCCTTGGTCCACTATATAAGCCACAGTTACGTGGAAAAAGCAGTCAATTGAGCTAATTGAAACCAGTGGATGATTTTGCTGCACAGTGTTGCTGTGAAATGAGGGTTGTAATTTCTCAACTAAAGTAAATAGGTTAAAATTTGGGGATATCCCACTGTGCAGTACTTTTGAAATTTTTAGAACATGATCTCTTGACCCCTGTGCCACCCAAAAAGAAAAAAGCACCAAGCAGTATAATAGAACATGATCTCTTGACCCCTGTGCCACCCAAAAAGAAAAAAGCACCAAACAGTATAAAGGAACAAAGGGGGTCATTTATCAATCTGAAATATGCAGCAGGCGCCCCCCCCCCAGGGCCCTTTATAAGGAAAAAGTACTTGTTTCATGATGCCAGTTGCAATGAAGCAACAAGGGCACAGAGCCTCTTTTTAGTGATGTAGTAGATGGTACCTAGGTGTAGGAATGCCAGAGTGGTGTAGGGTGGCCTAAATGTCCCTTAATGTTGGTGCATGTGTCACGGTGCTCTTACCTGGATATGCTGGACCCTAGGAGTTGGCTCCGAAGCAATGAAAAGGGGCGTTGTTGATGAAGGGGATTAAGGAATAAATTGAGTCCAGACCTTGCATGTAGTTGAACAGCAGCTTTACTTGGATAAACAGTCATCAGAAACAGTCTTCAAACTTTGTCTTGGTCCCAGCAGGCTTTGGCATTAACTGTGGCAGGCAAACTCCTCTGTGCTACATCTGTCGCTCTCTGGCTCTGCTCTGCTGACAGGCTGGCTGTATAATTTAGCTTTAGCTGTAGGCTGTAACTTCTCTTTGTAGTCTGTCTCTAATTTGTCAAGGGAACTTTACTCCTGGCTTCAGAGGCTTCCAGCTTCTGCCTCCATGTCCAGCTGAGCTGAAGGTGCTCCAGCTGGCCTGGGCAAGGCCACGTCCAACCGGTAAGTGCACCTGCTGCACACCCTCCCTTGGCAGGGGGTAAGCTAAACTTTCCCCTAGAAGGGGGTAAGCTAAACTGACTCTAACTAGATTAGTCTCCTCCCTCCTTGCAGCAAGTGGCCACTACACCACAGAGGGGGGTTAGAATGGACAGGAACAGCTCCATCCTCTGTGAGATAGCTCTGCTGTGTTTGCTGCCACCTGCTGGTGAACCAGGCATATTACACGTGAACACAAACATGAAAATAGATATGCACATTATGCAGGACTTGGAAATAAATACATGTGATGACATTAGGTTAACCATAGGAGATAGTAGCGAGGTGCAGAAGTGGTAATGCCACTCTGGGGCATTACAAATACTCTTAAATTAGGCGTATTTCAGGCGGAGATTGCGGCGCAACATTTAGTTTTGCTGCAATCTGTGACTTTTCGCTGCTCATGCCAGGTCTACAAAAGTGGGCATGGTGTGGAGGGGGAGGAGCCGGTAGGCCCATCTCATTTACCATTTTCTATGCCTGTTTTAGGCGCAGAAAAGGGTCTAAATGTAAGACCGCTAGGAAGCTGTCTTACATTTACAACTGGCGGAGGATCACCCAAAGCGGGGACATAACTTCGGCGGATTCACCACTAGCTTAGGGGTTTAGTAAGACCTGCGTCTAAATAAATGTGCCCCACAGTGTACTTCTTATTAATGCTGAACACTGCAGTACCTTTTTTCTTCCCATCTTCCTAACATGAGCCAAAGACGCGCTTGGAAGGTAGACAGCTGCTGCCAACGATCAGCTATGGCGGCAGATAAACTGTCTGCAGTGAAGCATTTTACATCATTTTTAATATGTACATTTCATAAACATTTAGAAAGGCAGGGCTGGGGTAAGGAGGCAAAATCTCAGGCAGGGAGACCAGAGGCAGGCTGAGGAGCCTCTGCATCATATCATTATCTGGCATCTTCAACTTTTAGTAGACTGCTAATTCAGTAGAAGGATTCTCCATACCAGAGGTCATTCAGAGGGGAGACTTTACATACAGGTTTCCAAAAAAAATTTACATATTTCCCACATTTACAAAAACACATTATAAAAGAACAAAAAAAATATGAAATGACAGTTGCACTTTAACCGCCAGATATACCTGACCCCCTGAGATTAGTTATTAACTGCAAAACTGCTCCAGAACACCAGTAGTGCTAACCTCAAAAACCCCTCAATGTTAAATGATATACATATGATGTAACTTAGCATACAAGTGACAAAGCCATATAATGGGATGCACTTGCCCTTGCAGAGGACATCCCTCCCCCCTTAGGGTACTTTCACACTTGCGGAAGGAAGGATCCGACAGGCTGTTCACCCTGTCGGATCCATCCTTCCACTGTTTCGCCGTGCGGCCGGACCGCCGCTCCGTCCCCATTGACTATAATGGGGACGGGGGCGGAGCTCCGGCGCAGTACGGCAGTTCGCGGTGAGAGGCCGCCGGACTAAAAAGTCGGACATGCAGGACTTTTAGTCCGGCGGCCTTTCGCCGTGCACTACCGTGCTGCTCCAGAGCTCCGCCCTGTCCCCGTTATAGTCAATGGGGACGGAGCGGCGGTCCGGCGGCACGGCAAAATAGCGGAAGTACGGATCTGACAGGATGAACAGCCTGTCGGATCCGTCCTGCCGCAAGTGTGAAAGTACCCTCACCTAAACATGATTCGAAGGGCACACACATCACAACTGTGGTCTACTGAAAGAGGTCTCTTTAAGACCATGCAGACCTTAAGTTATATTAAAATGTAGATGTTCCTTTCAAGACCTCTGACAATTACACCCCTCCCAGCAAAGTTTATTGTGTCAGCGCTCATCGGCGCTTGTACTGTTCTGTCCTCAGATCCGATTCTAGTTATTTCTGTGTGTTTATCAGCTTAGACATTGCTATTACCTGTGTTGTATTCCATCTGCATTATATTGTATGGTAACAGCACCATCTACTGGTGAGTTTAGTGTATTTTGTTTAGCCTCAAGTTCCCAAGGTATTGTGGGTAGTTCCTGGTTCTTTGTCTCTTGTGCTTGTTTAGAAGCAGCAGCCATCTTATGTCTTAGAAGCCACACTCTCACTTGTTTTTCTGCTCATCATCTGTTAGGGTACTTTCACACTTGTGGCAGAGGATTCCGGCCGGCAATCCATCCGCAAACGGATGGCATTTGTCAGACGGATCCGGATGCATTGAAATACCGGATCCGTCTCTCTGGTGTCATCCGTAAAAACTGATCCAGTATTATTATTTTTTTGCATTTTTAAAGGTCTGCGCATGCACAGACTGGAAAGCCGGATCCATTTTGCCGGAACACTTAATGCCGGATCCGGCACTAATACATTTCAATGCCGGCATTCCAGCAAGTGTTCAGTATTTTTGGCCAGAGAGAAAACTGCAGCATGCTGCGGTATTTTCTCCATCCGAAAAACTTAAAGGGAACCTGTCACCAGGATTTTGTGCATAGAGCTGGGGACATGGGCTGCTAGATGGCCGCTAGCACATCTGCAATACCCAGTCCCCATAGCTCTGTGTGCTTTTATTGTGTTAAAAAACCGTTTTGATCCATATGCAAATGAACCTGATATGAGTCCTGTGTCCGGAGATGAGTCCAATTTTCTGAGCGCAGCACCGCCCTGCGTCCTCCAAATCTCCTCCTTGCTGGCTGACGTCACAGAGCTGGAGCGCTGAAATCTCGCGATGCGCGAGCTAGCGCATGCGTAGTTCGTTCCCTGTGCTGATGCCAGCACAGGAAATGAACATGATGCCAACAATGCGCATGCGCTAGCTCGCGCATCGCGAGATTTCGGCGCTCCAGCTCTGTGACGTCAGCCAGCAAGGAGGAGATTCGGAGGACGCGGGGCGGTGCTGGGCTCAGAAAATCGGACTCATCTCCGGATACAGGACTCATATCAGGTTCATTTGCATATGGATCAAAACGGTTTTTTAACACAATAAAAGCACACAGAGCTATGGGGACTGGGTATTGCAGATGTGCTAGCGGCCATCTAGCAGCCCATGTCCCCAGCTCTATGCACAAAATCCTGGTGACAGGTTCCCTTTAAGAGGGACTGAACTGATGCATCCTGAACGGATTGCTCTCCATTCAGAATGCATTAGGATAAAACTGATCAGTTTTTTTTCCGGTATTGAGCCCATAGGATAGAACTGAATACCGGAAAAGAAAAACGCTAGTGTGAAAGTCCCCTTATACAGCCTGCATTTAATAGCATTGTCATTGCATTATTACCTCATGTACTGTATGTATAGCAGATTATTCTGTATCTTATAAAATATACTATGGATATCTATGTTCTGAAATACTACTGGTTTTATTCTGTAGTTTCACCTTTCCTGTCACAATCTACTAGCAATAAAAGAGAAGGTTACAGCTGCACAGCATTTTTCCTATGAAGACAGGGGGTTTAGCTACATGTCAGATTACACACCGTGCTAACGTGTATGAGGATGGTATATGTACCATTAGTTAAAACACTATTACCTATTTTTCCTCTTGCAGTAAAACTGAAAAAAAGTATCAGTAGCTACCGCCATGAGGAGGCCAATCAATACCTCGGACATTGATTTCTTACCTAGAGATTATGTAACCATGTCTGAGAAATCTTAAGGAATTTTTTAAACTGACGTTCCGCTTAACAAGCAGAAGCCGCTGATGGCTCATTATAAGTTTTAGGTTTCATTACACTGGTCTACAGAAACATTAATAAACCTCAGAAGCTTGTGTTACAAGTGAACCTGCAGAAAGAGGAGATCATTAGCAAAGTGGGAGCAAAGAGCTGCATACCGCCATTATTTGTCATCATCAATTATAATAATGATATTAATACACTCCTTAAAGGGATTTTACAGATTACTATGGTTTTAACAGATATCCTCATATCATTGCTTACTTCATGTACATGTTCCCCATGCTTTTTCATTTATTTATTTTTTAACCCACATAAAAAATGACTCTGGTTTGTTTCCATCCAGTACGTAGCACTTCCTGTTGCTGTATCCAACCAAACCCATGATGCGCTTCTCCTTTATTTACCAAAGAGCTGTATAAGGCCCCTTTCACACGGGCGAGTTTTCCGCGCGGGTGCAATGCGTGAGGTGAACGCATTGCACCCGCACTGAATCCGGACCCATTCACTTCTATGGGGCTGTGCACATGAGCGGTGATTTTCACGCACCACTTATGCGCTGCGTAAAAATCGCAGCATGCTCTATATTGTGCGTTCCAGGCCCCATAGAAGTGAATGAGGCTGCGTGAAAATCGCAAGCATCCGCAAGTAAGTGCGGATGTGGTGCGATTTTCACGCACGGTTGCTAGGAGACGATCGGGATGGAGACCCGATCATTATTATTTTCCCTTATAACATATATATAAGTTATATAAGGTTATAAGGGAAAATAGCATTTTGAATACAGAATGCATAGTACAATAGGGCTGGAGGGGTTAAAAAAATAAAAACAAAATTTAACTCTTTTTGCTGTGTGCAGGAAAAGGACCTGTGGTGACGTCACTCCGGTAATCACATGGTCCATCACATGATCTTTTTCCATGGT
The DNA here is from genome assembly GCF_014858855.1 of Bufo gargarizans. Lineage (NCBI taxonomy): Eukaryota > Metazoa > Chordata > Amphibia > Anura > Bufonidae > Bufo > Bufo gargarizans. Next base: position 36,749,335 of record NC_058084.1, read on the forward strand.
GATGGATCATGTGATGGACCATGTGATGAGCGCAGTGACGTCACCACAGGTCCTTTTCCTGCACACAGCAAAAAAGAAGACAGAAGAGAAGCCGGGCTGCGCGGGCAAGTGGATGAAGGTGAGTTAAATTATTTTATTATTTTTTTTAACCCCTCCAGCGCTTTTGTACTAAGCATTCTGTATTAAGAATGCTATTATTTTCCCTTATAACCATGGTATAAGGGAAAATAATACAATCTACCCAGCACCTAACCCAAACATGCCGATTTTTCTCAGACGACTGCAAAACGCATTACAATGTTTTGCACTCGCGCGGAAAAATCACACATTTTCCCGTAACGCACCCGCCTCTTATCCGGGCAAAAAACATGACGCCCGTGTGAAAGAGGCCTAAGGGCTTATTTTTACACTTTGGAGTGTGTATGACGTATTGATCACTTTTTATTCAATTTGTTTGAGAGGTGAATGAATGAAAAAACTGTGAATTGGCCATTTTGTCCCGCCCCTTCGATTAAGGCATTCACTGTACTGGATAATGTAATTATGTTTATATTTTAATAGTACAGGAATTTTGGTACATGGAGGTGCTAATGATGTTTATTTTTGTCATAGTTTAATTTAATATGGGGAAATATTTGATTGTTTACATTTATTTATTTTTTAACGGGCGCCTCCCCCCAGGGTCCTCTCTGTCGCGTCCCAGGTGTTGGAAATGCCGAGTGGTATGTTGCAGCCTAAAATGTCTCTTTATGTGTGTTACGGTGCTCCTACCTGGATACCGCTGGAGTCCAGGCTTTGGCTCTAAAGCAATAAAAAGGGGGAATAATTGAGGGATTTGAAAGAATAGCTTGAGTCGAGACCTTGAGATGAAGTTTAATGGCAGCTTTACTTGAATAAACGTTTCTTCAAACTGTTTTCTGGCTTTGTCTTGATTCTAGCAGGCTTTAGCATGAACTGGCAGGCAAACTCAACTCTGCTTTATCTCTTTCTCTCTGCTGTACTGACAAGCTGACTGAATAACTTGGCTTCTTCTTGATGCTGCACTTCACTCTGTAGTCGGACTTATGTTCAGCCAAGGAACTTTTCTCCTGACTCCTGAGGCTTTAGGCTTCCGCCTTCATGACCAGTAGAGCTTAAGGTGCTCTAACTGGCATGGGCACGTCCAACAGAGACACGCCCCTGTACTCCCTTCCCCTTGCTGGGGTAAACTAGACTGACTCTAACTGGTCCCCACCCTTCCTGCAGGACGTAGGACTAGCCCACTTCTGTCCAGAGGGGGTTTGAATGGAATGGAAAGCTCCATTCTACCCAAGTACAGCTCTGCTGAGTTTGTTGTGACCTGCTGCGAACCAGGCACATTACTTGTAGTAAACAGTTACGTAACAAGAATTTTAATGCATTGTGGAGGACCAGGAAAGATATACCTAAGATAACATTATAGTAGCGCATTAGAGATAGTAGCAGGGTACAGTAGTGGTAACACCACTCTGGGGTGTTACAAGTCCCTCTAGGCGACCTTAACATGTGATCGTCAGATGGCTTGTCCCATAGACTGCATTGATTTACCATTGCAGCTTATGGGAGTTTTATGTTCCCGCAGGCAGAGCTCGGAGCATTCAGAAGGTCCGAGGCTGCCACAGCAAGTGTTCAACTTCCCCAATCTCGGCATGAGGGACCCGTTCGGGGCCCAGGAGCTTTCCCAGGAAATTAGATGCAGTGGTGGCAATTGACCATGGCATCTGAGGGGTTATATGCCCCTGATCGGTGTTATTGTCTGAGCAGGCGCCATGTTTAAAGACCGTACATGTATGGTGGTGGTCAGGAATGGGTTAAAGGATGTTGATACGAACAGGAAACCCCCCTTAATGTGACTGATATCTGTAACATATGTGCTTAATGTAAGATCATGTTTGACTGTGTATGCTGGAAAAATCTCCCGACATCATATCCCCTGTTCTCCACCATTAACCTCTGCAAAGAAGGGTTTCGATAACGATTCCCTGAATAGACATGAATTGGCAGTGGTGAGGGTGACACTGATGGAACAGTAGCATAGAGAGGAATGGAGCTGAGGGTCATCACCTGGAAATCAATCATAATGTGATAGGCCAGAGTAGACAAGACAGAAGCATAGTTACTAGAAATTGAGCCGAGGGTCAGAGCCAGGAGTGGAACAATAGGTTCAAGGTGAGCAATCCAAAGGACAAGGCAGGAACGTAGTCAGGAATAAGGCTGAGGAGGTTATGATCAAGGTCATATTCAGGAGTCGATGCAATAGAAGAAACACTTGCACAAGAGCCAAGACAGGATAAACTTTAAAAGGCAAAGAATGTCTGGACAATTCTCCTTTAAAGGGCCATGGGGAATAACATAGGTTGAAGCAGGGGTGGAGGAAGTGTCTGGTAGGGGCTTCGGCCGATCACCGGAATGCGCTGCTTGGACTGGCAGGCTGAATACCAGTCTCATATGATGAAAGTCTCTGATATCAATAGCTGTTCTAAAACAGAACTAACTGTGTGCCAACTGTGTTGTACATGTCTCCACTATCTTTAGACATGGATAAACATGGAGTCCCATCCCAGACTAAAAAGCCCCCCGCCCCGTCACAACGTGACACACTCATATTAATGGTAACGTTCAGCTTTAAAGGGGTTTTACAGTTTTATAAATCCTATGGTAAATATCCACCTTTTAACGTCATGTTGTATTTAGGGCAAAAATTCTGTGCTAATTTATTTCTTAGTGTTTCTTTAAAGTGTCACAAACCTTTTAACAAACTTTGCAATAAACAATAGGTCAGTGTGTGTACATGAGTAGAGATGAACGAATTTCATATTTTGAAATTCTTTCACGCTTTGTTTACTGGTAAAAGGTGAATTGCGTTATGGATTCCGTTACCACCGACCTTAACGCAATTCTATGACGGAATGCATAACGGAATGCCTTTAGAGGCATCCCATTATTCATTCAGTCATAATAGAAGTCTATGGGCTGCAAAACAGATCCGTTCAATTTCCGTTATACAGGGAAGTCCTCTCCTGTATAACGGAAATGGGACAGATCCATTTTGCAGCCCATAGACTTTTATTATGACGGAATGAATAACGGAATGCCTCTAAAGGCATTCAGTTATGCATTCCGTCATAGAATTACGTTATGGTCCGTGGTAACGGAATCCATAACACAATTCACCTTTTACCAGTAAACCAAGTGTGAACGAATTTCAAAATATGAAATTAGCTAATCTCTATACATGAGGAATCTATTTATCGCCATTATATCACTTGTATCTGGCATTTTGTGAATGCCTAGTTTGCAGTTCTCTCATACTAGCTCTCATTCACTGCACACAGAAAGTAGAGGAGAATCTGCTTCCTAACCTTTTCTTATTCACTCAGAATTATGCCCAGGATCATCAAGGACATTACAGAGAAACGCTGACTTGTACGGTTGTGAATAAAGCTCTTAGGAAGTGTATATCTTAGCCCAAGTAGCTACAGAAGTCTACTTGTTTGTGTATGTTCTTTGCTCACTCCTCCCTACTCACCTCTCCATAGACATTGACATGTGTAATATGATACTCCTGTGGAGATGGTCCTTCTTGGATGAGATTAAGGTATTTTTCAAAGAGAAAGGCAATTAGCAAGAGGGGGAAGGGAGAAGTAAACAGTTTATAACACGAGAAGTAGATATTTCTCACTAATAAGACATATTACAAAGTTTCTTGTACTATAGATTTATGCAAAGTTCTGTGAAAAGTTAGTGACCAATTAAATCAGTCAGAGATCTGTTTTTCTCATAGGAAGCTCCAAATCACCTGCATAGACGTAGGGTTATATGATAAAATTCTGAACGCACCCAATAGGAGGAGCGTCCACATACTGTTCTATTACTGAGTTCAGTGTATGGTATATAAACAATATGCAGTAAGCTTCTCAGTAGGAAGAAGCTCCTAAGCTTCCATATCAAATCGGTGAGGGTCTGACTCTTGGCACCTTTACTGATCAGCTTATTTTTACTAGTTTCGGCACTGAAGCTATTCAAGACTACACTGTGTTGGGGCCGTACCTGGCTACTGTAGTGCTGCTCCCATTTACTTGGCCACCCTCAGACACTAGGACCCAGGTGCGACTGCTGCCTCTGTACCCCCTATAGTTACTATTAGTGATGAGCGAAGCGAGCTTCGGATGTTACATCTGAAGTGGCTTGCTTCAAAACTTCGGAATATTACCGTACGGAGATCTGCCTCCGTGCAGCATTAAAATGTAGAGGCTCCAATGAGCCGAAGTCAGTTACTCGCAAAGTCACGTAAGACTTTATTGAATAACTCCAGTAATTGATTTTTAAAGTGGAAAACCGCTTGAAAACTTGGAACCAAACTCGGCTTTGGTTCCGACTGGTACCTCGGAACCAAAGCCGAGTTCAGTTTCAAGTTTTAAATGGTTTTCCACTGTAAAAATTAATTACTGAAGTTATTCAACTAAGTCAGTGGTGGCGAACCTATGGCACAGGTGCCAGGGCGGCACTCAGAGTCCTCTCTGTGGGCACCCACACCCTGGAAAAAGTCTATGGTGTACCAATATGCCTTAGACTTTTCTTGCCATTCATCAGCGCAGGGCGTTATATGAACGGCACAAGCAGTGCACTGAATGTAGGCAGGATATTATAGCTGAATGATAAAGTACATTGAAGATATACTATATTGGACTCTAGTATTCAGGTTATATTGCTGTGTTGGCACTTTGCGATACATAAGTGGGTTTTGGGTTGCAGTTTGGGCACTCAGCCACTAAAAGGTTCACTTTCACTGAACTAAGTCAATCTCAATTTCGTGAATAACTTCGGTTTATCGGAACCCATACATTCTAATACTGTGCATAGACGAATCTACGTATAGTATTAATACAAAGTTATGAACGAAGTGACTTTGGACGTAACATCCGAAGCTTGCTTTGCTCATCACTAGTTACTATCTATTATATATCGCGCACAGCCAATATCACTGTTTCATCGCTTGTGAAGCAGTCATAATATTTCTCGCTAACCGCCATGTATGCCAACATTGAGCATAAATCAGATCAAACATTACTGAAGAGTCTTAATGCGGATCGTAATACATGTCTGGTTACAGTGAATAGAAGACATGAACGCATTGTCTTGAGATAAGTGCAATGCCAGCTGTTAAAATTATATATCCATTTCTTATGTAACTGCAGACATGACAAACCTTGCACGGCAGCGATTATCGGTCGGTGTTTGACAGGATGCGAAAACAGAAGGACGAAATATTTTCTAGAGAAAAGTGGAAGTGAGATGACAACTAACAACAAAAGCTGCAGCACCATATAAGACAGAAACGTCTAATGTCTCCTGTGTTCTTATGGACACTATTCCATCTGGCTGGTGAAATAGCATCAGAACCTAAAGGGACAACCGGTTTAGCACCACCTGGGTATAGGCAAATGAGAAACTCAGCTCTGCTACATCACTGGTCTAAACAGCAAGCAAATTCCCCACAGGAAAGAGACAGAGGGTTTGATTCGTCCCTTCAGCATAACAGAGTAGCATCCAAGTTATAACGGCACTTGGTGAGGTGAAGTTATAGCACCATCATAAGATAAAAATAAATACCTGCCCGTCTGGGCTCTACCTAATACACCTGTCACACCTATAGAGTCCTGTTCACACCAGGGAGATCAGGCTTCACTCAGCCTTACGGTCAGCCAGTCACTAAGCTCTAACCACTAGCCCCAGTCTGATTCATGTCAAGTGAAAACCAAGATACAGTATGTATGTGTAGGTAGGGACATCTATATCTTTGTTCATCAAGATCTACACAAGGCCTTCATGACAACAATGCTCCAGATAGAAATTTGCAACACTGGCTAAAGGCTAGTGATGAGCGGCATATGCAATATTCATTTTCATTTTATCAGGTCTGAGTAGATATTACTGATTGGTGCACTAAGTATAGTTGTGACATCACAGCACAATGTCTGTAGCATGTATGTATGGACAGCAGAGAAACAGTAATTCCTATCACACTACCTAACACCCTGTACTGGAACCTATCAGCTATACTGTATCACTATGTAACCTACACTGACTATCTCCCACTCTCTGTATTATATATATATATATATATGAGCTAACTAACTATCTAATGTAATTGGATAAGGAATAGGATCCAGATGAAAGCACAGAGCACAGCAATGTCACTGCTCTCTCTCTCAGAACTGCAAATAAACAGCAGAAAATGGCTGCTGGGGAGGTTCTTATATAGTAAGGGGTAGGCAACTTTCCTATTGGTTGCTAGGGATGTTGGTAAGCTCTGACAAAGATATTGCAGCCTTCTCATTGGCCGACAAGCAAGAAGGGAGGATACTGATCAAAAAAAAAAAAAATTGGAGAATATTCGCAATTACAAATATATAGCACTATATTCCACATCTTCGCAAATTCTTGAAGTGCAGATATTCGTGATAAAAATTAGCGATTAGAATATTCACAATCAACACTACTAACTACACAGGTCAGCTCTCCTGGATTTTTTCCCCCAGACTGACATTCTGAGGTCTGCTTTATTCCCAGTGATGATCCCTACAGGCCTCACCTGGGAACACCTCGGGCTAGGAGAAAAACCTGTAATGGAGGAGTGTGGACTGGGAAATCCCTCTACCAAACCTATCTCCCAGTCCAAAGAAATCCAGCCCATCTAAACTTAAACAACGAGCTCCAGCAGACTATGTTCTGCTGAAGCAAATGCATCTTTCTGGATTTCAGCTACCTCACCCAGCTGAGGAACCTGGGTGAGATATGTAACACCCCAGAGTTGTGTTATGAAACTCTTTTACCCCGCTACAATCTCTTAAGAGCATTTACATTGTCATCTAATGTAATTTCACATAACATCCTCACAAATGTGCATTATGAACAGTGTTAATTGTATGTTGCTGCAATTTCCATGTTCACCAGCAGGTCGCAGCAATGTGTTAGCAAGGAGCTAGAGCCAGTTTAGTGTTCCTAGGCTGGAATAGTTCATTCCAGTTTAGCTCCCCCCTCTGTGAGCAGAAGTGGGCTTCGCCCATATCCTGCCTCATAGGGAGAGAAGGAAGTTAAATTAGTGTGCCAGCCAGGAGCTCCCAGATATAGGGATCCAAGCCAGGACCCTGTCTCGGCTGAGACAATTGATCATCATCCCCAGTCTGAGCCTTGCAGCCTCAGCTGGAAGAAGCAAGCAGACCACTCAAGAATTCCAGGAAGAATCATACCCTGAGAAGATAACTGTAAGTGAAGTCCAGAGACCCAGGAGAAGCCATATTCCTCCTCAGCTAGTCAGTCCCCAGACAGCAGAAGATAGACAGTGCAGAAGCCAAATTCCTGCCACAGTTTAGAGCTGCAAAGCAGACGTCCTGTTCCTGCAATGCTCCAGGTACATGATAGAGCAGAAGATATATTCCTGCCACACATTGCCAATACCTGCTGGGACCAAAGACTAATGTTGTATCCTGCTTGGATGAAAGCTGCAACCAGTAAAGACAAGTTTGAGCTTTACCCAAAGTCTGGATCTCAATTACTGCTGCAAATTCCTCTATTACTCCTACTAGCACCACACTCAATTTATTGCAAGTGAGCCAGGATCCAGGAGTCCAGCCGTACCCAGGTAGGAGACACCATTGACACAATTATTATACCCATATCCTGACCCACTTCATATTTGGCATCCGTGTAACTGTACTATGGTCCTGCTCACCACATAAGTGGCGTCACTTGATCAGGATACGAACCGCATCGTGTGCCTATCCCTGCTACAACAGGATACAAACCGCATTGTGTGCCAACAAGATCGGATTGAATTGTGTGCCTATCCCTGCATACCCGGATCTAACTGTGTGCCAACAGAACCGGATCCGATTGTGTGCCTTATCTGGATCAAATTGCATGTTTGACAGTACTGCAAGACCTGAGGATTGTGCCAATACCCTAAAAATTGACTTTATTGCTGTGCCAGAAAGCACTATGCGGTGCACACGAGCACTCAAAGGGTTAAATCGGCGTATTTGCAAAAAGGCGCTGCTTCTTCATGCCTTTCGGAAGCATGAAAATTCAAGAACGCCCTCTCAAGAGCGTGAAGATGCCGAATACGCCCCCCTAGAAGGGGGAACTCTAAAGCCTGCCCACCAAGAACTTTGCAATGCGAGCTAAGGGAGTGAAGACTCCTCCCTCTGGGCTCCACCCTCACTTCCTGCACGCACCCCGACAGAGGAGCCAAGGAAGATGGCGCTCCCTTCACCGAAATGGAACCAGATGGTTATCGGAGGAGAGCCTGTTTATGAAGACCACCCGCCAGAGATCCAAGTCTCCCAGCTGTTGAAGAAAAGTGGAATTTCCATCTTTCCCGCAATCCCGGAGACCGCTGCCAGCACTGAGGACAAGATGGCCACTGCACTCCAGCCCGCTCCCATGGAAGCAGATGTCACCCCTCTCAAGACACTGGAGGAGACAACTGCACCAACCATCTTACCGGCTGCCCCAGCGACTGACGTCCCGGCCCAGAAGCAAGCCACTATTCCTGCAGAGCGGACTACAGCTTTGGAGACAGCCATGATGATGTCACCTATCGCAGAGGCTCCCGCGCACCACCAGGAGGCATCGGAACCGGCCGTGACATCAGGTAGGAGCAGACGTGCTCCCTGAGGCCCAGGCCCGGTCTGAAGCTGCCCCTGCACTGCTCCCAGTGGGTCCCGATACCCCTGATAGGCCCAAGCCTACTCTGCCAAGAACACCTACTGGTGCGGCAGAGGCGGACGGAACTTTCACTCCGCCACCCAGAGCCAATACCGCCAGAGCGGGACGTTTGAACCCAAAGGTCCCCACAGAGATCACTACCCATGCCCAGACGGCCTGGGAATATAAATCGGCCGTTGAAGAATGGGTGAAGCAGGTCATAGATGATCCCCAGCCAGGAGACCCTAAGCTTACCAGACGCACTGGGACTGTACTCTGGTTCTCAGTTGAAAGAGGAGTGGGCTTCCTCCAAGACAGTCATTCTGGTGCTGAAATATTTGTAAGCCGCTCTGTTAAGCGCCATTACCTACCACAGGCCCGTCACAACCTGTACGCAGGAGATCAAGTGGAGAATACCCCTATGCGTTCCATTCAAGGCCCATTTTCTGCCGGTGTAACCCTGCTGGCCAAACCTTTATCCCATGCAGTTACCCCAGAGACCTGGCAGGAAGATGTTAGCAAGAAACTCAGGATGGCAGGGTACGTTTTAAGGAACAGCCTCAGCCTGAACCTGAACCACTCATCCCTGACCTGGCCGCACCACCAACACTACGGGTGGGCCAGATAAATGACTCGGTTCTAACTTTTAACCCCAGGGTACAGCCACATGTTTTGCCATGGAAGCAGCCCCAGGCACCCTCAAGTTGCCTTCCAGAACCCCTTCAGCCAGAGGTTTTATCTATCTCTGCACCGGCTAGGGATCCCGGCTTGCAGCAGGTCACAGCTGCATTCAACAGGCTGTCTGCACAGCCACCACCCAACGACACCACTAGAGGGCAGTGGCGTACCACTACTGCTGCAACCCTGAGCTACCAGAAGCAAGAGCGCCCCCTAATGCGCTTTAGTAGCTCAAGCAGCGAGGAGGACATGGACGTCCTTCTCTAAAGTGCTATCCTTTTTAAAAAAAAAGGACTATTTGAGAGCCACGTCATGGACTGTTCCTGACAGGTGAGGACCCGTTGGCATTGTTTTAATGTTTTCTTTTACAGGTTGCCCTAATCCGTCCTCACCCTGATGGTCATGTGCTGTAAGGACTCCCTCCATCATCATTTAACCCCTTGCATCCAAGTTCACATTGTTTTATCCCTTTTCTCGGGTTACTTGATAACCTTATGGAACTATGGTTCTAAATTATGCTGCTATTTTATGTGCTTTTATATGACATTTTATAGCTCCCATTGGATTACAATTAACTTTTATCATTCCTGTGGATTACAATTGACTTTTACCGTTTCCAGAGGTTTCTACATTTAGCACTTCAAGAAGCAAAAGGACTCAAGCCTTATTTGAGCATACTCTTGCACTAATAAAATTTGCACTATTTTTTAACCACTTCAGCCCCGCTATGTGAAACCCCCTTCATGACCAGAGCACTTTTTACACTTCGGCACTACACTCCTTTCACCGTTTATCGCTCGGTCATGCAACTTACCACCCAAATGAATTTTACCTCCTTTTCTTCTCACTAATGGAGCTTTCATTTGGTGGTATTTTATTGCTGCTGACATTTTTACTTTTTTTGTTATTAATCGAAATGTAACGATTTTTTTTGCAAAAAAATGACATTTTTCACTTTCAGCTGTAAAATTTTGCAAAAAAAAACGACATCCATATATACATTTTTCGCCAAATTTATTGTTCTACATGTCTTTGATAAAAAAAAAATGTTTGGGCAAAAAAAAAAATGGTTTGGGTAAAAGTTATAGCATTTACAAACTATGGTACAAAAATGTGAATTTCCGCTTTTTGAAACAGCTCTGACTTTCTGAGCACCTGTCATGTTTCCTGAGGTTCTACAATGCCCAAACAGTAGAAAACCCCCACAAATGACCCCATTTCGGAAAGTAGACACCCTAAGGTATTCGCTGATGGGCATAGTGAGTTCATAGAACTTTTAATTTTTTGTCACAAGTTAGCGGAAAATGATGATGATTTTATTTTTTTTATTTTTTCTTACAAAGTCTCATATTCCACTAACTTGCGACAAAAAATAAAAAATTCTAAAAACTTGCCATGCCCCTCACGGAATACCTTGGGGTGTCTTCTTTCCAAAATGGGGTCACTTGTGGCGTAGTTATACTGCCCTGGCAATTTAGGGGCCCATATGTGTGAGAAGTAGTTTGCAATCGAAATCTGTAAAAAATGACCGGTGAAATCCAAAAGGTGCACTTTGGAATATGTGCCCCTTTGCCCACCTTGGCAGCAAAAAAGTGTGACACATCTGGTATCGCCGTACTCAGGAGAAGTTGGGGAATGTGTTTTGGGGTGTCATTTTACATATACCCATGCTGGGTGAGAAAAATATCTTGGTCAAATGCCAACTTTGTATAAAAAAATGGGAAAAGTTGTCTTTTGCCAAGATATTTCTCTCACCCAGCATGGGTATATGTAAAATGACACCCCAAAACACATTCCCCAACTTCTCCTGAGTACGGCGATACCAGATGTGTCACACTTTTTTGCTGCCAAGGTGGGCAAAGGGGCACATATTCCAAAGTGCACCTTTCAGATTTTGCAGGCCATTTTTTACACATTTTGATTGCAAGGTACTTCTCACACATTTGGGCCCCTAAATTGCCAGGGCAGTATAACTACGCCACAAGTGACCCCATTTTGGAAAGAAGACACCCCAAGGTATTCCGTGAGGGGCATGGCGAGTTCCTAGAATTTTTTATTTTTTGTCACAAGTTAGCGGAAAATGATGATTTTTTTTTTCTCTTTTTTCCTTACAAAGTCTCATATTCCACTAACTTGCGACAAAAAATAAAAAATTCTAGGAACTCGCCATAACCCTCACGGAATACCTTGGGGTGTCTTCTTTCCAAAATGGGGTCACTTGTGGCGTAGTTATACTGCCCTGGCAATTTAGGGGCCCAAATGTGTGAGAAGTACTTTGCAATCAAAATCTGTAAAAAAATGACCGGTGAAATCCGAAAGGTGCACTTTGGAATATGTGCCCCTTTGCCCACCTTGGCAGCAAAAAAGTGTCACACATCTGGTATCGCCGTACTCAGGAGAAGTTGGGGAATGTGTTTTGGGGTGTCATTTTACATATACCCATGCTGGGTGAGAGAAATATCTTGGCAAAAGACAACTTTTCCCATTTTTTTATACAAAGTTGGCATTTGACCAAGATATTTTTCTCACCCAGCATGGGTATATGTAAAATGACACCCCAAAACACATTGCCCAACTTCTCCTGAGTACGGCGATACCAGATGTGTCACAGTTTTTTGCTGCCAAGGTGGGCAAAGGGGCACATATTCCAAAGTGCACCTTTCGGATTTTGCAGGGCATTTTTTACACATTTTGATTGCAAAGTTCTTCTCACACATTTGGGCCCCTAAATTGCCAGGGCAGTATAACTACCCCACAAGTGACCCCATTTTGGAAAGAAGACACCCCAAGGTATTCCGTGAGGGGCATGGCGAGTTCCTAGAATTTTTTATTTTTTGTCGCAAGTTTTATACAAAGTTGGCATTTGACCAAGATATTTTTCTCACCCAGCATGGGTATATGTAAAATGACACCCCAAAACACATTCCCCAACTTCTCCTGAGTACGGCGATACCACATGTGTGACACTTTTTTGCAGCCTAGATGCGCAAAGGGGCCCAAATTCCTTTTAGGAGGGCATTTTTAAACATTTGGATCCCAGACTACTTTCGGGCCCCTAAAAAGCCAGGGCAGTATAAATACCCCACATGTGACCCCACTTTGGAAAGAAGACACCCCAAGGTATTCAATGAGGGGCATGGCGAGTTCCTAGAATTTTTTTTTTTTTTGCATAAGTTAGCGGATATTGATTTTTTTTTGTTTTTTTCTCACAAAGTCTCACTTTCCGCTAACTTAGGACAAAAATTTCAATCTTTCATGGACTCAATATGCCCCTCACGGAATACCTTGGGGTGTCTTCTTTCAGAAATGGGGTCACATGTGGGGTATTTATACTGCCCTGGATTTATAGGGGCCCTAAAGCGTGAGAAGAAGTCTGGAATATAAATGTCTAAAAATGTTTACGCATTTGGATTCCGTGAGGGGTATGGCGAGTTCATGTGAGATTTTATTTTTTGACACAAGTTAGTGGAATATGAGACTTAGTAAGAAAAAACAAAAACAAAAACAAACAAAAAATTTCCGCTAACTTGTGCCAACAAAAATGTCTGAATGGAGCCTTACCAGGGGGGGGGGGGGGGTGTGATCAATGACAGGGGGGTGATCAATGACAGGGGGGTGATCAATGACAGGGGGGTGATCACCCATATAGACTCCCTGATCACCCCCCTGTCATTGATCACCCCCCCTGTAAGGCTCCATTCAGACATCCGCATGATTTTTTACGGATCCATGGATACATGGATCGGATCCACAGAACGCATGCGGACGTCTGAATGGAGCCTTACAGGGGGGTTATCAATGACAGGGGGTGATCAGGGTAATCAGGGTGATCACCCCCCTGTCACTGATCACCCCCCCTGTAAGGCTCCATTCAGACATCCGCATGATTTTTTACGGATCCATGGATACATGGATCGGATCCACAAAACGCATGCGGACGTCTGAATGGAGCCTTACAGGGGGGTTTTCAATGACAGGGGGTGATCAGGGTAATCAGGGTGATCACCCCCCTGTCACTGATCACCCCCCCTGTAAGGCTCCATTCAGACATCCGCATGATTTTTTACGGATCCATGGATACATGGATCGGATCCACAAAACGCATGCGGACGTCTGAATGGAGCCTTACAGGGGGGTTATCAATGACAGGGGGGTGATCAGGGAGTGTATATGGGTGATCACCCGCCTGTCATTGATCACCCCCTGTAAGGCTCCATTCAGACGTCCGCATGTGTTTTGCGGATCCGATCCATGTATCCATGGATCCGTAAAAATCATGCGGACGTCTGAATGGAGCCTTACAGGGGAGTGATCAATGACAGGGGGGTGATCAATGACAGGGGGTGATCAGGGAGTGTATATGGGTGATCACCCGCCTGTCATTGATCACCCCCTGTAAGGCTCCATTCAGACGTCCGTATGCTTTTTGCGGATCCGATCCATGTATCCGTGGATCCGTAAAAATCATACGGACGTCTGAACGGAGCCTGACAGGGGGGTGATCAATGACAGGGCGGTGATCAATGACAGGGGGGTGATCAGGGAGTTTAGATGGGGTGATCATGGGTGATCCGGGGTTTATAAGGGGTTAATAAGTGACGGGGGGGGGGGGGGTGTAGTGTAGTGTGGTGTTTGGTGCGACTGTACTGACCTACCTGAGTCCTCTGGTGGTCGATCCTAACAAAAGGGACTACCAGAGGACCAGGTAGGAGGTATATTAGACGCTGTTATGAAAACAGCGTCTAATATACCGGTTAGGGGTTAAAAAATTCGGATCTCCAGCCTGCCAGCGAGCGATCGCCGCTGGCAGGCTGGAGATCCACTCGCTTACCTTCCGTTCCTGTGAGCGCGCGCGCCTGTGTGCGCGCGTTCACAGGAAATCCCGGCCCTCGCGAGATGACGCGTATATGCGTCGTTGAGCGCAGGGCTGCCACCTCCGGACCGCACATCTGCGTTAGGCGGTCCGGAGGTGGTTAAAAATGGTTTACTGCAACGTAAAAAGCTTGCACCCAAAGAAACGTATACCTGAGCTCTTTGTGATCTCTATGTGATAATCTTGCACTAATTTCATTTAAATGTTTACAGGTTATGTAACGTTCAAGTACTTATGCCCATTGTGTGTATTCTCTTCCAGGTGCCGCAATGTGACTCTAATGCACTTTTTGTTAAATTGCACTTAACTTTGCACTTAACCAGAAATGTAGCAACTTACTCTTGTGTTACTTACTTTACAGCTCTTGTTCTCTCCTCTCTTTAAACTGAATGCCAATGCGGACGCTTAATACTAATGGCCTACACCCGGTGTTATATACCCACAGGTACCCAGGGTAGGACCAAGTGGTAAGTCCCAGCACGGGTAACCCTGCTGCTTTGGGAATGGTTAGAGGAGTTTTTGACCCCTCCTTCCTGCTTTTTATATGTTCAGGATTGCTCCCATCCTGAGGTGTTTCTTCCAGGAGTTTCATGGGATTATCATACCCTCCTCCTGTGACATTGCCAGAAGTGCATGGAGACGCTAATGCCTCCTCTTCTGTGCCTTTGCCTAAGGTATGGCGCCTCAAACCTTAGAGCCACTTTAGCTACCAATAGTCACCATAGTGATCGTGCTATAAGACTTATATTTTGACTCATGTGCAGGGAAGCGAATACATGATAAAGCCACTCTTCCATTTGCGGGCATTCCATTACATAATGGCGGGACTACAGAGCAAAGACACCCCCATGCTTTCTTTGGTGTTTAAAGTATCCAGAACACTTCAAAGTCAGTCAGTAGTGATTGCTTAGTGCAGACCTTGGTTCACTAGTTATACCGAGAGGGAAATTGTTAATTAGGACACCCTACTCATGCGGGTAGGAACCTCAGGTGGCAGTTATATGTTTTGTCTAGGTATGTCATATGTGTAATACATGCAGCACTCTGTATTTATTTGGGTACCCCAGAGTTGGTTCTTCTCTCTCTCCTAAGCATAAGCCGAGGGAGGCTTAACTCAAAGTAAGGGGGAATATAACTCCCCAGAGTTGTGTTACAAAACTCTTTTCCCCCACTACAATCTCTTAAGAGCATTTACATTGTCATCTAATGTAATTTTATATAACATCCTCACAAATGTGCATTATGAACCTTGTTAATTGTATGTTGCTGTAATTTCCATGTTCACCAGCAGGTGGCAGCAATGTGTTAGCAAGGAGCTAGAGCCAGTTTAGTGTTCCTAGGCTGAAATAGTTCATTCCAGTTTAGTCCCCCCTCTGCCTCATGGGGAGAGAAGGAAGTAAAGTTAGTGTTCCAGCCACCCCTGCTAGGGGAAGGCTGTGTGAGTAGGAGCTCCCAGATATAGGGATCCAAGCCAGGATCTTGTCTCGGCTGAGACAATTGATCATCATCCCCAATCTGAGCCTTGCAGCCTCAGCTGGAAGAAGCAAGCAGGCCACACCAGAATTCCAGGAAGAATTATACCCTGTGATATACAGGTTGTATTGGAGTGACTCTTCCTTGTAATTTTTGGCAGCACTTGCACTTTATATACAAGTAAATATACTTTCTTCTAAAATCGATTTTATCTTCAGTTTTTTGCGTATTATTGTCAGTCTGTAAAAGTGGCGTACTACTCGGACAACATCGTTCCCAGCGGCGACCTAGGAGTCCAAGATGCATCCAGACATCCTCCCCATGCTGTTCCTGAACCATTTTGGTGGTGTTTCCATCAATTTCTGACCTTTTCCTGTGAACCAGACACCCTCCCCTCTTCAGAGCAGGGGGTGCCTGGTTTAATGCTTGGGTTCTCCTATTGACTTCCATTATACTCGGTTGCTTGGTAGAGCACCCGAGCATCCCGATGTGTTAGGCCAGAGCACTCGAGCACCTGAGCACTTTGGTGCTCGATCAACACTAATAATTACAAAAGTATTCAGGTCCAGGTGCTGGTTTGAAAACTGTAGAATATTTTTTGTGGGACAACCCGTTTAATCGATCTGCTTCGCACATAGCCTTCCACAATCACTATTCGTCATTCCAGGAAGAACACCATCTTTCTGTCACAATAGGCACAATAGGCAAACTGAATAATACATCAGTCTTAGTTGCCCATAGCAACCATTCACAACTCAGCTTTCAGTTCCTTCAGGGCTCTGAAAAAATTAAAGCTGAGCTCTGGTTGCTATGGACTCTAATAGAGATTTACTATTAGGCAGTTTGATTTGGAGATATTGGAGGCGGGCTACTTTTCTGTGGGTCACCCTGTATATATATATATATATATATATATATATATATACACAGTTGCAAGAGAAAGTATGTGAACCCTTTGGAATGATATGGATTTCTGCACAAATTGGTCATAAAATGTGATCTGATCTTCATCTAAGTCACAACAATAGACAATCACAGTCTGCTTAAACTGATAACACACAAATAATTAAATGTTACCATGTTTTTATTGAACACACCATGTAAACATTCACAGTGCAGGTGGAAAAAGTATGTGAACCCCTAGACTAATGACATCTCCAAGAGCTAATTGGAGTGAGGTGTCAGCCAACTGGAGTCCAATCAATGAGATGAGATTGGAGGTGTTGGTTACAGCTTTCCTGCCCTATAAAAACGATTACTCCTACTCTCTGTAACTGCCGTGCCCTCTGCACTTTGACATGGCCCGGTGTGACGACATTTTCACTGTCCTGTCAAAGT
Organism: Bufo gargarizans; assembly: GCF_014858855.1. Classification (NCBI taxonomy): domain Eukaryota; kingdom Metazoa; phylum Chordata; class Amphibia; order Anura; family Bufonidae; genus Bufo; species Bufo gargarizans. Next base: position 36,766,424 of record NC_058084.1, read on the forward strand.
AGACATGGAGCGGCAGTTGCAAAGAAACCAAAGCCTCTAGGTCAGGGGTGTCAAACTTAAATTCATCGGGGGCCGCGTCAGCAGTTTGGTCACCCTCAAAGGGCCGGTTGTATCTGTAGGACTATGTGTCCACTCTTTATTATCATAAATTATTGTCACTGCATTCAATTATTACTGTTTTTTGTAATAATGTAAGTAATAACTAGCTCTGAAAGCTTGACCTGCAAGCGCTGACTGGGGTCACATAGCATTATACTGATTTATGATGCTATGTAACCCTTACAGTTCTGGAATGTGTTGGATAACACTGACATAATGCTGTCAGTGTTATCCAACACATTCCAGAACTGTAAGGGTTACCGTATTTTTCGCCCTATAAGACGCACCGGCCCATAAGACGCACCTAGGTTTTTGAGGAGGAAAATAAGAAAAAAAATATTTTGAACCAAAAGGTGTGCTTTTGGTGGGTTTTGAACTAATTGTGGTCTGTGGGTGGCACTGTTATGGGGGATCTGTCGATGGCACTGTTCTAGGGGATCTGTGGGTGACACTTATGGGGGGGGATCTGTGGGTGACACTTATGGGGGGGGATCTGTGGGTGACACTTATGGGGGGGATCTGTGGGTGACACTTATGGGGGGGATCTGTGGGTGACACTTATGGGGGGGATCTGTGGGTGACACTTATGGGGGGGATCTGTGGGTGACACTTATGGGGGGGATCTGTGGGTGACACTTATGGGGGGGGATCTGTGGGTGACACTTATGGGGGGGGGGATCTGTGAGTGACACTTATGGGGGGGATCTGTGGGTGACACTTATGGGGGGAATCTGTGGGTGACACTTATGGGGGGGATCTGTGGGTGACACTTATGGGGGGGATCTGTGGGTGACACTTATGGGGGGATCTGTGGGTGACACTTATGGGGGGGATCTGTGGGTGACACTTATGGGGGGATCTGTGGGTGACACTTATGGGTGGGATCTGTGGGTGACACTTATGGGGGGGATCTGTGGGTGACACTTATGGGGGGGATCTGTGGGTGACAGTTATGGGGGGGGGATCTGTGGATACACATATATAGCATCTTATGCTATGTGTCATCCACAGATCCCCTCCATAAGTGTCCCTGTAGTAGTGAATGACCCTCAATACAGGGCTGGGGGCCAGCATCTGCATTTATAATGACAGCGGGGACCGTGCAGTGACTGTATTCTACTACACGGGCCCCGTTTACTGTATAATTGTATCTCTAATAGTAAATTGTTATGTACATAATCGCATAATGAGCGCTGTGTATTACCGGTACTTACAACTACAAGCGCTCGCCGAGAGGAGGGAGGAGGCAGGCCGGGAGGACAGGCGCTGGCAGCGTGAGTCATACATCATGCGCCCACGCCGCCTGCTTCATTCATAAAGTGGGCGGCGCAGGCACGTGACGTATGACTCACACTGCCAGCGCCCGTCCTCCCAGCCTGCCTCCTCCCTCCTCTCGGCGAGCGCTTGTAGTTGTAAGTACCGGTAATACACAGCGCTCCTTATGCGATTTATTATTAATTCCTGCAGGGGCCGCATGCAGGAAGTGATAATAAAAGGTGAAGGCTGGCGGCCGGCGGCGGCTACGCGGGCCACATGACGAGGTCTGGCGGGCCGGATTCGGCCCGCGGGCCTTGTGTTTGACACCCGTGCTCTAGGTGTATTGCTCCTGGAGGCTCATTTTCATAAATTAAAACATCATTATTCTCAGCATTGCGGGCACATATGAAGATGGGACCAACACAGATGTCTTCAGCTGCCAAGCGCACATGTAACAAGTCAGCCATAGGTTCAAAATTGCTGACAGATGCCCTTTAACCCCTTAGGGACACAGCCTTATTTCACCTTAAGGACCAGGCCATTTTTTGCAAATCTGACCAGTGTCACTTTAAGTGGTGATAACCTTAAAACACTTTGACTTATCCAGGCCATTCTGAGATTGTTTTTTCGTCACATATTGTACTTCATGACACTGCTAAAATTGGGTAAAAAAAGTTAATTTTTTTGCATAAAAAATACCTATTTTACCCAAAAATTTGAAAAATTTGCAAATTTCAAAGTTTCAGTTTCTCTACTTCTGTAATACATAGTAATACCCCCAAAAATTGTGATGACTTAACATTCCCCATATGTCTACTTCATGTTTTAATTATTTTGGGAATGATATTTTATTTAAAAACCCAATTTTTAGGGACCACTACAGGTCTGAAGTCACTTTGCGAGGTTTACATAATAGAAACCGCCCAAAAATGACCCCATTCTATAAACTACACCCCTCAAGGTATTCAAAACTGATTTTACAAACTTCGTTAACCCTTTAGGTGTTGCACAAGAGTTATTGGCAAATGGGGATGAAATTTGAGAATTTCATTTTTTTGCCTAATTTTCCATTTTAACCCATTTTTTCCACTAACAAAGCATGGGTTAATAGCCAAACAAGACTGTATATTTATTGCCCTGACTCTGCCGTTTACAGAAACACCCCATGTGTGGCCGTAAACTACTGTACGGCCACACAGCGGGGGGTAGAGGGAAAGGTGCGCCGTATGGTTTTTGGAAGCCAGATTTTGCTGGACTGGTTTTTTGACACCATGTCCCATTTGAAGCCCCCCTGATGCACCCCTAGAAACTCCAAAAAAGTGACCCCATTTTAGAAAGTACGGAATAGGGTGGCAGTATTATTGGTACTAGTTTAGGGTACATATGATTTTTGGTTGCTCTATATTACACTTTTTGTGCGGCAAGGTAACAAGAAGTAGCTTTTTTGGCACGTCATTTTTTTTTTGTTATTTACAACATTCATCTGACAGGTTAGAGCAGGTTGTCACGGATCCGGCGATACCTAATATGTATACAATTTTTTTTTTTTATGTAAGTTTTATACAATAACTTCATTTTTCAAACCCCAAAAATGCTTTAGTGTCTCCATAGTCTAAATACCATAGTTTTTTCAGTTTTTGGGCGATTATCTTGAGTAGGGTCTCATTTTTTGCGGGATGAGATGGCGGTTTGATTGGCACTATTTTGGGGTGCATATGACTTTTTGATCGCTTGCTATTACACTTTTTGTGACGCAAGATGGCAAAAAATTGCTTTTTTACACCGTTTTTATTTTTATTTTTTTACGGTGGTCACCTGAGGGGTTAGGTCATGTGATATTTTTATAGAGCCGGTCGATACGGACGCAGCGATACCTAATATGTATACTTTATTTTTATTTATGTAAGTATTACACAATGATTTCATTTTTGAAACAAAAAAAATCATGTTTTAGTGTTTCCATAGTCTAAGAGCCATAGTTTTTTCAGTTTTTGGGCGATTATCTTGAGTAGGGTCTAATTTTTTGTGGGATGAGATGACGGTTTGATTGGTACTATTTTGGCCTACATGCGACTTTTTTGATCATTTTTATTACCTTTTTTGGGAAGTAAGGTGGGCAAAATGTAAATTTTCTCATAGTTTTAATTTTTTTATTTGTTCACTTGAATGGAGCTTAGCCGCGCCCACTCTAGTTGATACAAGTCGTGACGTCAGTGGGCGGGCGGCCCGGCGGTAAACAGTGAGAAGGCCGCGGCGCTGCTGGAGCGCCGCTGCCTTCTCAAACAGCTGATCAAACAGGGGGTCCCGGGTGTCAGACCCCCGCCGATCAGAAGCTGATGATCTATCCAGAGGATAGATCATCAGTTAATTGAAAGTGCAGAACCCCTTTAAGGGGATGTGCTGCTGTGGAGGTCCCATTTTAAGGAGGCCGGGCACTGTGGGGGAAAAAGTCAGTGTTAAGGGGTGAAGGGCTGTGGAGTTCACTGTTAAGGGGGCAGGGTACTGTAGAGGTCACTGTTATGGGGGGATACCAGAGGCAGACATATGGCCTGTGCTGGTTCAGCTGCACAGGGGCCCAGAGAGAGAGAGAGAGTGCCAGCTTCTCACTGTTTACCGCCGGGCCGCCCGCCCACTGACGTCACAACTTGTATCAACTAGAGTGGGCGCGGCTAAGCTCCATTCAAGTGAACAGAGCTTAGCCGCGCCCACGCTAGTTGAAACAAGTCGTGACGTCAGTGGGCGGGCGGCCCGGCGGTAAACAGTGAGAAGGCCGCGGCGCTGCTGGTGCGCAGCTGCCTTCTCAAACAGCTGATCGGCGGGGGTCCTGGGTGTCGGACCCCCGCCGATCAGAAGCTGATGATCTATCCAGAGGATAGATCATCAGTTAATTGAAAGTGCAGAACCCCTTTAACTTTGACCTTCACAGCAGCCCGCCCTTCGTATGAAAATAAACAAGGGGCCTGGGCAATGGCGCGTGAACACTGCCCCTGGGCACCTTCAGAAGCTAATTAACATATTGAATAAAAGTGTTTTTCTGAGAAAATCGGTAATGGACAGCAATATGGAAGGTAGCATTCCGATATGGAGAATGTAATGAAGATCCTGATGTTAGTGTTCTCTAATGGTGATTTTAGGTGAAAGACTCCCTTTAACAGTGACCTCCATAGAATCTGTCCATTTAATAGTGGCCCCTACCCACTTAACAGTGACCTCCACAGTGCCCACCCCTTTAACAATGACCTCCACAGTGCCTGCCTCTTTAACAGTGACCTCCAAAGAGCCCGCCCCTTTAACAGTGACCTCCACAGTGCACGCTTCTTTAACAGTGATCTCCCCAGTGCCAGCCCCATTAACAGTGACCTCCACAGTGCCCGCCCCTATAAAAGTGACCTCCACAGTGCCCGTCCCTTTCACAGTGACCTCCGCAGCGCCCTGTCCCTTTAACAGTGACATCCACAGTGCCTGCCTCTTTAACAGTGACCTCCACAGTGCCCGCCCATTTAACAGTGACCTCCACAGCGCCCTGCCCCTTTAATGCTAGGGCTACTCGACATGTGTCGCGCAACATTTTGTCTGAACAATCTTTATAATGGAAGGCTATGGTATCGCACTGCGTCATGCGACTTGCTGCGACTGTGACTGCGACACGACAGTCGCAAAAAATCCATCCAAGATGGATGCATGTAGCAGCGTAGTTGTGCCCTATGTGTCGTGCGACTTATTGTCGTTCTGTAGCCCTAGCCTAAAGCTGACCTACAGCAGTTAAGAAAAATGTCTGGGTTGCTATGGAAACCTGGATTAAAACTGTGTGTATGTGAAGACTAAGGGCCTGTGAGCTTCTATTGGCTGAAAAGGGACATGTGACCATGTGTATGGCAGTTGGGATTTGAAGAGAAAGACTTCCAGGCTTGTATTGGTTAATGCAGGTCATTTTTCGGCAATATCTCAAGAACGGTATGTCCTAGAGAGCTGAAAGGTCTAAAACCTTCCCGGACATCTGATGTACCTATGTGCCAAATTTGGTGAAGATCGGTCCAGTCGTTTGGTCGTGCATAAAGAACAGATAGATGTCCAGACAGACAGACGTCCAGACAGACAGACAGATGTCCAGGCAGACAGAAACTCATTTTTATATATAAAAGAGACTAGCAGAAGAACCTGGCTTCGCACTGGTATATTTAATCTATGTCATTTAATGTTTCTGTGTCGACAGTATCCCCCATAACAGTGACCTCTACAGTACCCACCACCTTAACAGTGAACTACACAGCCCCTCGCCCCTTAACACTGACCTGCCCCCTGGCTCCTTAAAACGGACCTTCACTACGGCCCATCCCCTTAACTTTGACCTTCACAGCACCACGCCCCTTAACACTGACCTCCATAGGGGACCGTCCCCTTTTCTGTGATGTCCACTGTTCCCTGCCCCCTTAAAAAAGACCTCCACAGCACCCGTCCCTTTAACAGTGACTGCCACAGTGTTTCTTTTAAGTTATATTGTCCATAAACTTCGTTATTAAATTGCCATACGCGTTTCGAGGTTACAAACCTCTTCTTCAGTGGCCATTGTCACTAACCTCGAAACGCCTATGGAAATTTAATAAAGAAGTTTATACGATATAATTTAAAAGAAACAGCGCGCTGTAATTTCAAATAGGTGACGTATTAAACCACGTGGGACGCCACGTGAGACGCCACCGAACACGTGACCTACACCCGGAAGTTTGCTGATTCAGTGCAACACGCCAACTTAGCGTCCACACCGGACCATCGGCACCTACACGGCAAGGAGAATTTACGCTGACCCGGCGTGCGGTCTGTCCAACCGCCTGTGGGTGGTGAAGACACGGTAAAGAGACTGCTTATTACACTTGCCTGCTATACGACTCTCTTTTTACTTAAATGTCATTGATATGGTGATTATACTGAACAAATAAGTGGTATATACTTTTACATTGAGAACATTCCCGGAGCACTTTTTAGCTATTTGATATATATCAATTTTATCACCCACTGGTCAATTCAATAATATGCTATGAAAAGTGATATGATTATACTGCCTCTATCAACTTTTATGCTTTTTATTTTTATTTTTTGCTTTTATGGTATTGTTTCTATTTTTATGACACTGCTTTTATAAATAAAAAATATACCTTTTGATGCAGCCCCCTATGGTCTGAGTGCCCGTCCCACTTCCTTAAAGCTCTCCTACAGCAGTGAAGATAAATGGCTGGGTTGTTATGGAAACCTGGAGTAAAACTGTGTATGTGGAGACTGGAGGACCTGCGAGCTTCTATTGGCTGATAAGGGTCATGTGACCAAGCTTCTATTGGCTAATGCATTTTTTGGGAATATCTCAGGAATGGTACATCCTTGAGAGCTGGACCTGGTCTAAAACTATCCCGGACACTTGATGTACCTGTGTGGAAAATTTCGTGATTGTAAATGCAACGGTGCGGATTCCTTTAGCGGACATATACACACATACACTCAGCTTTAAATATTAGATAACAGGCTAGCAGAAGGACCCGGCTTCGCACGGGAATATTTTATCTATTTCATTTAATGTTTCTGTGTGTCGTTAAAAGATATTGACAGTATCCCCCATAACAGTGACCTCAACATTACCCTGCCCTTTTAACAGTGAACTTCACAGCTCCCCACCCCTTAACACTGACACTCCCACAGTGCCCCACCAATTTAAAATTGGACCTCCACACCAGCCCATCCCCTTAACTTTGACCTTCAAAGCAGCTTGCCCCTTTAACAGTGAGTTTCACAGCACCCCACTACCTTGACAGTGACCTCCTCAAGATTGCGCCCCCTTAACAGTAACCTCCACTGTACCCCCTGACGTAACAGTGACCTCACAGCAAGTTCACCGTTAATAGTGGCCCCTTCCCCACAGTGCCCTGCCCCTATAACAGTAACATCCACAGTGCCTGTCCCTTTAACAGTCACCTCCACAGTTCCCACCCCTTTAACAGTGACCTCCACAGTGCCCACCCTTTTAACAGTGTCCTCCACAATGCCCACCCCTTTAACAATGACCTTCACAGTGCCCTCCCCTTTAACAGTAACCTCTACAGCACTCGCCCCTTTAACAGTAACCTTCACAGTGCCCGCCCTTTTAACAGTGACCTCCACAGTGCCCGCCCCTTTAACAGTCGCCTCCAAAGTTTCCGCTCCTTTGAAAATGACCTCCACAGTGCCTGCCCTTTTTACAGTGACCTCCACAGTGCCCGCCTCTTTAACAGTGACATACACAGTGACTTCCCTTTTAACAGTGACCTCCACAGTGCCCGCACTGTCACAGTTCCCGCCCTATTAACAGTGACCTTAACAGCGTCCTGCGCCTTTAACAGTGACCTCCACAGAGCCGCCCCTTCAACAGTGACATCGATAGTGCCCTCCCCTTTAACAGTGACCTTCACAGTGCAGGCCCCTTTAACAGTGACCTTCACAGTGCCGGCCCCTTTAACAGTGACCTTCACAGTGTCGACCCCTTTAGCAGTAACCTCCACAGTCTCCGACCCTTTAACAGTGACCTCCACAGTGCCTGCCTCTTTAACAGTGACCTCCACAATGCCCACCCTTTTAACAGTGACCCTCACAGTGCCCACCCCTTTAACAGTGACCTTCACAGTGCCCGCCCTTTTTACAGTGACCTCCACAGTGCCCGCCCCTTTAACAGTCACCTCCACAGTTCCTGCCCCTTTAACAGTGACCTCCACAGTGCCCGCTCTTTTAATAGTGACCTGCACAGTGCCCGCCCCTTTAACAGATACCTCCACAACGCCCTCTGCCTTTAACAGTGACCTCCATAGCGCCCACCTCTTTAACAGTGACCTACACAGTGCCCGACTATTTAACAGTGACCTTCACAGGGCCTGCCATTTTACCAGCGACCTCCACATTGCCTTCTGCCTTTAACAGTAATCTCCAAAGTGCATGTCTCTTTAACAGTGACCTTCACATTGTCGAACCATTTAGCAGTAACCTTCACACTGTCGGCCCCTTTAACAGTAACCTTCACAGTGCCAGCCCCTTTAACAGTAACCTTCCCTGTGCACGCCCCTTTACAGTGACCTCTACAGTGCCCGTCCCTTTAACAGTGACCTTCCCAGTGACCGCCCCTTTAACAGTGACCTACACAGTGCCCGCCTCTCTAACAGTGACCTCCACAGTGACCACCCTTTTAACAGTGACCTCCACTTTGCCCGCCCCTTCAACAGTGACTACGTTAGTGCCCACCCCTTTCACAGTGACCTTCACAGTGCCGTCTCCTTTAACAGTGACCTCCAAAGTGCCGGCCCTTTTAACAGTGACCTTCACATTGTCGGCCCATTTAGCAGTATACTTCACACTGTCGGCCCCTTTAACAGTAACCTTCACAGTGCCAGCCCCTTTAACAGTAACCTTCCCAGGGCCCGCCCCTTTAACAGTGACCTCTACAGTGCCCGCCCCTTTAACAGTGACATTCCCAGTGTCCGCCCCTTTAACAGTGACCTACACAGTGCCCGCCTCTCTAACAGTGACCTCCACAGTGCCCACCCTTTTAACAGTGACCTCCACATTGCCCACCCTTTAACAGAGACCTCAACAGCGCCCTCTACCCTAAGCAGTGACCTCCATAGTACCTGCCTCTTTATCAATGACCTCTACAGTGCCCGCCTCTTTAACAGTGACCTCCACAGTGCCCGCGCCTTTAACAGTCACTTCCACAGTTTACGCCCTTTTAACAGTTACCTCCACAGTTCCTGCCCTTTATTAGTGACCTCCATAGCGCCCTGCGCCTTTAACAGTGACCTCCACAGTGCCCTGCACCTTTAACAGTGACCTCGATAGTGCCGGCCCCTTTAACAGTGACCTCCACAGTGTCGGCCCCTTTAACAGTAACCTCCACAGTGCCTGCCTCTTTAACAGTGACCCTCACAGTGCCCGCCCCTTTAACAGTAACCTCCACAGTGCCTGCCTCTTTAACAGTGACCCTCACAGTGCCCGCCCCTTTAACAATGACCTTCACAGTGCCCGCCCTTTTAACAGTGACCTCCACAGTGCTCCCCCCTTTAACAGTCGCCTCCACAGTTCCTGCCCCTTTAACAGTGACCTCTACAGTGCCAGCTCTTTTAATAGTGACATCCACAGTGCCTGCCCCTTTAACAGTGACCTCTACAACGCCCTCTGCCTTTATCAGTGACCTCCATAGCGCCCGCCTCTTTAACAGTGACCTACATAGTGCCCGCCATTTTGCCAGCGACCTCCACATTGCCTTCTGTCTTTCACAGTGACCTCCACAGTGCATGTCTCTTTAACAGTGACCTCCACAGCGCCTGCCCCTTTAACAGTGACCTACAAAGTGCCTGCCCTTTTAACAGTGACCTCCACAGTGCCCTGCGCCTTTAACAGTGACCTCGATAGTGCCCACCCCTTTAACAGTGACCTTCACAGTGCCAGACCGTTTAACAGTGACCTCCAAAGTGCCGACCCCTTTAACAGTGACCTTCCCAGTGCCCGCACCTTTAACAGTGACCTCCACAGTGCCCGTCCCTTTAACAGTGACCTCCACAGTGCCTGCATCTTTAACAGTGACCTCGAAAATGCCCGCCCCTTTAACAGTGACCGTCACAGTGCCCGCCCCTTTAACAGTGACCTCCACAGTGCCCACGCTTTTAACAGTGACCTCCACATTGCCCGCCCTTTAACAGAGACCCCAACAGCGCTCTCCACCCTAAACAGTGACCTCCATAGTGCCTGCCTCTTTAACAGTGACCTACACAGTGCCCGCATCTTTAACAGTGACCTCCACAGTGCCCACTCTTTTAACAGTGACCTTCAAATTGCCCGCCTTTTAACAGAGACCTCAACAGCGCCCTCCACCCTAAACAGTGACCTCCATAGTGCCTGCCTCTTAATCAATGACCTCCACAGTGCCCGCCTCTTTAACAGTGACCTCCACAGTGCCCGCACCTTTAACAGTCACTTCCACAGTTCCCATCCTTTTAACAGTGACCTCCACACTTCCTGCCCTTTAATAGTGACCTCCATAGCGCCCTGCGCCTTTACAGTGACCTCCACAGCGCCTGCGCCTTTAACAGTGACCTCGATAGTGCTTGCCCCTTTAACAGTGACCTTCACAGTGCCGGCCCCTTTAACAGTGACCTTCACAGTGCCGGCCCCTTTAACAGTGACCTCCACAGTGTCGGCCCCTTTAGCAGTAACCCTCACAGTGCCCGCACCTTTAACAGTAACCTTCACAGTGCCCGCACCTTTAACAGTGACCTCCACAGTGCCTGCCTCTTTAACAGTGACCTCCGCAATGCCCGCTTCTTTAACAGTGACCTTCACAGTGCGGTACTGTGGAGGTCACTGTTAAGGGGGAGGGCCCCTGAGAAGGTCATTGTCAAGGGGGTAGGGTGCTGTGAAACTCACTGTTAAAGGGTTTCTACCACTTCGTTTTCACATAATTAGCTTTCAGACACTAGCGATCCGCTAGTGTCTGCTCTGCCAAACAATCCTGCTATAATAGCTTTTGGGGCAGCCGTTTCGCTAAAAAAGAACTTATATTGATATGCTAATGACCCTCTAGGTGCTATGGGGGCGTCATTACCACCTAGAGGATCGGTCTACCTTCACAAGATGCCGCCGCCCAGCGCGTCCCTCCAGCCCGCCCATCTCCTCCGGAATGCGATCAAGCGGACGACTTCTCGCGCAAGCGCCGTGCGCGTCTGTATTCGGTGCATGCGCAGTGAATGTCCGACCGCTTCCCTGCTCAGACATCTCCACTGCGCCTGCGCTGATGACGTCATAGTGCTCTATCGGCGCAGGCGCAGTGGAGATGTCTGAGCAGGGAAGCGGTCGGACATTCACTGCGCATGCGCCGAATACAGACGCGCACAGCGCATGCGTGAGAAGTCATCCGCTTGATCGCATTCCGGAGGAGATGGGCGGGCTGGAGGGACGCGCTGTGCGGCGGCATCTTGTGAAGGTAGCATAACTACACTGCTACATGCATGTGGGGAAGGGGCTACTACTAAACGGAGGGGCAGGCACTGTGGAGTTCACTGTTAAAGGGGCAGGCACTGTGGAGGTCACTGTTAAAGGGGTGGTCAATGTTAAAGGGGCAGGTAATGTGGAGGTCACTGTTAAAGGGGCAGGTACTGTGGAGGTCTCTGTTAAAGCTGCTGGCACTGTGGAGGTCACTGTTAAAGGTGCGGTCACTGTTAAAGGGGTGGACACTGTGTAGGTCACTATTAAAGGGACGGGCATTGTGAACATCACTGTTAAAGAGGCCGGCCACTATGAAGGTCACTGTTAAAGGGGTGGTCAATGTTAAAGGGACAGGCACTGTGGAGGTCATTGTTAAAGGGGCGGGCAATGTGGAGGTCACTGTTAAAAGGGCGGACACTGTGGAGGTCACTGTTAAAGAGGCAGGAACTGTGGAGGCGACTGTTAAAGGGGCGGGCACTGTGGAGGTCACTGTTAAAAGGGCGGGCACTGTGAAGGTCACTGCTAAAGGGGCGGGCACTGTGAAGGTCACTGTTAAAGGAGCGGGCTTTGCGGAGGTCACTGTTAAAGAGGAAGGCACTGTGGAGGTCACTGTTAAACGGGCAGGCACTGTGGAGGTCACTGTTAAAAGGGCGGGCACTGTGGAGGTCACTGTTAAAGAGGCAGGAATTGTGGAGGCGACTGTTAAAGGGGCGGGCACTGTGGAGGTCACTGTTAAAAGGGCGGGCACTGTGAAGGTCACTGTTAAAGGGGCGGGCACTGTGAACGTCACTGTTAAAGGAGCGGGCTTTGCTGAGGTCACTGTTAAAGAGGCAGGCACTGTGGAGGTCACTGTTAAACGGGCAGGCACTGTGGAGGTCACTGTTTAAGGGGCAAGCATTTTGGAGGTCACTGTTAAAGGGGCGGGCACTGTGGAGGTCACTGTTAAAGGGGCAGGCATTGTGGAGGTCACTGTTAAAGAGGCAGGCACTGTGGAGGTCACTGTTAAAGGGGCAGGCACTGTGGAGGTCACTGTTAAAGGGGCGGGCACTGTGGAGGTCACTGTTAAAGGGGCAGGCATTGTGGAGGTCACTGTTAAAGAGGCAGGCACTGTGGAGGTTACTGTTAAAGGGGTCGGCACTGTGAAGGTTACTGTTAAAGGGGCCGACACTGTGAAGGTCACTGTTAAAGGGGCCGGCACTGTGGAGGTCACTGTTAAAGGGGCAGGCACTGTGGAGGTCACTGTTAAAGGTGCGGGCACTGTGAAGGTTACTGTTAAAGGGGTCGGCACTGTGAAGGTTACTGTTAAAGGGGCCGACACTGTGAAGGTCACTGTTAAAGGGGCAAGCACTATCGAGGTCACTGTTAAAGGCGCAGGCGCTGTGGAGGTCACTATTAAAGGGCAGGAACTTTGGAGGTCACTATTAAAAGGGCGGGAACTGTGGAAGTGACTGTTAAAGGTGCGGGCACTGTAGAGGTCACTGTTAAAGAGGCGGGAACTGTGGAGGTCATTGATAAAGAGGCAGGCACTATGGAGGTCACTGTTTAGGGTGGAGGGCGCTGTTGAGGTATCTGGTAAAGGGTGGGCACTGTGGAGGTCACTGTTAAAAGGGTGGGCACTGTTGAGGTCACTGTTGAAGAGGCGGGCACTGTGTAGGTCACTGTTAAACGGGTGGTCAATGTTAAAGGGGCAGGTAATGTGGAGGTCACTGTTAAAGGGGCGGTCACTATTAAATGGACGGGAACTGTGGAGGTCACTGTTAAAGCTGCTGGCACTGTGGAGGTCACTGTTAAAGGCGCGGTCACTGTTAAAGGGGCGGACACTGTGGAGGTCACTATTAAAGGGACGGGCATTGTGAACATCACTGTTAAAGAGGCCGGCCACTATTAAGGTCACTATGAAAATAATATAAATCACATTATCTAGATATTTCATAAATATTTTAAGCTTACAGGGGAGTACTGACTTTCCTTAAAAGGAGTTATCTTATGATCAATGTAAAAAATAAAAATCAGACATCCTATAGCACATGCCGATCTCTTTCTAACAAAGCTGGAACCAGCCCTGGACCTCCCATGGATCCAGAGATCTCCACATTCATTGCTCCAATTGCTCTGCTAGGCAGTTCAGTGGGCCGTGTCCTTTCTGCTGCAGCTGAAGGATGGAACTGAATGAGTGTGTCCAACTCAGTGAGATGGACAGAGAAATAAGGAAAAGGGAAAACAGCAGATGGCGCTATACAAATAGATTTAATTGAATAACCCTGCGGCTATAATACATTTTAAATTTCACGCAGTTACAAAAGTATTCATATCCAGGTGCTGTCAAATATTTTTTGTGGGACAGCCCCTTTAAGGTGACTTAGTGACAAAGCTCCATGGGAAAATAATATGGCGCCGCTTCCAAAAGGTGGAGCCAGCGAGGCGGTTCTCTTTCCCTGGGAGATACCTCTTTGCACAAATGTTTTTACGGAGGTTAATTACACGATAGCATTTACCAGACCTGAGTCCCCCCCGGGAGCGGCGAGATTTTACCCAGCTTCATTTCCATGGTTTAGCAGCTTACATGATCTCCATTCATGCAGTTAATTGCCGAGCTGTACAGGCTTTATCACTAATAAATGGCATCGAAATGACTCAGGAATCAAATTCATCGGCGTCCGCCGCCGATACAACACGAGCGCGCAGCTGCCATGACACCCTCTAAGTCTCACTTTGCATGCAGGCTGCGGTTGTCATCGCTCACGCCTGTAACACACATGCTTCATCTATAATTACTGTGTCAATGGTTTACCTTTAATTGTTCTCTCCAGTCATTTTAGCTTTAATGACTTTCGGATGAAACGGGGAGCGTGAGCTTTTACTTAATAAATCGCAATCAAGTCGTAATCTGAAGCCGCCAATCAGAACGCGGCAGCGATTACTAGGCTTAATGAGAGCATTAGAAAAGCTTCCTGGGGATTTCTACCTGTTTGTGCACCAATAAGCCAGGGCTAATAAGGGCATAGTCATAATAGGAAGTTCTATGTACGTGAATGGTGCGGGTTTTGCAGCAGATGCATGGATTTCTGCAATCTCCATGCAGATTTTGCTGTTTTCGTGTTACATGAGGATTTTGTTGCAGATTTGACCCAGATTTGCATGGCACAGAAAATAAATCCTCAATGAAAAGCTCCACCAATAATTGATATGCTGTGGATTTGAAAATCCACACGGCAGGTCACCTATGAGTAGAATTTTTTTTAAAATTTCATGGTACTGTATTACACCGTGGATTTGCCGCACAACAATCTGCATAATACGCAACATGTGCAGGAGGCACTGTTCACACTGTGCAAATCAATCGCAGATTTGTCATGTGGATTCAGCACCGCAATTTGTCTATGTGATATGCCAATCGCCATCTACATGCTGCATATAAAGATACAGATTTCTTCATGCAAATCGGACTTTCATACAGTATCTGCAGCATGCCCATTAGGCTACATGCACACATGAATATACCGTATTTTCCCACTTTATAAAACAAACTTTCCCCCCCCCCCAAAAGTGCGTCTTATAAAGCGAATACTAGTGAGTGCTGGGCGTCTGATCTGATATGAGGGTCTGATCAGAGGTCTGACATGGGAGTCTGATCTGATATGGGGGTCTGATCCGATATAGGGGTTTGATCGGAGTCTGACATGGGGGTCTGATAGGATATGGGGGTCTGATCCGATATAGGGGTTTGATCGGAGTCTGACATGGGGGTCTGATAGGATATGGGAGTCTGATCAGAGGTCTGCCATAGGGGTCTGATCTGATATGGAGGTCTAATTAGAGATCTGCCATGTTGATCTGATATGGGAGTCTGATCTGAGGTTTGACATGGGGGTCTGATCTGATATGGGAGTCAAATTTGAATGTCAGCGGAGCAGGAGAGGTAAGTTAATGTATATATTTTTATCTCTGATGCGGGTCTGATTTGATATGGGGGTCTTATCTGAAGACTGACATGGGAGCCTGATGTGATATTGGGTTCTGATTGGAGGTCTGACATAGGGGTCTGATCTGATATAGAGGTTTGATCTGAGGTCTGACATGGAGGTCTGATCTAATATGGGGGTCTAATTTGAGATTTGACATGTTGACCTGATATGGGAGTCTGATCTGAGGTCTGACATGGGAGTCTAATCTGATATCGGGGTCTGATCTGAGGTTTGATGTGGGGGTCTCATCTGAGGTCTGATATGGGAATCTGATCTAGGGTCTAATATGTGTATCTGCTCTGAAGCCTGATGAAGATTGGGGATGTTTTGAGGTCTGATGAAACATATTATTCTTATTTTCCTCCTCTAAAACCCAGGTGTGTTTTATCATCAGGTGTGCGAAAAATATGAGATGTGGCTATACAGATTCTGGGGTGGATTTTGCTGCATTTTCATTGAAAATGCACATTACAGGCAGATTTTGCTCCAGTTCTCACCCTTTGCATTGCAAATAATGAAATCCGCAATGAAAATCTGCACAAAGAATGAACAGGCTGTGGGTTTCAGAGTCTTCACTGCAGGTCAATTTCCTGTGATAAATCTACCTCGATAAACTTTTAAGTTTAAACTTCTTTTATTCACATAGGAACCCTAAAATAAAATTATTGGAAATATAATCATAGAAATGATTGTGTTGGGGATAGGGGTGTTTATAGCACTTCAGAATAAAGCTATGCAGATTAGCACATTAGTCAAACCAATCTCCACCAGATCATTTCTGGTTGGGCTGATATGAGCTAATTTGCATATTTTTTCCCGATAGAGCATTGCCTTGACAATATATCTCCATAAACCCACTAGGTCTCTTCCATGAGAACAAATACCCCCCAGATATAACTGACTAAAAATGGTTGCATAGTCATAAGACAAGATTGATGATCCAGTACAATGCATATGATGTTTCTTGCTGACCTGCAGGTTACTCACCTTTTTCTTTTTTAGGTATTTTTTTTTAATGCCGTGGTGGTAAAGTGTTTCTGTTTGGTTTTGATTGACAGCTGACATTGAATTAGTAAGGAGAGACCCTATGGGGAATACTGACTTTAAACTTTTCAGGATGAAACCTCAGCTACCGTTCGATAGCAAGACCTGATCCGTGACCTTTCTCACATCTGGTCAGGTGACGTAAACCTTGCTCTTCTAGTCTAACCTTGTTTTCCCCTCAGTTTTCTGATTTCCTCTCTTTTTTATTTGTAACCTTTTCCATCGGAAAAAAAAAGTGAATTCTTTTTCTTCTACACTGAAAAATATCCAAATAAAAGTTGTTAATGCTTACTTTTATTTTCACTACACACCATGTCTATATTTCATGGTAACTAACAAGCTGCTCTTTTGGGGTTGTAAAGATATTTTTTTCTTTTTTTTCTTTCAAAAAATGTAATATTAATATTAAAATTTAGTCACACTACCTCTTTTTCTTGGCATATTTTGCCTTGTAGAAAACACCATGTGCAGTACCCCACAGGACTACTGCGAGTATTCCGCGCGGATGCGATGCGTGAGTTGAACGCATTGCACCCGCACTGAATCCCGACCTATTCATTTCTATGGGGCTGTTCACATGAGCAGTGATTTTCACGCATCACTTGTGCGTTGCGTGAAAATCGCAGCATGCTCCTTTTTGTGCGTTTTTCACGTAACGCAGGCCCCATAGAAATGAATGGGGTTAGTAACATAGTAACATAGTAACATAGTACATAAGGCCGAAAAAAGACATTTGTCCATCCAGTTCGGCCTGTTATCCCGCAAGTTGATCCAGAGGAAGGCAATTTTCTCCACTTTAGGGGACTATAAACTTCCTTCCCGACTCCAATCAGGCAATCAGAATAACTCCCTGGATCAACGACCCCTCTCTAGTAGCTATAGCCTGTAATATTATTAAGCTCCAGAAATACGTCCGCAAACAAGTGCGGATGCGGTGCGATTTTCACGCATGGTTGCTAGGAGACGATCGGGATGGAGACCCGATCATTATTATTTTCCCTTATAACGTGGTTATAAGGGAAAATAATAGCATTCTGAATACAGAATGCATAGTACAATAGCGCTGGAGGGGTTAAAAAAAATAAAAATTATTTTAACTCACCTTAGTCCAGTTGATCGCGCAGCCCAGCTTCTCGTCTGTCTCCTTTGCTGAACAGGACCTGTGGTGACGTCACTCCGGTCATCACATGATCCATCACATGATCTTTTACCATGGTGATGGATCATGTGATGACCAGAGTGACGTCACCACAGGTCCTGTTCCTGCAATGAATGCTCACTACAGGTCCTGTTCAGCAAAGGAGACAGACGAGAAGCCGGCTGCGCGATCAACTGGACTAAGGTGAGTTAAATTTTTTTTTATTTTTTTTTAACCCCTCCAGCGCTATTTTACTATGCATTCTGTATTCAGAATGCTATTATTTTCCCTTATAACCATGTTATAAAGGAAAATAATACAATCTACAGAACACCGATCCCAAGCCCGAACTTCTGTGAAGAAGTTCGGGTTTGGGTACCAGACACGCGCGATTTTTCTCACGCGAGTGCAAAGCGCATTACACGTGGAAAAATCGCGCGTGTTCCCGCAACGCACCCGCACATTTTCCCGCAACGCCCGTCTGAAAGAGGCCTAAAGGGTTAAATATTGCAGAAAGAGTTAATTTAAAGTTGCAAAGTTAAATGTTGTAATTTATTGTTGAAGCGCTTCTTAATGCACTGTACAGCAATGTTTGGGCAACATAAGGTTAACATTGGCATACTGGTTAGTTTACCAGGGTGATGGATTTGGTACGTCGCCCTAGCTAGTTGGGGGGGTCTAGTCTGAGCAGAGCTATAGGAAGGACATGTGTGTGAGAATCCCTGCAGAAAAGTCTAGAGAACCTCTACTACCAGGGTACCCCTGAAGGAAAGAGACCCTACTTTATAGAAGATCAAGAATCAACAAGGCTGTGCTGACAAGTCCGAAAGGTATTTGCTCGTTTATGACATAAGAGACTTTACTGCTGTGGGAAGAACTGTTGCCTCTGGCACCTACCTAATTGCAGACTGCAACATGTCTAAGGCCTCATGCACACGACCGTTGTTGTGTTCCGTTCCGCAAAATGGGGTTCCGTTGTTCCGTGATCCGTTTCCATTTTTGTTTCCGTGTGTCTTCCTTTATTTTTGGAGAATCACCAGACATGAAGATAAGTAAAAAAAAAGTCTAAGTCAAGTTTGCCATGCAAATGATAGAAATAAAAAATGGACACGGACGCGGATGACAATCTTGTGTGCCTCCGCGTTTTTTCACGGTCCCATTGACTTGAATGGGTCCGCAAACCGTTTTCCGTGAAAAAAATAGGACAGGTTATATTTTTTTGACGGACTGGAACTACGG
The DNA here is from genome assembly GCF_014858855.1 of Bufo gargarizans. Lineage (NCBI taxonomy): Eukaryota > Metazoa > Chordata > Amphibia > Anura > Bufonidae > Bufo > Bufo gargarizans. Next base: position 36,785,156 of record NC_058084.1, read on the forward strand.
ATCACGGATGCGGATGACAAATGGTGCATTAGCTGAGTTTTCAACGGACCCATTGAAAGTCAATCGGTCCGCAGAAAATCACGAAAAATGGAACAACGGACACGGAATGAAACAAAGGTCGTGTGCATGAGACCTTAGAGAAAGGCCTCATGCACTCGACCGTATTTTGTATCCGTGTCCGATCCGTTTTTTTTGCGGATAGGATGCGGACCCATTCATTTGAATGGGTCCGCAAAAAAAGCGGACAGCACACAGTGTGCTGTCCGCATCAGTATGTCCGTTCCGTTGCTCCGCCCAAAAAATAGTGCATGTCCTATTTTTTTCTAGTTTGCGGACAAGGATAGGCATTATTACAATGGATCCGCAAAAAAAAGGGATCCGCAAAAAAAAGGATCCGTGGATCCGTTTTTTTTGGCGGATCCGCAATTTGCGGACCGCAAAACACATACGGTCATGTGCATGTAGCCAAAGAGTGAGCCAGGGAGTACTACTACCTCCACCATTGTTGCTGCCCAAACACTGCTATTGGGAGAAAGACTATTCTGTGATATACTTTCGAAATGCCCCTTTTTCTGTTATCTGTATTACTACTCCCATTATCGATTTAGTGAAGAAAGACTATTTATTGTAACCAACAGGCCTGATTATTGACCCCATCATTTATTCTCTGGCTCTACATCTGCACTCCTGCGTTGCACCCAGCCAAACGTTTCACCATCAAGGCTACCAACTACCCGCCGGTAGGAGCCCCAACACCAGGGTATGCCCCAAGGAAATAATGGGTGCTCCCTCCAGGTCCCTGCACAGCTGTAATAAGTGCCAGAGTGGAGCTACTCACCATAAACTGTGAGTACTACTACCACCATCTTAGCCACTACACTCCCTTCAAGTCACTGCATGTGAAAGCATTGAGATTTTTTTTTAAATGTTCATGTCCCTACATACAGGTCCTTCTCAAAAAATTAGCATATTGTGATAAAGTTCATTATTTTCTGTAATGTACTGATAAACATTAGACTTTCATATATTTTAGATTCATTACACACCAACTGAAGTAGTTCAAGCCTTTTATTGTTTTAATATTGATGATTTTGGCATACAGCTCATGAAAACCCCAAATTCCTATCTCAAAAAATTAGCATATCATGAAAAGGTTCTCTAAACGAGCTATTAACCTAATCATCTGAATCAACTAATTAACTCTAAACACCTGCAAAAGATTCCTGAGGCTTTTAAAAACTCCCAGCCTGGTTCATTACTCAAAACCGCAATCATGGGTAAGACTGCCGACCTGACTGCTGTCCAGAAGGCCATCATTGACACCCTCAAGCAAGAGGGTAAGACACAGAAAGAAATTTCTGAAGGAATAGGCTGTTCCCAGAGTGCTGTATCAAGGCACCTCAGTGGGAAGTCTGTGGGAAGGAAAAAGTGTGGCAGAAAACGCTGCACAACGAGAAGAGGTGACCGGACCCTGAGGAAGATTGTGGAGAAGGACCGATTCCAGACCTTGGGGGACCTGCGGAAGCAGTGGACTGAGTCTGGAGTAGAAACATCCAGAGCCACCGTGTACAGGCGTGTGCAGGAAATGGGCTACAGGTGCCGCATTCCCCAGGTCAAGCCACTTTTGAACCAGAAACAGCGGCAGAAGCGCCTGACCTGGGCTACAGAGAAGCAGCACTGGACTGTTGCTCAGTGGTCCAAAGTACTTTTTTCGGATGAAAGCTAATTTTGCATGTCATTCGGAAATCAAGGTGCCAGAGTCTGGAGGAAGACTGGGGAGAGGGAAATGCCAAAATGCCTGAAGTCCAGTGTCAAGTACCCACAGTCAGTGATGGTCTGGGGTGCCATGTCAGCTGCTGGTGTTGGTCCACTGTGTTTTATCAAGGGCAGGGTCAATGCAGCTAGCTATCAGGAGATTTTGGAGCACTTCATGCTTCCATCTGCTGAAAAGCTTTATGGAGATGAAGATTTCATTTTTCAGCACGACCTGGCACCTGCTCACAGTGCCAAAACCACTGGTAAATGGTTTACTGACCATGGTATTACTGTGCTCAATTGGCCTGCCAACTCTCCTGACCTGAACCCCATAGAGAATCTGTGGGATATTGGGAAGAGAAAGTTGAGAGACGCAAGACCCAACACTCTGGATGAGCTTAAGGCCGCTATCGAAGCATCCTGGGCCTCCATAACACCTCAGCAGTGCCACAGGCTGATTGCCTCCATGCCACGCCGCATTGAAGCAGTCATTTCTGCAAAAGGATTCCCGACCAAGTATTGAGTGCAGAACTGAACATAATTATTTGAAGGTTGACTTTTTTTGTATTAAAAACACTTTTCTTTTATTGGTCGGATGAAATATGCTAATTTTTTTAGATAGGAAATTTGGGTTTTCATGAGCTGTATGCCAAAATCATCAATATTAAAACAATAAAAGGCTTGAACTACTTCAGTTGGTGTGTAATGAATCTAAAATATATGAAAGTCTAATGTTTATCAGTACATTACAGAAAATAATGAACTTTATCACAATATGCTAATTTTTTGAGAAGGACCTGTATATAGCTGGTCATTTACTATACTGAAATATGCCTACATTAGGCATATTTCTGGCGCACATGGTGGCACAGTTAGTTGCGCCACTATCTGCGACTTCTCCCTCCTCATGCCAGGTCTAAAATTGTGGGTGCGACGTGGGCAGGGAAGGGGACGGGCTGGGAGGCCCATCTCATTCATAATTTTCTACACCATTTTCTACACCTGTTTTAGATGTAGAAAATGGTCTAAATGTAAGACAGCAAGGAAGCCGTCTTACATTTAGAACTGGTGATGGACGCCTCTTCATAACACTGCCAGCACAGGGGCTTTATTAAGACTGGCGTCTAAAAAGCCAGGCTTAATAAATGTGCCCATAGTTGCCAAGTGTCATGAGTTTGCAGGGACAATTAGTGCCGAGAGCTTGCATGAGAACATCGCTGCACACCTGCCATCATAGGCGTGCAGCTCTAAGTCTGTGACAGCACTGCTACACGCAAACGTTTATGGGCGTGCAGTGCCTCCTTTACCCTACAGTTGTTTACTGCTCCTGATGATTTGCATGCACATGGGGGCATAGAAGCGCGTCGAGCAGACGCAATGTACATGTAGGGACATAATTGTAAGCTGAAGCAAGGTCACATATAGAGTGTTTCTAAGGATCAAGGCACATATGATGCTGGAGGTAATAACTAGCGCCTAAAACAACAGCATTATATATGTATGAATGATCCTGTGATAACATTCTAATGTATCTCACCAACACTACATGGTAGGGAGGGAGTGTTACAATGTATGCAAAGAGACAATGATATACTGGCTTTCGCAACAAGTTGGAACTTTACACATCTCCTGTAGTGGACATTGGACAATAACACTTCAGTGTGTGTGAGAGGTAATGCAAAAAGTAAAGAAAAAGGGGGTCAGTCAGCACATCCCAATGCGCAGGTGCACGCCGCTATGGCTAGAAACACAAAGAAAAAAACACAATGCAACAGCACTCTGCAAACCAATAAAGTACAATAATGCCATAGTAATAGAAGATAATCTGGTGCTAATGCTACGCTTATTTTGTAAATTTGAGATTGGCAAATACATTTTGTACAAAATTATTTGGGCCCGTCTGCCACACGTCAAGGCGATCTCACGAGAGCCTAACACTGAATCCTACCTGTTATGTGCCACAATGGCCACCATAAAATTCAGGGAGTGCAGGTTCCTCATGCATGCTGGGTCCACTCTGCTTTTTATCATTTTTGGTGCCAAAATGGCCTCCATTAAATTCAGGGAATGCAGGTACCAACATGCATGCCGATCCCACTCTATACCTCTCCTGGTGCAGGAAGGCTTCCAGTGAGTGCAGGGAGAGCAGACTAAGCTTTATTACTAGTTAAAACCAGCTAAGAATCTCAAATTTACAAAATAAATGTAGCATTAGCACCAGAATATCTTCTATAACTATGGCATTATTGTACTTTATTTGGTTTGCAGAGTGCTGCTGCATTGCGTTTTATTTTGAATGCAAAAAGTAACAGGAGTTCTGTCCCTATAATTTTGTGGACTACTACCACCCTCTCACGTTGAGTACTATACTAAGTGGGAAGCCACAAGTTTATAATGATTTTGATTTAATAAAATGGTGTTTTAAGCGTTCATCTTTTCAGACAGTTAATCATTAGGGACTTTTCCTGTTCCTGAGACAGACCCGACAAATTCAGAAAATGGGTGTGGCTAATGGTAACCACGCCCATAAGTTGACAACCCTAAATGGAGCTGGGTAATTCCCAGGGCCAGAGTTTTGGGGGCCCCGAATTTACAAACCTAAACATTGGAATGTATGTATGTATATTTGAAAAGTAATCCTGAAATTTCACACTATGTCTAAAATGTCAAGACTTCCTGTTCTTTGAATACAGTCACATGGGCCATAGACACAATGCACAGGAGGAGACCTAACTGAATTCTGTGGTAGATAGAAGCTGTGATATCACCTACTGTGAATGATGGATCCTGTGTTACCTACATAGAGGTGCCTGTTAAGATTATGTGATGACTGCTGAAAAGTTGACCAGAACAGGAAGTCTGGGCATATTATTAGTAGAGATGAGCAAAGTTTTAAAAAATTCGGCCAATTCGCCGAGGTTCATCAAGAAATTTGATTAGTTCCGAATTAATTAGTCACAAATCGCTATAAATCAGGTATACCCAGGCCACTCTGCCTAATCATATTCTTCCCACTTGGTGGCACAATCTCAGTGTGAATTTATGCCGGCAGCCGGGCATTTAAAATGCCGCCCGCTGACACAAGCAGTGGGTGCCATGGCTGCCGGGAATCTACTGTTTTACAGAGCAAACACCCAGCACTAAGGTCCACGACTGGCAGTAATACCGGTCGCTGACTTTTAACCCTTCAGATGCCATGGTAATCTGGGTGAGCTCCTGGGGAACGGGAGCGTGTATGCAGCAGCCCCTGTCCTCCTGTGTGATGGTACCAGAGATGGTACACAGCATTTAAGCAGGAAAACCTTCATCAAGTCAATAAAATTGAGAGATCCACAAGAGGGATGACCATAATCCCATGTGGATCCCTCCATAAAGTCCGGGATCCCTCCCTACTAGGAACCTAATATTAAAACCAGATGCCGAACATGGTGCATCAATAAAACATGGCCGCTAGATTATCGCAGCAACACTGTCCCTAGCATATGAGTGCTTGCCACGTTTCTCCCCATGCTCAGCTGAAAGGACAATGTTGGAGACCATGCGGGATGAGGCTCTTATAGGGCTGTTACATCACAGAGGATGGCTACCTACGGATTGATTGGATGCACAGCATTATGGGTGATCTTGCGTTCCGGGCTTCTTACTTTCACTTTGTAACATGTGCAGCTGCAATTTTAGGAAAACCTGATTCATTACCATCAACCACGCTTCCTATAATTGCAGACCAGCTTTTTGCATGTCTCCACAGGTATTTTTGCCCATTCATCTTTAGCAATGAGCTCCAAATCTTTCAGGTTGGAGGGTCTTCTTGCCATCACCCTGATCTTTATCTCCCTCCACAGATTCTCAATTGGATTCAAGTCTGGACTCTGGCTGGGCCACTCCAAAACGTTAATGTTGTTGTCTGCTAACCATTTCTTCACCACTTTTGCTGTGTGTTTTGGGTCATTGTCATGCTGAAATGTCCACTGGTGCCCAAGGCCAAGTTTCTCTGCAGACTGCCTGATGTTGTCGTGGAGAATCCTCATGTATTGCTCTTTTTCATGGTGCCGTTTACTGTGATTAGGTTCCCTGGTACACTGGTACACCCCCAAAGCATTAGGTTCCCACCACCATGTTTGACAGTGGGGATGGTTTTCTTTGGGTTAAAGGCTTCTCCTTTTTTACGCCAATTGGACACTGTTTTCTCAAATGCAAATAAAAGCTGAGAAATGTTTATTTCGGCCACAATAATGCCACAATAATGCCTTTTGTACATAAAAATTTACTTGCTGATTAAATAAAAGTAACTTTAAGTAAAAATTTGCCAGGGGTATGAATAATTATGGGCAGCACTCTCTCTCTCTCTCTCTCTCTCTCTCTCTATATATATATATATATATACAGTACAGACCAAAAGTTTGGACACACCTTCTCATTCAAAAAGTTTTCTTTATTTTCATGACTATGAAAAATGTAGATTCACACTGAAGGCATCAAAACTATGAATTAACACATGTGGAATTATATACATAACAAACAAGTGTGAAACAACTGAAAATATGTCATATTCTAGGTTCTTAAAAGTAGCCGCCTTTTGCTTTGATTACTGCTTTGCACACTCTTGGCATTCTCTTGATGAGCTTTAGGAGGTAGTCACCTGAAATGGTCTTCCAACAGTCTTGAAGGAGTTCCCAGAGATGCTTAGCACTTGTTGGTCCTTTTGCCTTCACTCTGCGGTCCAGCTCACCCCAAACCATCTCGATTGGGTTCAGGTCCGGTGACTGTGGAGGCCAGGTCATCTGGCGCAGCACCCCATCACTCTCCTTCATGGTCAAATAGCCCTTACACAGCCTGGAGGTGTGTTTGGGGTCATTGTCCTGTTGAAAAATAAATGATGGTCCAACTAAACGCAAACCGGATGGAATAGCATGCCGCTGCAAGATGCTGTGGTAGCCATGCTGGTTCAGTATGCCTCGAATTTTGAATAAATCCCCAACAGTGTCACCAGCAAAGCACCCCCACACCATCACACCTCCTCCTCCATGCTTCACGGTGGGAACCAGGCATGTAGAGTCCATCCGTTCACCTTTTCTGCGTCGCACAAAGACACAGTGGTTGGAACCAAAGATCTCAAATTTGGACTCATCAGACCAAAGCACAGATTTCCACTGGTCTAATGTCCATTCCTTGTGTTCTTTAGCCCAAACAAGTCTCTTCTGCTTGTTGCCTGTCCTTAGCAGTGGTTTCCTAGCAGATATTCTACCATGAAGGCCTGATTCACACAGTCTCCTCTTAACAGTTGTTCTAGAGATGTGTCTGCTGCTAGAACTCTGTGTGGCATTGACCTGGTCTCTAATCTGAGCTGCTGTTAACCTGCGATTTCTGAGGCTGGTGACTCGGATGAACTTATCCTCCGCAGCAGAGGGGACTCTTGGTCTTCCTTTCCTGGGGCGGTCTGCATGTGAGCCAGTTTCTTTGTAGCGCTTGATGGTTTTTGTGACTGCACTTGGGGACACTTTCAAAGTTTTCCCAATTTTTCGGACTGAATGACCTTCATTTCTTAAAGTAATGATGGCCGTTCGTTTTTCTTTACTTAGCTGCTTTTTTCTTGCCATAATACAAATTCTAACAGTCTATTCAGTAGGACTATCAGCTGTGTATCCACTTGACTTCTCCACAACGCAACTGATGGTCCCAACCCCATTTATAAGGCAAGAAATCCCACTTATTAAACCTGACAGGGCACACCTGTGAAGTGAAAACCATTTCAGGTGACTACCTCTTGAAGCTCATCAAGAGAATGCCAAGAGTGTGCAAAGCAGTAATCAAGGCAAAAGGTGACTACTTTGAAGAACCTAGAATATGACATATTTTCAGTTGTTTCACACTTTTTTGTTATGTATATAATTCCACATGTGTTAATTCATAGTTGTGATGCCTTCAGTGTGAATCTACAATTTTCATAGTCATATATATATATATATATATATATATATATACACACAGGTGTATCAGAGCTAAACCTGACTCTGATAACATATGTCACAGTGTTATGTTCAGGGGCGTAGCTATAGCAGGTACAGAGGTAGCAGTCGCTACTGAGCCCTGGAGCCTGAGGGCCCAAATACCCTTTTGCCACATAAGAAGACACTGGTATTATAGTGCATGCAGGTGCATGCAGGTCAAGTTACACTTCTGGCTGGAGAGAAGGGGTTACGTCAAAAATTTGTCATGGGGGACTTCTGTTTCAATTTTTGCCTCAGGCAGCAGGAAGGCTATATTCTCCCCTGCCCCTGGCTACAAAGCACTGAGGGAAGAGGTGCCCAAGCTGAACTCTTGCACCAGGGCCCATGAGCCTTTAGTTACGCCACTGGTTATCTTGGTTATCTGAGTTGTGACAAAAGCCATTGAAATCCACTGAAAACTTAGTTATGTTTTTATTTTGCAATTCTTTACTTAACGTGTTAACCATCAAGTTTAGCTCGGCTGCATCTGAATATGAACACAATGGCATGCAAATTGGGCACCCCTGGTCAAAATTACTGTTACTGTGAACAGTTAAGCAAGTTGAAAATGAAATGATCTCCAAAAGGCATAAAGATGACACATTCCCTTTGTATTTTCAATGATATTCAGATCAGGTGACTATGAGGGCTATGGTAAAATCTTCAGCTTCCACCTTTTGAGGTAGTCTATTGTGGATTTTGAGGTGTGTTTAGGATCATTATCCATTTGTAGAAGCCATCCTCTTTTCTTCCCTCATTCTACTCATGAAACGTTCCCCGTGCCATTGTCTGCAATACAATGCCAAAGCATGATTGATCCACTCTCATGCTTAATGGCTGGAGAGGTGTTCTTTTTAAATTCTGTGCCTTTTGTTCTTTAGATATACCTTTGCTCACTGTGGTCAAAGAGCTCTATTTTAACCTTATTCTACCTCAGTCCTTGTTTGCAAACTTCTCATGCAGAATTATGTGGTGAGGATGCTGGAGAGGTTTTCTTATGATGGCTCTTCAATGAAGACCATATTTGTGCTTGTGTCGATAAACAGTAGAACAATGTACCATAACTCTAGATTCTGCTAAATCTTCCCGAAGGTCTTTTGCAGTCAAGCAGGGGTTCTAATATGCTTTGCTAGCCGACCTATGAGCAGCTGTCTCTGAAATTTTTCTTAGTCCAGACCTTCTCTTGACCTCCACTGTTTTTGTTAAATGCCATTTCTTAAATTAATTTCAAACTGAGGAAATGGCAACCTGAAATGACCTCAAAAGGCGCAAACTGAAGGATTTACCATGGCCCTCACAGTCCCCTGATCTGATTGACCTCATAAGAGCAGTTCATGCAAGACGGTCCAGGAATCTCACAGAACTGCAAGCAAGAATAAATGAAAATCCCACAAACATTCAAAGGCTCTTGGCTAGCTACAAAAGTTATTACAAGCTGTGATACTTACCAAAGTGTGTGCTATTAGGTACTAACCATGCAGGGTACCCAAAGTTTTGCTTCAGGCTCTTTTCCTTTTTAGTTATTTTTGTCATTTTTGTCATCTTTAACTTTATGCCTTTGGAGATCATTTCATAGTCAACTTGCCTACCTGTTCACAGTAACAGTAATTTTGACCAGGGGTGCCCAAACTTTTGGATGCCACTCTATCTATCTATCTATCTATCTATCTATCTATCTATCCTCTTTTTCTCAATAGTAAGTAAAACAAAACACTGACAAAATAAAATAAAAAACTGTTTAACATAAAAAAGTGATTTCAACAATAGGTCGTTTGTTGATGCAAAGCGCAATTACAAAAAAGCTCAATCTTTGCAGGGTGTTTTATAACTTTTTATTGCCCAGCATGTAACATCTGTCTGCAGCACTTTTGTTTCTAAAAATACAAAGCACCATAAAAACTACCCTAATTCTCTTTAATTTTCACCAGTCTATCTCCATATGTCACAAGTTCACCCTTTTCTGAGCTTTTCTTTTTTTACTCTTTATATTTAATCCTAGAAAAAATATTGTTTTTGCATTTATATTATTTGCTTAATTTTCTATATTTATTTCTACAGACCATGTACTGTATATACAGTATTTCTGCCTCTTTTCTGTTCCCCCCTTTGTACTAATAACTACAGCAGCAAATATTTTCTTTTCGTTGTCTTTTGTTTTCAGCAGACCATGTCAACATCACGCAGCAAGTAATAAGCTGTACCTTTATAGAATTTTATTATTTTACCCTTTGCATTTGCTTCTAGAAAAAATACTTTTTATCATTCAAACATAATGATGTGAAATTAGTTTGCTTCATTTTTATTTATCCATGTCTGTATTTAACCTTAAATAACAAACTGAACTTTTTATGTTTTTTTTTTTTTTTTACTCTTTGCATTCAGTGCTGGAAAATACATTTTTGTTGTTCTTTTTGCAGTCAAAAATTCTAGCATTTCCATCATACCATGCCTTTCTTTTCCTAGTAAATAACTGCTATTATTTTAACCTTTGTATTCACTGCGATAGCATTTTCTTTTTGTTATTATTGCTTTCAAAATTTCTCACGGAAAACTTATTTTCAGAATTTTCTTTCATTCTCGCCAGACCATGTCTGTATTACACAGTAAATAACAGGCTGCCCTTTTTGTCTGTGGTGACATTTTCCTGCTAATGCATAATTAACATTCTCATTACTCATTAAGTGAGCTTTTGTTGTTAACAGATTCCTTTGGAATAATATACATTTGTAGCAGGATCATCAGAATAAAATGTACAGTATGTTACAAGGGGGAGTGTCTCTTATTTGCTGGCTAATTGCATACTGAGTTAATGCCAGCGTGACCCTGGCAGTTGTCTTGCTTCTTGATTACAGAGCCTGGGTGCGCAGTAAATTTGTGTCTGAGGGCAGTTTTTTTTTTCCAGGTCATGTATCATAGAAGAGAGATTTCATTAACCATTGCAAATTCATAACCATAATCCACAGGGGAATTCTGCCACAGCCAGGTTACCGAGTGCTTAGGAAATATTTTTTTTATAATATTGGCATCCTATGTATTGCGCTGGCTGGAAATTTCACATTTATAGATTTCGACCTATGATCTATCAGAAGCATCATTGCCTTGTCTGAGAAAATATTAGATGATGAAGGTGGTGGTGGTGGTTGTGGGGAGTTATTATTTATGTGCCTTCCAATCATGAGGATACGTTTCTAGATAGGTAAACCAAATGTGTCGTCTCTGCCAGTTCACCCGCCTATTGTCATACGATGGTTCTTAGTCTGACCTATTGGTTTTAATGTTGTAATTTTTTTTGCTACTGCTATATGTAATGCTTATAGCTACCATTAATAATGGATCCTTTAGAACAGAGGTGGGCAGACCTTTTTGGTACGTGAGCCTACCTACATAAAAAAACTTGCTCTACCTAGAAATTTGTTGTTGCTGCACAATTTTTCTCCCTTCTTCCACTGCAAAGGGGAAATATATGTAAAATAGCTCTCCTCCAGAAGGAAGAAAGCTAATTATGAATACCTTTCAAAGAGTGAAATGTATTGTTTCTCCTCAAGGAGACCCTGCTAATATAGGAAGTCTTAAAGGCAATTCTCCCAAAGAGAAAGAGAGCCTTCCAAAAGCTGCTTCATAGCATCTTATCCAGCTAACCAGGAACCTACTCTGTACTGATGAGGACAAAAAAGACTGAAATAGTTTGGCTGATATCCCTAGACATGTCTCAATGCTCTATAATGCATCAGACTTTGGCTTCTAGCATAGCCACTTAAACATGGCACTGGAGAGTCAGTTTTCTTCCCTCTGGAGGAGAGCAATTTTGCATATATTTCCCCTTTGCAGTGGAAGAAGAAAGACAAATAGTGCAGCAGCCACAGATTTCTTGGCATGGCAAGGTTTTTGCATTGCCTTTTAATTGGCCCCAAGTTTCTCAAGACCAAACCACTGAGGTTCTCAGTGTGCCAACCTTAGATGCCATATTAGTTCCTGCCGTTGATTTCTCAATTACAGTGATAGATGCCACCTTAACACTGTTAACCACCTGAAGATGCCCTATGTCAGTGTATGCCAACACAGGTATCCACAAGACAATATGTATGGCACCCCAAAAACAGCATGTCAGCTACAGATCCTGCGAGTGCTTACCATAGGAATCTTCTACAGCCTCATTGGTAAGTGGCCAACCAGTGGTGGTGAGGTACTGATGAGATAGAAGTAATGATATGCTGTAGTGCACATGTCTTCCTTTGGGGGCACCAGTAACAGAGTTGACTCTTTTTGTTCATATTGTAATGGTATACTGGGTTCAGGAGACAACTGAAAGATAGTGAGGCTCAGGCATCACCATTTTCTGGGAGATGAGAACACAGTAGAGAAAGGTCTGTAGATTGTGATTTGCTTTACAAAATGCAATTGGAAATTTTAAACAAAGCATTTCAATGAATATCTGTGGTTGAATATCTTGCTTTCACAAAGAATAGTAAATCTCCTATCAGATCTAACTGTATGGAGGAGGAGTATACACATAGAGTTGGTGCTACCCTCCTCTGAAAAATTCAGCTGTGATGACAGTCATCCTACTTTACACCAAGTCTTGTCCATAAAGGACCAAGAAGCAGGAGTTAAATATGTGTCTTTATCATATGGTTTTTCTGGAGAAGTTATTATTTCCATCCATGGTCACAAATAAATAGATATTACCATGTCATTGTTGTAACTATGTAGTATGCATAGTTCTATAGCTCCAAGACTTCTGGGGGTGAATACCATGGAATATATTGGTCGTCTGCAAAGTATAGTCCCTGTGATGACTGTTGATTCAACAATGATGGTCTAAAGCACAAGATTAATCAATGGACCTAGATATTTTTGCAATCCATTAGCATCTATAACTGAAGTCCACCTGCTTCTTCTTCTGGGAGGCGCTTAACTATGAACACATCCAGTGCATGCGCAAATCCAGGCGGCAATATCTGCTTTATATATGCATAAACCAAATGCATCCATCTACTGCTCAGCACCTGTGCAGAAGAGGAGGTAGCCTGAGAAAGCCAAGGTGGCAGTCACATGGGGAAATCTTGTGACCCTATGGACACCGAAACTGCCATTGTCTATTGTTTATATATCCAGTCCTTCAGAAGCAGGCGGCTTACAAGGGGAAATGTAATAATAAATAACAGTTTAGGACATTTCTCTATTAAAGTGTCATATTTTTTTTTATTTGCTAGCTTATTAGAACTGAGCATGTATATCTGAGTTAGTCTCTCAATGACTGTCAAAATATCTGTAATTTCCTTATAATAACAGATTTCATTATTGTCCCCTGTCCCTTTCCACTGGTCTCTTAAAAGGCTGTTGCTAGGGCTTGTCTGTCTTCCCTTTAGTGTAAACAGAAGACATTGTATGCCAGCATTAGGCTTCAGAGTAAGAAGGCGTGTCTCTCAGTCATCCAATCTGATTGGCTGGCAGGAAGCTGCTGGCTACAGTAAGGTCACATGCACACGACAGTGAATAATGGCTGTGTGACGGCTGTCTAAGTAACGGCCATCACATGGCCATTTTTAGCACCAATGAAAGTTTATGGGGCTATTCACATGGCCGTTCTTTTAACGGCCAGTGAATAGCATCTGTCCAAAAATAGCACATGTCCTATTTTTGTCCGTTTTCACGGTCAGACAGATCCATTGAAATCAATGGGACCGTTTTTATCGGCCGATTGACAGGAGTGCACCCGTCTAACGGCCATTAAAAATGGGTACACTTTATCCAGGAGGGGTTAAAAAAAAAACTCACCTCATCCACTTGCTCGCAGTGCGGCAGTCTCTTCATTGGGCAGGACCTGCCGAAGGACCTGCGATATGCGTAGTGACGTAACCACGTCATCACGCACCTTCGGCAGGTCCTGTTCGGTGAAGAGAGAAGAGACTGCCGCACCGCGAGCGAGTGGATAAGGTGAGTTTTTTTTGTTGTAAAATCAACAAAATAAACAAACAGTGGTAGGGCATTATTTAAATCATGGGGGAAATTATTTAAGATGGAGCCCTACATTGGGGCATTATTAAAGCTGGGGACATTAAAAAATAATTCCTACACTATGGGGGACATTATTTAAGACAGGGGACTACATTGGGGGCATTATTAAAGCTGGGGGCTGTAAAAAAATCATACACTACGGGGGACATTATTTCAGCTGGAGGCCTACATGGGGGTATTATTAAAGCTGGGGGCACTATAAAAAATGATTTACACCTTGGAAGACATTATTTTAGCTGGGGCCAAAATAGGGGGCATTATTAAAGCTGGGGGCAGTAAAAAAAAAATCTTACACTATGGGGGTAAATTTTTTAGCTGGCTGGGGGCCTACATGGGGGCATTATTAAAGCTAGGGGCAGCATTAAAAAATCCTACACTATGGGGGACATTATTTTAGCTGGGGGCCTACCATCCTGTGGGTGTTCTCAGAAGGGTGGGTCTAGAAGTAACTGCCAATCAAATTCATCAATTTTTCATGTCTGTTTTTGACGGACATGAAAAATGGATGCAAAACAGACATTAAAAACGGACACACGGCCAGAAAGTGGATGCGCACACTGATGCAAAATGGCCATGAAAAACTGACAGTGTGTCCGTTTTTAACGCGTGGGGAAACGCGTCGGGGTTTACTATATAATTATGTTTGTTGTATGGATGTAACTATCATACTATGTATCAATGAAATCATCACATTAGGGTGTTTTTAGATTGTCTTCTAAGTGCACCGTGTACCTCTTGATGTCGACACATCACCAGGGCTGTATACAAAGGGCACTTCTCTGTTTGTTCTGTCGGTTTGTCTTTTCTAGGAGTCCACCCTGAGGCCAACATCCTCCCACTTACACTTACTTAGGGTAAAGTAGGAGTTGGCAGCCAAGGCTCGAGGACAGGGAGTCCCCACCATCAGGGGCCGTCCCTGGGCAGAGGGATAGTTTAGGGTGTGAGCGTAGGGATAGATTTCTCCCTCTCCCCCCCCTATAATACTGGCCTACCCAGTATCTCGGTGGTACTACCTATACTAGTTGTGTGGTATACGTCATTTTTGTATAAATATTATTAAAATTAAATCTTTCTACATAAGGGTTATTTCTAATGCTGGACTTAGTTATCTTTCACCGATTGACCCATTATAAATACTTTATCCATAATAGCTGGACTGTATTTAATAAGGCAAAAGCTCAAGGAAAACAGTGGTATGTGAAGAACCTAAAGATTGCTTTACGCATAATGCTACAGCAGCAGTAACATATGCTAAAATTGTTTCTTGATGAAAACATTCACAGTTACACTTTAAGTGGCTGACCCATTTAACTTGAGGTGAATGACCTGAAACATGGGAGGGGGGGGGGGGGGGCATAGCATATGTTTTGCTGCACAGAGACCCTCAAGGCAATGGGTTACAGCAAGAACTACTTCCTATTAGATTATATAGGAGTGACTGCATTACTTATTCCACCTTAGCCATTGAAGGTAGCAAGCCACATGGGATGTAATTGACAGTAGGTACATGACTTTTGGCCTGTTGGCTGTTGGAGAATAGAGGGACAAAAATCAGTTCTTCACTGGGGCACAAGCCTAAAGTTTTAAAAAGTATAGACACCCATTAATCCATCACTATAATTGTAA
The DNA here is from genome assembly GCF_014858855.1 of Bufo gargarizans. Classification (NCBI taxonomy): domain Eukaryota; kingdom Metazoa; phylum Chordata; class Amphibia; order Anura; family Bufonidae; genus Bufo; species Bufo gargarizans. Next base: position 36,800,542 of record NC_058084.1, read on the forward strand.
TTTACAATGTCAATCAATACTGCTTACAATACCAGAAAAATGAAAAACAGGGTCACCTTTATTTTTGGAATTGGCACGCGCTGGTCAAGTAGTCAGCATATGTATTATAATGCATAACAATATATATAATATTAAATAAAAATTAAGTCCCATTTTACATGTCATAAAGATAATGCAGTCATTAGAGTTCCGAACATATATTTTTACGCATGACTGAACTGTCCATTGTGTTTTTGGTTTTCAAGGTTAATATTGCGGCTACCATCTGGAGACCATTGTTTCCAACAGTCACACGGATGTATGATAAACTATGCATCTCTTAGAATACTAGTAAAAACAATATGTCGTGGAGTAGAGGACCAGGCAAAGTCATTATACAGGGACAACTTACATATTCTTTATTTTTTTTTAAAGTTTGTCCTTTTTTTAATGGATTTAAGAATAAAGGTAAATCTTTACCAAGGGATGACTTTGGCTAGGTGGTCTACAAATGTAAAATTCGATATTAGCTTTGGCCGCCTTTCTAGCTGCCTCCCAGTTCCAGTGGAAACATACCTGATCCCCACTGCTGGGTTCCAGCTTTCATCCTCCTCTACAGTTTCAGCGCTCCGGTCCCTGCTTGTCAGCTTCTGTAGTGGTTGGGGGTCATAGGTGGCCGCAGCGTTGACATGTCCCCCACAGGGCACATCACTGGGTCATGTGACATCTGGGGGACACATCACCACTGCGGACAGTCATTGGCAGCATTGGCAGATGTGAAGTCCATCCATGTTGGGGATGGGGACCAGAGTGTCGAGACCGCAGCGGTGGACCGATAGAGCTGAAACCCAGAAGTGGGGTGCAGGTAAGTATGCTTCAATCCACAGGTATTGCTAGTTAGTGGGAGGGGGAGGCAATAAAGAGGTTGTCCGGGTCTTTGTAATATTGATGACCTATCCTCAGGATAGGTCATCAATATTATATTAGCGGGGATCTGACACCCGGCACCCCCGCCAATCAACTGTAGAGGGAGACGGCGTGCGCTCTGCTGCAGAGACATACAGCAGAGGACAGGAAGAGAGAAGGGAGGCGGCACGTGTGCACAGCGCACGCCGTCTCCTCCCTGTACAGTTGATCGGCGGGGTTGTGCCGGGTGTCAGATCCCCGCCAATCTGAAACAGATCTGATAGGTCATCAATAATAAAAGCCTGGACAACCCCTTTAATATACAGTATCTTCATTAGCCCAGTCCATTTTAAATCCCCCTGTACTCCCAACCTGCTGCACAGGACCTGCTCTTCTGGACACTCGGGGGATTCACCTCAACAGGTGAGGAAGTAACATTTATTGATTTAATACTTTGAGTGCACAAGGGAGTATTTTCCTGTAGAGTTCAGACTAAAATCTGTTCACAACTACAGAAAACCGTTGCTGACGTAACTTTTCTGCTTTATCTGTATTCTAATCTTTGGCTTGTGCAAATATTCGAGGCAATCAGACTGAGAATTAATGATCATAAGCATCATCACCGTCCAGCTAACCTATGAATAACTAGCACCCAGATAAACAAGGGGTATTAAAAGTGTTACATACAGATATCTATGTTAATTTGGTGCACACCAGAATTATCGACTGAGTCTTTTTAAAAGGGTGCGGTGAAAGGGGCGGCAATCATGCGGCACCAGTAAGGGGTGACGTACCAAAACTGGAGTAATAAGCTGGACAAAAATGTTATATTTAAATATGTGCTAAATCTATCACAATGGTTTATTACATAATAAAACATAAGAGTCACAGATCCATCAACAGTATTCAGAAATGGACTAATACTAACTAATATACTGTATATTTTGCCTTGTGACTGCAGTATGTATTTCTACCACTAGGCGGAGCATTGTGCCTCATGTACAGTGCTCCGTGCTACATGTTGCTTATGGGCATGTGTTTTCTTACCAGCACACCATGTGGCTGGGCATAGGTCTGTGGCTGGTAGTATTTATAGGACCCAGTAGTTGGTACTTTAATGGATACAATGAGAGGAGTTAGGTATAATGTATTTTCCATTTAGACCAGAAATTTGGAGGAAAAAGGTCACATATTGTGGCATATGCCATTTTTACACAGCTCTCGCCACTTTTGAAAAGTGGTTGTTAGATAGCTATGTTAATTAGGTGCACACCCGATTTAGCAACTGATGGGGTAATTTATCAGACTGGTGTAAAGTAGAACTTCAGATTACACCTTTCATTTTTGACAAGCTCCCTTGGAAAATGAAAGGGGGAATCTGATTGGTTGCTATGGGCAACTAAGCCAGTTCTACTTTACACCAGTTTGATAAATGACCCCATATATGTCTTTGTAAAAAGTCGGAATGAAAGGTGCTGCAGTCATACACCACTAGGGGGCATCGTACCAAAACTGGTCTGTGACAGTTAATGCTATGTGGAAACTACAGGATGGCCCTAACAGGGCCCAATGGCTGGCAATATTATATGAGGCGCTGTGACTGTCACTGAGATGAGGATGTTGTGAGCGATGATGAATCAGAGATCGTTAATGGGTAACGGCAGAATGCCATGTTTTATCATAGAGCTCAGTCGCCGAATCTGGTATATCGGCAATGTCACAGTGTGGACTTTAGCTAATGGGCAGGCAAATGTCAGGTCCTTGGTTGTCAAAGATTTCCAAGCACCCTGAAAAGAAGACAGAAGCCATTTTCCCCATTTTTGTCTGCACAATTTTCACTGAACAGCTACCACTTGTCTCTATTGATTCCAGTGGTCATGTGACGAGTCACATGATCACTAGAAAGCTGATCAAAGGATGCTGCTGCTGGGTCTTACTAGACAGTGTATTATTATGAGATCTGAGATTCTGTAAAAAATATACCTAACCCGATGGTGCATAAAGAGTTTACTAAACTATGATATATATACTAGATATCTAGAGAAGTCCAAAACATGTGAGCAGCATATATTAAAGTCGGGTGCCAGCGGCTGGTGGAGCGATCCTGTCTTCCCAAAATACATAGTATTAACTCCACCTTTTCTGTCAGGGGGTTAATACTAATAAATTCAAAATTTAAAACACAGCATAGAAATGAAATAATTTGCTTGGAAGGCTCTTGGCTAAGTGCATATGAGAACAAGTGACTGAGGTATACTTGGTCACATGAGAGCTGCGATAGCAAATTCCAGGGATGTGGACCATGCGATCGCCATGTTTCTGATCACATGGCCTCATGGACACATGACCGGAACTCCTTCAGCCATGTCAGCGCGCTCCAACGTTGCTCTCCATTGGGGGCAGATATTACATCGCAGGTTGCGCAAGCGCACTCGATTATACTTCACACCTCATGTGAATCAGGGATCCCAGCCAGGTTGTTATTATTATCTAACTAATAATTTTAATCATATTTTTAATCTACACCTGTGCACTTGTTAGGCTGCTTTCACACTAGCGTTCGCTGGTCCGCTCGTGAGCTCCGTTTGAAGGAGCTCACGAGCGGACCCGAACGCAGCCGTCCAGCCCTGATGCAGTCTGAATGGAGGCGGATCCGCTCAGACTGCATCAGTCTGGCGGCGTTCAGCCTCCGCTCCGCTCGCCTCCGCACGGACAGGCGGACAGCTGAACGCTGCTTGCAGCGTTCGGGTGTCCGCCTGGCCGTGCGGAGGTGTGCGGATCCGTGCGGATCCGTCCAGACTTTCAATGTAAGTCAATGGGGACGGATCCGTTTGAAGATGCCACAATGTGGCTCAATCTTCAAGCGGATCCGTCCCCCATTGACTTTACATTGAAAGTCTGGACGGATCCGTCCGAGGCTATTTTCACACTTAGCTGTTATATGCTAAAAATAATGCAGACGGATCCGTTCTGAACGGAGCCTCCGTCTGCATTATTATGAGCGGATCCGTTCAGAACGGATCCGCCCGAACGCTAGTGTGAAAGTAGCCTTAGGCTACTTTAACACTTGCGGCAGTGTGATCCGGCAAGCAGTTCCGTCGTCAGAACTGCCTGCCGGATCCGCCGATCTGCATGTGGCTGAAAGCATTTGTGAGACGCAACCGTCTCACAAATGCATTGCAAGAACGGATCCGTCTCTCCGCTTGTCATCCGGACAGACGGATCCGTCTTGTATCTTCCGGCACTAATACATTTCTATAGGGAAAAATGCTGGATCCGGCATTCAGGCAAGTCTTTAGTTTTTTTTGCCGGTTTTATCTTTTGCCTGATCAGTCAAAATGACTGAACTGAAGACATCCTGATGCATCCTGAACGGATTACTCTCCATTCAGAATGCATGGGGATATGCCTGATCAGTTCTTTTCCGGTATAGAGCCCCTAGGACGGAACTCTATGCCGGAAATGAAAAACGCTAGTGGGAAAGTACCCTAACACACATTGATCATCACTTGACTATGAATTTGGTTATGTAGAAGAATTATTATACTTTAAACACTTTATTTTGTTAGTAATCATGTCCACATATTGGGTATTTTATGACACATTTTGAATCGTGGATTGTATTTATGTATCTACACTGCAATAGTTGTTTTTTTCCACATAATTATGCTGATAATTGAATGATATTGATCACCTTTTTATATACGCTGTGCACCCACTGTTTGTATCACTGCCTGAGAAAGGTTCCAGTGTGTGGACCGAAGCATTGCTACTGGTGAATAAATCTACACTTTTTTACCTAAGGAAGTGCCGTGGACTTTTCTGGTTACTATATATCTATATAGATAACATACAGAGTAAAGTAAGTGACAGTCACCCAAATGAGCAAGCTCCAGTGTCCAACATGGCACTCACGGGTGATGGTAGCAAGGCTTCTTACCGTGATGATGTCCTCAATGGAGCTGAGCTTTTTGTTCCATAGCCAAATGTTTTCTAGTCTCCTAGCCCCATCTAAAGGTCAGTATGCATGTACAGTTACCTCATACTGCAGGAATATGGCCGGATATCAGGCATCACTAACTAACTACATTACAAGTAAAAGGGAAGGACCACTTACTACCATGTTATACGCACAGTGACAATTGCCAATGCAGATTTCCCCTGCTGTAACTGGGGCTGCTGAGTACAAAAATAAAAATCAATAAGGTCAAAAAAAGAAATAAAAAATGCACATAAAATAAACCATCCCCCTGCTCCCCCCCCAAAAAAAACAAAACAAACAACAATTTCCATGAAATTGCATCCTAATCGCTCCGGTACCGCAAGACACGACCCAATTTGGCAAAATTTGATATAAAATAGACGTAAAATATCAAACGTTAAATATATTGACGTAAAATATCAAAATTTAAAGTAGACAATAACTAATGCAAATAAAAAAATATATTTTAGGGTAATATTACAGTATATTACCTGAAAAAATTGGTAAAATGAATATTTTTTTTACAACGTTTTCAAACTTTATAAGCCTGAAAATAGTTTAAATTAGCATAACTGATGTGTATAAAAATGATACGAACAGAAACCTGCATTATTAAAAAAAAATATTGACAAAAATCACTTTCCTCAATGAACAAGTTATAGCCATCAAACTAATGCATGCAAAAAACAGCAAAAAAACAGCTCTGGGCAGAAACCGGTTATTAAAACCAGTTTTATGTAATGCTGGCTCCTATTGGATAATTATACAAATGACGCAGAACTATATTAACCTTGCCTAGTACAATGGAGCTTGCAATCTAATAGCTCACGGTATAATAGATTTACTGACGTCTGTTTCCAGGTGAGAGGATTTAAGCTTCAGATGTGAATTCTTTGTGAATTAGAGGTGAGAAGCCTCTATCCCTGAGATATTACAGATCTACCTTGAAAAAGAAAAAAAAAAAAGAACATCTTTGAAGTCTGAAACCTTGAGAGAGTCCTCGGTATTCTGGGGCTATTACCGGCTTTGATGACGTTCAGCTTTTTATCTAACTCTCAGGTCTGTGATTTTCTTTAATGCTTAGTACCAAAAAAACCTGTATCTTACATTTTCCCTTATTTCCCCTGGGAATTGTTCTAATTTTATTGCTGAGTACCTGATCTCTGTCCTACCTCGAAATGCCTTGAGGCATAGCCCATCTGATCCAGATGGCTTTGCTGGTCTCATCAGTGTTAAAGGCTGAGGTGCCTGCTTGGAGGACAATATATTTATTGAAAGGTCTTTGTAAACTGGATGCATTTTACTTGGCAAAGTATTACGACTACGAGGAGACTGTGTGGAAATATAGGAAGATGGAGAATAAGGGGTGGCTAAAAATAACAAACAAAATGCATAGAAATAAAAACGATAGCACAGTAACCAAGGTTAGATTAAGGCTACATGCACACGACCGTTTTTTTTCTTCCGTTTGCGGGCCGTTTTTTGCGTTCCGTATACGGTCCGTATACGGAACCATTCATTTTAATGGTTCCACAAAAAAACTGAATGTGCTCCGTATGCATTCCGTTTCCGTATTTCCGTTTTTCCGTTCCGTTGAAAGATAGAACATGTCCTATTATTGCCCGCAAATCACGTTCCATGGCTCCATTCAAGTCAATGGGTCCGCAAAAAAAAAACTGAACACATATGGAAATGTATCCGTTCTGTTTTTGCGGAACCATCTATTGAAAATTTTATGCCCAGCCCAATTTTTTCTATGTAATTACTGTATACTGTATATGCCATACGGCAAAATGGAACAGAAAAACGGAACGAAAACACAACGGAAACAAAAAAAGGAACAACGGAAAAACAGAACACTGAGGCCCCTTTCACATGGGCGAATTTTCCGCGCGGGTGCAATGCGTGAGTTGAATGCATTGCACCCGCACTGAATCCGGACCCATTCATTTCTATGGTGCTGTGCACATGAGCGGTGATTTTCACGCATTACTTGAGCGTTGCGTGAAAATCGCAGCATGCTCCTCTTTGTGCGTTTTCCGCACAACGCAGGCCCCATATAAGTAAGTAGGGCTGTGTGAAAATCGCAAGCATCCGCAAGCAAGTGCGGATGCGGTGCAATTTTCACGCACGGTTGCTAGGAGACAATCGGGATCGGGACTCGATCATTATTATTTTCCCTTATAACATGGTTATAAGGGAAAATAATAGCATTCTGAATACAGAATGCATAGTAAAATAGGGCTGGAGGGGTTAAAAAAATTTAAAATAATTTAACTCACCTTAATCCACTTGTTCGCGCAGCCGGCATCTCTTCTGTCTTGTTCTGTGAGGAATAGGACCTTTGATGACGTCACTACGTTCATCACATGGTCCGTCACATGACCCATCACCATGGTGATGGATCATGTGAATGACCATGTGATGAGCCTAGTGACGTTATCAAAGGTCCTTTACACAGGTTCTGAAGAAAGAAGATAAAGATAGTGCGAACAAGTGGATTAAGGTGAGTTAAAATATTTTTTTAACCCCTCCAGCCCTATTGTACTATGCATTCTGTATTCAGAATGCTATTATTTTCCCTTATAACCATGTTATAAGGGGAAATAATACAGTCTACACAACCTTGAACCCAAACCTGAACTTCTGTGAAGTAATAAATTTATCTGTGACATACAGTGTACTTTTGTTGTAGACGCTGCGGACAGTGACATTACCGGTGGTACCTCTCCTGTATAACGTTTCATCATCCCAAATACGTGGCATTCCCTGCAATTTTTTATTAGCCACTGTTGACAGCATTGACATTATCTGCGGGATATCTCCTGTGTGGCGTTTCCACATCCCAAATACCTTTTTAAATGTGTTTGCGCATACACTCCCAAATCCTACGCTACTGTACGTGTGACAGACTTTCAAGCATATATAACATTTAATATGAAGAAGGCAAGCAGTAAGGGACGGGGCAGTGGCCGTGATGCTGATGGTGCACGCAGAGGCCGTGGCCCTGGGCGCAGTGAAACTGTGCCTGCTGCCAGAGCACAAGAAAAACGATACCTAGCTTCATGCCCCAGTTTGCAGGGCGGCGCAGGACACCACTCTTGAAGTCAGACCAGTGCGACCAGGTGGTCGGTTGGATTGCAGCAGATAATGATTCTAGTCGGTTAAGCACCAACCTGTCTTCCACCAAGTCCAGTCTCAGTAGCCAAGCGTCTGCTCAACACAATCCTCACCCTGATCCTCCTTCCTCGCACAATCTTTTCAGGGTCAGCTCACCTGCAGGCCCCCGGATACAATGCATAGGGTCATAGGGTTTCAAAGTGGCGGCCACATATGCTAATATCTACATTACTTTCCTGGAGGACTCCCATGTCTATGTATCCCATCACTTCAGGCATATACTGGGGTGGTGGAGATACATAGATGATATTTTTCTGATCTGGCAGGGCACTATGGAATCACTCAATGATTTCCATATGTTCCTTAATAGGATGGACCCTGACATCAGTTTTACCCTCACTGCAACCCAACAATTGGTACAATTACTTGACACTCTGGTTACCTGGTGACAAAACCCAATATATGCCCCAACCAGGGATTCCTATACTATTCCAAACACATAAATAGAATTGCTCACATAAGCCACATAAGCCTGTGGTATACACCATAATATAAAACCTACAAACAACTACCAGACCACTTATGAATTAATGTCATTTTATTTTGATTAAAAGAACATAGGTGCAGGGAAAAGGCGGCATCATCTGGAGGATGAACACAGCGGATACTACGTTCATATATCTGTCCATCTACATTAACATAATTAACAATAAAATGCAAGTGTAAAAAACATATTCCATAATAATTAAATGGACAACGAACGATTACCCATGCTGTGCTCCCTCCCGGATGGCGACAACCCCGACGGGCGTTTCATCGAACCTTCATCTAGGGGTGGCGTCATCACTGGGGTACACAGATTAAATGCACCAACCAATCAATCAACATGAATACAATAATTGTGTTACCCTGTAAAACCTGTGAGTCTCTGAAAAACAAGATGCGGCCGTGCCAAACGACGCTAAGGAGTCATATGATCAATTCAAGATTACAACACGTGATCGCCTCCGCGAGCACGTGATGATGATGTCAGCACAGAATCGCATCACATAATATCGCAAGACCATGCTTCCAGCATCGATTAGGACATTGCGCATGTCAAGCCTGATAGTCAACGGATTCACCGCATATTCTATATGGATGGGACGGAAGATAGAATCATAGGGGAAATAGAGAAAATAAAAAAATGAAATAAAATGAAATAAAAAGGGCGACCGCCCAAAATTAAATACGAAATTAAATGCAAGAATAAATAGAAAACATTATTATACAAACAAAAATGTGCAAAAATTTGTAAATTAGAAATATGATTATATGAAAGATATATAAAATATATATACAATATATTTACTCTATATAATCATAGGTACTATATCACCAAACACAAAACATGATTCTAAACTTGATAAATTGTCAATACATAATTGAACATATAATATATACTACATAATAAAAAAGATTTTTTTTTAAATAATAAAATAAAAAAATATAGAAATATCAAAAATGTAAAAATGCATAATAGACAGTGCAAAATAATGAAAAAATGGTGATGAAAAAATTGATTAATAAATAATGTAAAGCAATTAAATATGAAATTACGGAATATTACTACTCTGATAGTGTGAACAGATTTTTATGTAAAAAAATTTAATGTGACTAAAAGTGTGACTAAAAATAGTGTCAAAACTAGTGACAAGGTGACCACACACTAAGTGTCAAACCAAATATAATATTGGGTCAACTAATATGACCCTGCAACCAATTATCTATTATTTGTACAAATAAATAACCTGTATACGAACCATGGGTTACTGTGTATATCATAGTATTTAAAATTGGTGACAAATACATATGATACTATACCAATCATACCACCTCATGCTCTCATCTCATTCCCCCCAAAACAACCATGTCCCATACAACTGTTCTAACCACCTCACTCCAACAGAACTCCTATGAATTCCAGAGATCAAAGATTCAATCATGTAGACAGGTACATACAATATGTGTAAAAAAGTGAACCCTATAGATGACCTGAAAAGGAGGTCATTTATCTAATTAACTCCTTAAGGACACAGCCTTATTTCACCTTTTACCCTCCTGGTACCCGAAAAGACTTAATTCAAGCTGATCACCAAGGTCAGGTATCAGGGATGCCTAGTGAAGAGACAAAATGCCTTACAGCTTTGGGGGCTCGTGTCCGGGATCTAGAGGGCCATTCTCGGGTCCGGTGAGAAGAGACATCAATTTTGTCCTCCGTCTGATCCGAGGGCACTGGCCACGCCTCGACCCAAGTAAGTTGAACCATCGACTTAAGACTTCGGTAGATCGCTGTGCCAGGGACACAAACAAAGGCTCAGGGAGCCAAAAGGTGATTAAAAAGAGACTCTGGGAGTCCATATCACCGCAGATAGATATAAAGTGCACTTAAGAAATACTGTTCAGGGAACAGAAGGTTACAAGCTTGGATTAACTCTTATATATATATATATATATATATAGTATAAGTATCTTAGAAGTGATAAGATTATCTGTTTGTGTTAGATACTGACCGGGTGGTAAGTGTACGGTCACATCCCACTGTTATTGTCAAATTGATGTATTTTGGGTTGACTACTGTCAATGTGTAAAATTGTTTGTGTTGTGGAGGACTGCAAGACGCCCCATTTTTTCGGCTAGGAGTGATCTGTTGACCCGGAAAACATGAACGCAAGTGGCGGTCCAAAACAACAATAGTCGATAGGGGTCCAAAGAGTATAGAGAGACATTAAGATACAAATCAGCTGGTCAGTTGACAGGATTTTTGTCAGAACCTTCACGGTTCAGTACATCCAGTCCTGACAGCGATTTGTCTCACTTATTCTTTGAACTGTAAATATCAACATGGGAGGACAAGGGTTAAAAAAACAAAAAAACAAAACAAAGACAGATTACCCCAAACCTGAGACGAGAGAAACATGTAAAGTTTATGTTGCACAGTGTAGTCCAGTGTGGATTGCTTTACTTCCCCTACTTTAACATTCCTAAGTGAAGAGCAGGAAAAAGGGGGGAGGCAATCGTGCAGAGTAAATGATGTTATATGTGTAACAATCCAGCTTTTAACAAAAATTATTATATATGTGCAAACACTAAGACCACCTGGCATATAAGATGATTTGGGTTTAGCAAAATTATTGTATGATTATAACTAGAGTTGAGAGAACACCTGGATGTTCGGGTTCGAGAAGTTCGGCCGAACTTCCCGGAAATGTTCGGGTTCGGGATCCGAACCCGATCCGAACTTCGTCCCGAACCCGAACCCCATTGAAGTCAATGGGGACCCGAACTTTTCGGTACTAAAAAGGCTGTAAAACAGCCCAGGAAAGGGCTAGAGGGCTGCAAAATGCAGCAACATGTAGGTAAATCCCCTGCAAACAAATGTGGATAGGGAAATGAATTAAAATAAAAATTAAATAAATAAAAATTAACCAAAATCAATTGGAGAGAGGTCCCATAGCAGAGAATCTGGCTTCACGTCACCCACCACTGGAACAGTCCATTCTCAGATATTTAGGCCCCGGCACCCAGGCAGAGGAGAGAGGTCCCGTAACAGAGAATCTGTCTTCATGTCAGCAGAGAATCAGTCTGCATGTCATAGCAGAGAATCAGGCTTCACGTCAGCCACCACTGCAACAGTCCATTGTCATAAATTTAGGCTAAGCACCCAGGCAGAGGAGAGAGTTCCCGTAACAGACAATCTGGCTTCATGTCAGCAGAGAATCATATAGAAGGAGGAGGTAGCGTAATCTAAGACTTAGCGTTTAATAAATATATAGTTAATAAAGACGGACATAACACAAAATAACGAAATGATGTGCACACCAACAACGTGTCACAAACCACAATGTACAAAGTCACCATAGGAAACCAAATTTATATGGTAAGACCAGTGTGAAACAAGGTAACACCATACTCGAAATCAGGTATACGTTCCACGGAGAGACATATATAAACTGGAACAGTCTTACCGGTCGTTGACGGTCATCTGGGTATGGTCGCGAAGTCCCAGAAGACAGTGTTACCTGAGGAACAGGGTCCCGGATGAGGCGAACTGTCCCTAGAAAGCCCTACCAGGCCTATAGAGCCCTATGACCTGGTCAGGGGCCGCACGTAAGGGAACAAAAAGTTACAAAGTCCCAAGACAACCCTAACTACGGGTATACAGTGACAAAATCACTGCAGTGCGTAAAATCCCTACGCGTTTCGTCTAGAGGTAAAAGCCCCAGACTCATCAGGGGATAAGGGGCTAGCATGTAGAGGAGTGTGTCCTTATTAACTGCTGTCACAAGCAGACAGTCTATCAACAATAAACTAGAGTACTGGGGAGGAGACTTGGTCAGAGTCACTGAATAGCGAGTCGCTAGTGAGATTCAGGATCTATTCCCTAATGATAGGGGTCCCTCTGTCCTAGTAGCTGTGGGTAAGGGGTAGCGTATGGCAACTCCCTGTGCGCGTGTGGCGGCAACCGGCTTGTATCGCCGTCCACGATTTAAATGTGCGTCCTAAAGCGCGCGGGCTTTAGGACGCACATTTAAATCGTGGACGGCGATACAAGCCGGTTGCCGCCACACGCGCACAGGGAGTTGCCATACGCTACCCCTTACCCACAGCTACTAGGACAGAGGGACCCCTATCATTAGGGAATAGATCCTGAATCTCACTAGCGACTCGCTATTCAGTGACTCTGACCAAGTCTCCTCCCCAGTACTCTAGTTTATTGTTGATAGACTGTCTGCTTGTGACAGCAGTTAATAAGGACACACTCCTCTACATGCTAGCCCCTTATCCCCTGATGAGTCTGGGGCTTTTACCTCTAGACGAAACGCGTAGGGATTTTACGCACTGCAGTGATTTTGTCACTGTATACCCGTAGTTAGGGTTGTCTTGGGACTTTGTAACTTTTTGTTCCCTTACGTGCGGCCCCTGACCAGGTCATAGGGCTCTATAGGCCTGGTAGGGCTTTCTAGGGACAGTTCGCCTCATCCGGGACCCTGTTCCTCAGGTAACACTGTCTTCTGGGACTTCGCGACCATACCCAGATGACCGTCAACGACCGGTAAGACTGTTCCAGTTTATATATGTCTCTCCGTGGAACGTATACCTGATTTCGAGTATGGTGTTACCTTGTTTCACACTGGTCTTACCATATAAATGTGGTTTCCTATGGTGACTTTGTACATTGTGGTTTGTGACACGTTGTTGGTGTGCACATCATTTCGTTATTTTGTGTTATGTCCGTCTTTTTTAACTATATATTTATTAAACGCTAAGTCTTAGATTACGCTACCTCCTCCTTCTATATATTTCATTACCGTGGTAGCTGGCGAGCATTGTTCATTTATTCTCGCCGGTTGGGCAACTTTATTTATTTATCAGCAGAGAATCAGTCTTCATATCATAGCAGAGAATCAGGCTTCACGTCAGCCACCACTGCAACAGTCCATTGTCATATATTCTGAATGACCCTATGTGCACCTTGAATATTATATACCCTTTTAGGAATAGATTTCAAATAGCTCTGATACAGCAGAAACCACTAAATTATGAAATTGCTAAATTGGGAATTGTATTTCAACCCAGAACAAAAAATGTGCTTTGACGGACATTAAATAACTTGCCCAGCCAGAACAGTACAGCGGTAAAGACAGATTTAGCGGGATATAAATTTGAGGCCTAGTATTTAGGCGCTGGGTGACCGGTATGGATTTACTGACAGAATTAGACTTGGAAATGCACAGTAGCGTGTGTGTGAAGTTATTCTGAATGACCCTATGTGCACCTTGAATATTATATACCCTTTTAGGGATAGATTTCAAATAGCTCTGATACAGCAGAAACCATTTAATTATGAAATTGATAAATTGGGAATTGTATTTCAACCCAGAAAAAAAAAAGTGCTTTGACGGACACTAAATAACTTGCCCAGCCAGAACAGTACAGCGGTAACGACAGATTTAGCGGGATATAAATTTGAGGCCTAGTATTTAGGCGCTGGGTGACCGGTATGGATTTACTGACAGAATTAGACTTGGAAATGCACAGTAGCGTGTGTGTGAAGTTATTCTGAATGACCCTATGTGCACCTTGAATATTATATACCCTTTTAGGGATAGATTTCAAATAGCTCTGATACAGCAGAAACCACTAAATTATGAAATTGCTAAATTGGGAATTGTATTTCAACCCAGAACAAAAAATGTGCTTTGACGGACACTAAATAACTTGCCCAGCCAGAACAGTACAGCGGTAAAGACAGATTTAGCGGGATATAAATTTGAGGCCTAGTATTTAGGCGCTGGGTGACCGGTATGGATTTACTGACAGAATTAGACTTGGAAATGCACAGTAGCGTGTGTGTGAAGTTATTCTGAATGACCCTATGTACACCTTGAATATTATATACCCTTTTAGGGATAGATTTCAAATAGCTCTGATACAGCAGAAACCACTAAATTAGGAAATTGCTAAATTGGGAATTGTTTTTCAACCCAGAACAAAAAATGTGCTTTGACGGACACTAAATAACTTGCCCAGCCAGAACAGTACAGCGGTAACGAGAGATTTAGCGGGATATAAATTTGAGGCCTAGTATTTACGCGCTGGGTGACCGGTATGGATTTACTGACAGAATTAGACTGGGATATGGCCAAAAAATAACCACACTATTGCTGGTTAAATGCACTTGGTGTGACAGCTTGACCAACCACACTACTGAGGGTTAAATGCACTTGGTGACGGGCGCAGCTTGCCCCTGATGTAGTATATGGCCAAAAAATAAACAGACTATTGCTGGTTAAATGCACTTGGTGTGACAGCTTCACCCTGATGTAGGCTTTAGCCAAAAAACAACCACACCATTGAGGGTTAAATGCACTTGGTCGCAGCTTGTGCTGGCGCACCACAAGACACAAAATGGCCGCCGATCACCCCAGAAAAAAGTGACTGACAAACGGTCTGGGCAGCCTAAAAAACAGTGAGCAATTGAATTTCAGCAGCTCAATGATGCACAGCTGCAGATCGATCGATTAATCAAGTCCTTTGGAGGAGTTAATCTGCCTAATCTCGCCCTACTGTTGCAGCCGCAACCTCTCCCTACGCTAATCAGAGCAGAGTGACGGGCGGCGCTATGTGACTCCAGCTTAAATAGAGGCTGGGTCACATGGTGCTCTGGCCAATCACAGCCATGCCAATAGTAGGCATGGCTGTGACGGCCTCTTGGGGCAAGTAGTATGACGCTTGTTGATTGGCTGCTTTGCAGCCTTTCAGAAAGCGGCAAGAAAGCGTCACAAAAGCGCCAAGAAAGCGACGAACACCGAACCCGGACTTTTACGAAAATGTCCGGGTTCGAGTCTGTGTCACGGACACCCCAAAATTCGGTACGAACCCGAACTATACAGTTCGAGTTCGCTCATCCCTAATTATAACATGTATATAGTCTTCTTATAAGAGTTGATTAATCACAGAGTGAAGACCAGAAGACATTAAAAAAAAACAGCACAACCGTGACATACACCATTAGCAATTCTGGGTGTGGTGTGGCTATCTGTTTCCAGGAAAGCTGTGTTTGTCTGTGCTGCAAGTTTTGGAAAGAAACAAAGAAACTGTGTGACTGGATTGAAAGATACATGATTCAGTGGAATGTGAATAAGTGTGGCTTTGAGTTGTAGTGGAGTTGAAAATGTGTGAAGACTGAGGGATGTTTTTAGCAGAGCTGTGTGTGCAATTCAGTTTTTATGTATGAGGGCGTGGTTATGAGCTGTTTGTGAAAATGAATACATGGAAATGTGAATGTGTATGAAGTACAATATTTGTTTTCATATAATATGCGCATTGAGAATTTTATTTTATTTTTTCTTGGAAGATTTTTGGTTTTTATTGGTGCCAACAGCATTGATCAAGCTGTACATTTTTTTATTTTTTTATTGAAGTCAATGAAAAGTTTTATGGGCCCTTTGTGTGTTCATGTCTGTATTGTCAGATCTGTTTGTTTCAATGTTTGAAGTTACGTGTTACATGTTAAGTGTTGTGCTTAACATCAGAGCTCTGTTCTTATGGGCAGCTGGGACACTAATGACGGACAGAAGGAGGCCCACAGTGTCCGACTAAAAGGGGTGGACTTAGATGACTGAGAGTAAGATTCATGGTAGATAGCAGTGCAACCTCAAGTGTGTTAAGTAAAAGATTTGTTCATTAAGCTTGACTTGCAGGTATCAGCAAAGAACCAGGGCATAAGAGTATACTCAGGTCTCATTCCAATCTCTACACCAGTGCCACTGATTCTTGCAAACATACAGGACCACCCAGAATTTAACAACATTAACCCTGCATTATGGTCTTCAAATAAATATGACACAGGATTCATAGATTACACACCTTACAAAGCTACTGTGAAACCAGGTGTCATCTCAGTGTTCCAGAAACAATACCCGTTGTCAAAAGATAAACATGATGGACTTAGGCCAATGAATTCCTACAAAAAGGAATCCTGGAAGAGGTGATTTCACCCTACAGCTCGCCTGTGAATCCAGTGACAAAGGCAGATGATACTACCCGCTTTGTACAGGATTTAAGGGCCATCAACAACATCATTGTGCCTATAGCCCCTGTTGTACCTGATGTCACTTAATTAGTATCTGCCATTCCAGCAGACGCTGTTTGGTTCAGTGTGATAGATCTGAAATATGCATTCTTTTCTATCCCAGTTGATAAGATAACCAGACTACTTTTTGCTTTTTCCTTTGAGGGACGTCAACTGACCTGGTGCAGAATGCCCCAGGGATATGCTGACTCACCTGTAGTGTACAGCATAGTCCTCCAAGCCACGTTAGAACCATGGTACCCCCTGTGAGGAATATGGATTAATATTTACTGTCAGCCATGTCCTCACACCCCCCATTTGCTGACAGTTAGCAGAGGTACGGAAAATCCACAGGATTTCCCTGCTTCAAAGCCCCCCAGCCCTGATTGTAATTTTATGCACCTCTTGGCATGATTCAGTGTATTTATAAAAGGGGGAGACACCGCGCTGAGCCTAGATCACCTGACCCTAATTTACCTCTTGTTCCGATCGTGTACAACCTATCCACCTCAGTTTTAAAACAGGAATTACCTTGATTCTGATGTGTGGGATTAGTTTAGTTGTTGAATCCGCAATCCACTATAGGCAGCTTTTTACTTTAATTTCACCCGTCGATACTTTATTGATCATAAAAAGGTAGATCACTACCATATTTGAATATAGATAGTCCCTTACAAATATTTTATTGTGTTGATAATCTATTGATCACTATAAAAAGTTATCACCATAATATATAAATATGTCAATATTATGGTGGGATAGAAAGGAACGTTTACAGAGGGTCCAAACATTATTTAAGATGGGTAATACTCGGCAGAATGACAGCCTAAATAGGGAAAAAAATCCATATCTCCCGCATATTGTAACAACCCTGAAACAATTAGAACACTTACTCATAAGTGAGATGAAAGATCTTTGGGAGATTGTGTCACTAGAAAAGTACCTGGAATATGACATTGTACCAAGAGGATTAAAAATAGATAAACTACTGTCAGGTGATATGGGGGATCGTAACATTGTGGTAGAATGGAAACTAGTGTTACATAATTTTTCACGTAAAACAATGGAATTTATTATTGGGAAAAGAAACCATAGATTAATAAATACAAATGAAAATATCAAGAAATTATTTGAAGAATTAAGACCATGGAAAGATCACCCAGATATAAAACAACTTCTGGAAAATATAAAACGAAGATTAAATATAATGGAAGAAGAAATAAAAGAGAAAAAAATAAGAAAATTTAATCGGGATTCGCTACCCAATATTGCTCAAGAATTTAAACATAGAGAAAATTCCTTTGAAACTATAGATGAATACATACCACAATATAATGAAGAACGGGAAGAGGTATTGTCCCTGATGACAGTACATAGTGAGGAAGAAACGATGAGTGAAGAGAAAACATCGGTAGAAAAAGAGACGGAAAAAGAACCTGTTGCTTGTAATGTGAGAGAATCACTACCAACTGTGATATATAACCGATATAGCCCCCTGGAGGAGAGTAGAGAAAGAGATGAGGAAGAGAATATAATAAGCCGGGACAGACGGGAGGGGTGCGGGACAGATAGGAATGAGAATAGTGATAACAGAATAGGAAACACCACAGAAATGGTAGTTAGACCCAAAGAAAATCGAGAAACGTTGAATAATAAAACAAGAAGTAAAAAAACTGTAAAACAGGATTTTTTCAGGCCCCAGAGAAAAGGAAATTCAAAAGGGGATGTAGAGGAGGGAAATTCGCCAAAAAGAAGAAATTACAAAAAATAATGAAACAAAGAGAAAAGGAGGAGGAAAATAATGTACAAACTAATCAAGATCTTGGACAAAAAATTTATAATCTAAGTAAATATGTGCTAAATAAGGGAGAAGAAGAAATCCTAAAGAAAGGGCTTAAATTTGCCCCAACAACCTACTTCAATAAATTCGAGGCCTTTATAGGGATACGAAAATTTATGAGGCGCATAGCCCTAAAGAAACATCATATGAAAAAGAATAAGAATAGGGACCGAAAGGAAGAAACAAAAATTAATAATGATCCATTTAAACATACCAGCTTGAAACCCAGGTCTCGATTTGACCCAATAAACGAATATTCGACAGCATTAAATACCTTTATGAACTTAGTTACAAGGGACATCAAGAAAATAAAAATATCAAAAAGATCTAAATATATGAGTAATATAACCAAAGCTGAAAAAGAAGCAATAATAAATATGCAAGAAAACAACCAGATAATCATCCGCCCAGCAGATAAGGGGGGGGGGGGGATTGTTGTATTAAATAAAGAGGATTATGATAGGGAAGCGTTAAACATACTAAGTGATAGTAAGACATATAAATTACTAAAAAAGGACCCTACAGAAATTTTTAAAAAGGAACTAAAAGAACTGGTATACAAAGCCAGAGATAAAGGAATACTTTATAAACAAGAGAGTTTTTATATTGACAATAGATATCCAAAAATGGCCATTTTTTACCAAAACCCCAAAATACATAAAGATGCCAATAGGCCCCCTGGTAGGCCTATAGTATCTGGGGTGGAATGTTTAACTAGTGCACTATCTAAATACGTGGATCAATATTTACAACCTTGTGCGCAATCGCTACCCACCTATCTCAAAGATACGAAGCACATACTCCAAATTTTGGAGACAATACAGTGGAGGGAGAACTATATAATAGGAACGCTAGACGTGAAGTCACTATATACGGTAATAGAAAATAACAAAGGCCGTGAAGCTGCACAATATTTTTTACACCAAAAGGGAGAACTACCCAATCCGCAGATAGAATTTATTGGGGAATGTATTTCATTTATTTTGGAAATTTTTTTTTTTAGATATAAGGATGATATTTATCTCCAGACGTGGGGGACCGCTATGGGGACGAGGTTCGCGCCGGGGTTCGCTAATTTATATGTTGGGAGGTGGGAGATGGAAAACATACACCCCAACAATGAGCTCCGGACGGGCCTCGTCCTCTGGCGGCGCTTCATAGATGACGTCATTTTTATTTGGGAGGGGGGGGAAATAGGTCTAAAGGAGTTTTTAATGGATATTAATAAAAATAATTTTTATTTGGAATTTACTCCCACATATAGTTTTAGGGAAATTAATTTTTTAGATTTAACTATCTATGTAAGGGGAGAAGAAATATGCACAAAAACGTATGAAAAGCCTACCGACTCCAACAGCTATATTTCCAGGACCAGCTGTCATTTACCTTGCTGGCTTGACAACATACCTAGGAGCCAGTTTTTACGTATCAGGAGAAATTGCACTGAGCTGGCAGAGTATGACAAAGAAGCAGATAGATTAAAAAATAAATTTGCATCAAAGGGATATAATGTAAATAAACTCTTGGAACAGAAAGATAAAAGAACTAAAGGGGCAGTAGACTAAATAAAACTTTACTTTTAATACATCAGGAGATAAAAAAGCCCCTACTAGACAAACAACGATTATGACGTGCCCGGTGGGTATTAAACACCGAACAAAAATGTCACTGGTAAAACAGGCAGGAAGGGGGTAATTGACGGGCGGCGGGTACGTAGACAGAGACCACTAGCCCTAGTACCTCCCTGCTTGACCTGTGACACCCTATAAGTATCCGAGTGACGGGGTCCAAAAAACCCCGCAAGGGGTGGCCCAGACAGGAACTCTGTTCCTAAATAAAATTCCCTGGTAAAGCCCTATTAGAACAGTGCCAGAAAAAATAGGTGGAGTTCCCACTTTGGGATACTGAAGGGTACAAGTGAACACAATGCAATAAAGAAAAAAAAGGGTATAACACCACCTGGATGTCTAGAAGTCAGAGTGGGTGCATACCTATATAGTCCCGACGCGTTTCTTCAGTTTAGAGCCCCAAGATTCTTCAGGGGACACGGGGCTGCGTGTTCATGTAAGTCAGATCTTGACTACGCCTATGGACAAAGACATGTACATCTAAAAATATGTCACTATAGCAATAGTCAGATAGACAGAAAGTGAACCTCCCCCATTGTCTGTGTCAGATCAAGGAGAGGTATAGAACTTACTTCGTTTGCGGCTGCGGTCGAGAGTGGCTGTTAGCGCACTATGTGGCAAGACCCAGTGTGGTGGTGTCTGCTGGAGTTGTGACCGGCACTGGTGGGGTGAAAAACGCCGCATTATGAGGCTAGAGGGCCAGGTGGAGCGCATCAGTCGGAACTAATGGACTTCCGGCATGTGCGCTCCTTGATGACGCTACTGTATGGCGTCCTGAGGTCGCGATCACGTGGGCGGAAGTGACGTTTCCGCGTCTGCACCTCTCTCATGCGTACCATGGAGCTTGTGTGGAGCGCACGGCCGGCGCCATATTCAGACGTCATCCGGCCGCGCCGTACCACCCATGCACATGTCAGAGATGCGGTCACATGATCGAGGCCAAGCCTCGGTCACACGGGCGCAGTGATTCCTCTTTATGGCCAGACTGCTGTGCATATCCACGATAGTGCAGTCGGCCATTTCTACAGTAAGACAAAGTATCCTGTCTTATTATCTCCTACACTAAGCAGGGTACTTATAAATTAAGCCTGAAAAATGGATGATTCCCCATTTAGCCAAATGTGGGAACCTACACCCATCCCAGCTATGGAAGGTGAGGGGGGGGGGGAATCAAAAAGGGGGGGGGGAGACGCATTGCTCGCTGGTCCAAATGCGACCCCAGCATTTCCCTAAATATCCTCCGCCTCCTCACGCGTAATTGACAGTTGTGTCAAGATCACGCGTGTACAAGACCAAAGAAAGAGGTTAAAAGTAAGAGTAAGTGGCCACAGGGCCCACACAGAAAAATGGAGTAAATTACAGAAAGCAGCTGAAATTCAACTGTTCATTAAGTCCATTGGGGGCTACTGTATTCAGTGTATATGTCCACCAACACTCCCTTTGGAGGATGGACCTGTTCCAGTCCCCCCCACGGGTCGGTTTGGCAACATGTTCGATTCCCATAAAACTAATCGATGTTATGCGTCCCTCATGGACCGTCTGCACATGACGCGCTACGGGGGTATCCCTGTTGTTGCGAATATCGCCTTGGTGCTCCCCCATGCGTTTCCGCAGCTCCCTGACTGTCTTGCCTACATAACGCAGGCCGCACACACATGTGATCAGATAGATCACACCCGTAGTGCGGCAGTTCAGGAAGCTTTTAATATGGTAGATGGTGTCCTTGGGTTCACCAATGAAAGTTTTCCCCTGTATCAGGTGTACACAGAAGCTGCAACGGCCACATCTATGGCAACCCGTCAGGGATCTGTCTAACCACGTCTGTTGCTTGCTCGCCGTGGTGAAGTGGCTGTGCACCAATCTATCTCTCAGATTGTTACCCCTCCTAAAAGTGAGGGAAACTGAGGGATCCAGAACTTCAGCCAGGTCTGGGTCCATAAGTAATGTGTCCCAGTGGCGTGTCAATATACCTCTCACCTGTGACGCAGCCGCGTCAAAAGTACCTACCACCCGGACAGTACTCTGAGACCCGCGCTCTCTACTCTTTGCTGGATGGAGAAGTGCAGTTCGTGCACGAGTCCTGGTTCTCTCATAGGCCAGTCTGAGGGTCCTATCCGGATACCCCCTCTCCTGGAACCTAGACCTGAGGTCGCGGGCCTGATGTTTAAAATCCGCGTCCTCAGAGCAAACTGAGGACACTTGAGGACATTTGTATAGAACCGCACTGGTTCCTAGCCTCCATTGACGTGGAGGCCCTCTACTCATCGATCCCACATGGACGAGGGTTGGAGGCCTCCAGTCACTATTTGAGTACAAGGGGGCAACAATTTTCTCAACACAACGGCTTTACCTTGGAGCTCCTGGAATTCGTGTTGTCTAACAATGTTTTCATGTTCGATGGCCGCGTCTACCACCAGCTCAGGGGCACGGCGATGGGCAGTTCATGTGCCCCATCTTACGCCAACCTGCTCCTGGGCTGGTGGGAAGAATCGGTGGTGTTCAGTGACCCGCCAAGGTGGTTCACGGGTCATATCGCTCTCTGGTCTCGCTACATTGACGATATTTTTCTGTTGTGGAGCGGACCAGAGAGCGAGTTTAACAAATTGATTAGTGAACTGAATATCAATAATTTCAACCTTAGGTTCACATCGGTCATTGTGAAGGACTGCCTTCCGTTTCTGGATGTAGTCATCAGGAGGAACGACAAGGGCGGCCTCAACACATCCATATATAGGAAACCTACTTCTACGAACTCCCTCCTTAGGTGGGACAGCTGTCATCCTGTCCCACTTAAGAGAGGGATACCCACCGGACAGTACCTGAGACTCAAGCGCAATTGCTCTGAGGACGCGGATTTTAAACATCAGGCCCGCGACCTCAGGTCTAGGTTCCAGGAGAGGGGGTATCCGGATAGGACCCTCAGACTGGCCTATGAGAGAACCAGGACTCGTGCACGAACTGCACTTCTCCATCCAGCAAAGAGTAGAGAGCGCGGGTCTCAGAGTACTGTCCGGGTGGTAGGTACTTTTGACGCGGCTGCGTCACAGGTGAGAGGTATATTGACACGCCACTGGGACACATTACTTATGGACCCAGACCTGGCTGAAGTTCTGGATCCCTCAGTTTCCCTCACTTTTAGGAGGGGTAACAATCTGAGAGATAGATTGGTGCACAGCCACTTCACCACGGCGAGCAAGCAACAGACGTGGTTAGACAGATCCCTGACGGGTTGCCATAGATGTGGCCGTTGCAGCTTCTGTGTACACCTGATACAGGGGAAAACTTTCATTGGTGAACCCAAGGACACCATCTACCATATTAAAAGCTTCCTGAACTGCCGCACTACGGGTGTGATCTATCTGATCACATGTGTGTGCGGCCTGCGTTATGTAGGCAAGACAGTCAGGGAGCTGCGGAAACGCATGGGGGAGCACCAAGGCGATATTCACAACAACAGGGATACCCCCGTAGCGCGTCATGTGCAGACGGTCCATGAGGGACGCATAACATCGATTAGTTTTATGGGAATCGAACATGTTGCCAAACCGACCCGTGGGGGGGACTGGAACAGGTCCATCCTCCAAAGGTAGTGTTGGTGGACATATACACTGAATACAGTAGCCCCCAATGGACTTAATGAACAGTTGAATTTCAGCTGCTTTCTGTAATTTACTCCATTTTTCTGTGTGGGCCCTGTGGCCACTTACTCTTACTTTTAACCTCTTTCTTTGGTCTTGTACACGCGTGATCTTGACACAACTGTCAATTACGCGTGAGGAGGCGGAGGATATTTAGGGAAATGCTGGGGTCGCATTTGGACCAGCGAGCAATGCGTCTCCCCCCCCCCCTTTTTGATTCCCCCCCCCCCCCCTCACCTTCCATAGCTGGGATGGGTGTAGGTTCCCACATTTGGCTAAATGGGGAATCATCCATTTTTCAGGCTTAATTTATAAGTACCCTGCTTAGTGTAGGAGATAATAAGACAAGATACTTTGTCTTACTGTAGAAATGGCCGACTGCACTATCGTGGATATGCACAGCAGTCTGGCCATAAAGAGGAATCACTGCGCCCGTGTGACCGAGGCTTGGCCTCGATCATGTGACCGCATCTCTGACATGTGCATGGGTGGTACGGCGCGGCCGGATGACGTCTGAATATGGCGCCGGCCGTGCGCTCCACACAAGCTCCATGGTACGCATGAGAGAGGCGCAGGCGCGGAAACGTCACTTCCGCCCACGTGATCGCGACCTCAGGACGCCATACAGTAGCGTCATCAAGGAGCGCACATGCCGGAAGTCCATTAGTTCCGACTGATGCGCTCCACCTGGCCCTCTAGCCTCATAATGCGGCGTTTTTCACCCCACCAGTGCCGGTCACAACTCCAGCAGACACCACCACACTGGGTCTTGCCACATAGTGCGCTAACAGCCACTCTCGACCGCAGCCGCAAACGAAGTAAGTTCTATACCTCTCCTTGATCTGACACAGACAATGGGGGAGGTTCACTTTCTGTCTATCTGACTATTGCTATAGTGACATATTTTTAGATGTACATGTCTTTGTCCATAGGCGTAGTCAAGATCTGACTTACATGAACACGCAGCCCCGTGTCCCCTGAAGAATCTTGGGGCTCTAAACTGAAGAAACGCGTCGGGACTATATAGGTATGCACCCACTCTGACTTCTAGACATCCAGGTGGTGTTATACCCTTTTTTTTCTTTATTGCATTGTGTTCACTTGTACCCTTCAGTATCCCAAAGTGGGAACTCCACCTATTTTTTCTGGCACTGTTCTAATAGGGCTTTACCAGGGAATTTTATTTAGGAACAGAGTTCCTGTCTGGGCCACCCCTTGCGGGGTTTTTTGGACCCCGTCACTCGGATACTTATAGGGTGTCACAGGTCAAGCAGGGAGGTACTAGGGCTAGTGGTCTCTGTCTACGTACCCGCCGCCCGTCAATTACCCCCTTCCTGCCTGTTTTACCAGTGACATTTTTGTTCGGTGTTTAATACCCACCGGGCACGTCTTAATCGTTGTTTGTCTAGTAGGGGCTTTTTTATCTCCTGATGTATTAAAAGTAAAGTTTTATTTAGTCTACTGCCCCTTTAGTTCTTTTGTTTGCATTTTTGAGCAGTATACCAGGGAGGCTTTGATAGCCCCTCCTGTTAAGACCACCATTTATTGGAACAGAAAGATCAAATTAAATCCATAGAGAGGGAAACCCTTCTAAATAACGTAACGGTGGAGAAAGTATCAGAGATACAACAGGAGGATAGAGAAATAGAAAAAGAAGAAGAAAAAATTCCACCCATTATTATCCCATACAATGCACAAACTCGAACATTTAGGAATATTGTAAAACGTCATTGGGACATATTAAAGGAAGATAAGGTAATTGGACATCTGTTTAATGAAGATCCAGCATTTGTTTATAAAAAAGCAGCAAACATTGGGAACATAATCGCACCCACGAAAAAATGTGCAGCTATAATGAATCCCAAAAAAATCAATGACAAGCAAAGGTTAAAAGGATTTTTTCCTTGCAAAAAATGTATGGTATGTAAAAAATCTCAGAAATTTACCAGCAAAATGAGCCAAATAACAAATGAGGATGGTACCTTTGAATATAACATCCGGGATTATATAACATGCAGTACCAAAGGGGTTATTTATGCCATAAAATGTCCTTGTGAAAAGTTATATATTGGGCGCACCAAGAGACAACTAAAAAAACGACTGAGTGAGCATATATATAATATAAATAAAAAATCTGAAGGGCACCCTTTGTCCAGACATTATACAGTAAAGCATAATGGAAAATTTGATGGATCCTCCTTCTTTGGGATACAAATAGTTAAAATGGACATACGGGGAGGTGATTTCATTAAAAATATGTCAAAAAAAGAAACCCAATGGATCTTCAATATGAACACACTGGTCCCGAATGGTTTAAACTCTGAAATTGAGTTATTTGGTTTTGATTGAATATACCAAATATATCCTTAATGGTAAATCTGTGCAATTAAGATCATATGCGGGTAGAATAAAAGGCAGCTACTAGAGGCACCATGCTGATTCCCTGACGAAGAGTGCCGTAGCACTCGAAACGCGTAGGAAGGTCTTTTGGTGCTAACAGCAGCCCGTAGCTCAACAGGTGACGTCACCAGCTCCCCTTGTGAGCGTGAGCGTAAGTACAAACGGAGTCTCGCCACCGGCCGGGGCGAACTCCATACAGCCTACCTCTACCTGCTATTCACCTCCTGTATAGAAGAACACGTGCACATCGGAACGCCCGAGAAGGTGGTCCCCTAATCCCACACATCAGAATCAAGGTAATTCCTGTTTTAAAACTGAGGTGGATAGGTTGTACACGATCGGAACAAGAGGTAAATTAGGGTCAGGTGATCTAGGCTCAGCACGGTGTCTCCCCCTTTTATAAATCATGTGTTTAACCCTTTCTTAACAGCTAGTGCGGAGCTGTTCCTGACACTGCTGCTTTAATTCTGTAATCAGCGCCGGTGGTATATCTCTGTATTGCTATGATTCAGTGTATATGCAAAATAAGTTTCCACCCCCCCCCCCAGCCATCTGAGTGTCAGTGGGCCAGGAAGATGCCCCAGGGGGTCCAAGCTTCAAGGAGAAGTTCACACCTCCAGGCACCAGTTTGGAGCCACCTGAATCCGGCAGGAAAACTCTCAGCAGGGGGTATCTGCTCTTGCCCGGATCAATGAAACTTCCCAGACATATTGGCACCTACCTCTCATAAGGAATTATGAAGCGCCCGGCCATCGCAGGCGCAAACCGGATACATATTTGTGTCCCGGTGGCCACGAGGTACGGTCCCATGGTCTTTGTTTACTTGTACCCAGTCGGGGTAGGGAGATACCCATATCTCCCCATAGAAACCACCTACCGGTACCAGGTTTGGGCTCTACTTGTAGCCGGAACCCAGACAGGTCCATTAGTCCCAGAACCATCTCCCTGTGACCCTCTGGTCTGGAGCTATGAACCCTAAAGGGTTTTGTGGGTCATTCACCGTCAGCCCAGAAGAGGGGGAGTTGACCCCCCCCCTGAGGCAGGGAGGGGATGGGCCGGCTACAGGTTAAAAGCCTGGTGCCAGCAAGTAGGCGCGGTCTTTCTCTGAAGAGGGGTCACATCCTACACATGTGTTTAGAGGGACCTAGGAAATAGCAGGAGATCACAGCCCCTCGTGTGGCCTCCAGCTCAGGACATCTCAAGGAACTTTCATCATACTTGGTAACTTACTTTTACACTGCTTAACCCAGTTGTACCCATATAATCTGTATCTGTAACCTCAGACCACTGTATATATTGTCTGTGTATATTGTGTTATATCTAGTGTGCTCTTACAGCAATTAAATCTATAATTTAATCTTGTGCTATCTTGTATCTCGATCACGAATCCCCACGTCCGTGCTTTGGCCTAGTTATAAGCTACCGCGGGTTGGTTTCTGACCCTATATAATCCCGTTAGCGGACCGGGCTTATATCAAACGAGAAACTGGTGGCAGTTACCCGGGCTGAGTGTGTGCTGTTTTCACTGTGGCAGTGAAAAGGCTCTCCCAGCTTGTTGCCTCTCTGTGCCCGCGTGGACAAGAGGTGTGTGTGTAAACTATACCAGCCTGACCTTACGTGCTCCTCTGAAGGGCGTCACTTCACGTTTTTGGTAAACCCTGTGATCATACCAGGTCTCGTGAGCTCGACGTGGTTGACGTCAGCGGGCACGAGGGGTGGTATTCATCACACCCCCCAAGGTTCTGTGCTGTTGCAATATGTCGATGTTTTGTTACTGTGTAGCATGTCAGCGGAGGCCAGCATTCAGGATGGTTTATCACTGTTACAATGGTTGTCAGGATGTGGTCACACATCCTGACAAGAAAATGCAATGGTATAAAATGCAGGTTGAATACTTGGGCTTTGTCCTCACAAAAGGTGAAAGGAGAATCAGCACAGAAGGAGTCCAGTCTATTGCGGGTCTGGTCACTCCGCACACCAAGAAAGAAATGTTATCTTTTCTTGGTCTGATAAACTACTGTAGACAATGGATTCCCGATTGCTCCTATTATGACAATGTTTTAAGGCAAGCCACTCTGGACGAAAATCCAGATTTGATTAAATGGTCTTCTGAAATGTACAATGCATTCGATTATCTGAAATGTTCACTCATGTCGAGTCCAGGGCTGGGCCTCCCTGACTATAATATGCCCTTCCACATGTTTGCACTCCAAAATTGTAAAACCATGGCGGGGGTACTGACACAAGAAAACGGAGGCAATCTTCGTCCTTGTGCGTTTTTTTCTCAAAGGTAATGCCCACCCCTGTTCAAGGGATGTCGGCATTTCTGTGTTCTCTTGCAGCCTGTGCTATGATGGTAGAGTTTGCAACTCCTGTAACAATGTGACATTACACCATTTTGTACACCACGCATGATGTTGTAGGCCTACTCAAGGGCATCCACACTCAACACAGCAGGCAGCTGAGCTCATTGCACTCACTAGAGCATGTATTCTACATGCTGATAGACCTGTCACCATTTATACTGAGAGTAGGTCCGCACATGGGGTAGTGTGGGACCATGGTATGATTTGGCATAGGAGAGGATTTACGGCAGCAGATGGTAAGGATCATGTCTCACAGGGCAATGCGCTGGCAGATAAGGTGTCGAAACGAGTGGCCAAATGCAACCCCACAGGTCCGTGTAACCATTGTAGATGCCATGTCTGGCACCTCCAACCCCTGAGATGTCGCAAATGCTTACTGATCTTCAAAGGTATGCCACTGAATAGGAACAGCAAGACTGGTGTTATCCAGTATTGCAGAAAAATCCTAAGACAGGATTAGTCTGCAAAGAGGAGTAGGTAGCCATGCATTCCCCAACACAGTGTTTCCATCTTAATAGCACATTTCCATGGAGTAGGACATAACAGTATTGAGATACTCATGGGGAGGCCTTTCCCCACCCCCTGGGCCCAATGATAGTGCAGAGAGGAGACCATGATTTAATAAGGGAAGACTATGTCACCAAATTGACACAGGTACTTAACAAAACTGAGGAAAAAGTTGCTTGTAAGTCTCCCTCTCTTCCACAGGAACCCACCCACCCATACAGAGTGGGGGATGAGGTGGTGGTTGAAACACTGAAGAAAGGAAGAGCTCAAGGTGATTTTGTATATGACCCACCTACTACCGTGGTTGCAGTAACCAGAAATGCTGTGCTGACTGAACAATCTCCAATTTGGATCCACGCCACCCGAATGAAGCTTGTGGGAGAAAGAGAGGAGGCAGGAACGGAGGCAGACAGCCTTGGCCTTGAAGGAGGACAAGAGGTACTAACGGGGACAGACAGCCCTGACCTCCAACAAAGCCCAGAGGTGCTAACGGAGGCAGACAGCCTTGACTTCGAAGAAGATACAGAAGGGATACTAACGGAGGCAGACAGCCTTGACCCCCAACGAAATGACGCAGTCGGGAAATTCCTTGAGATGGCTGAGATGCGGTGCCTTGATAATTGCAATTTTGTGTCTCCTACTCACTGTCCCATGGCTGTGCAACAGACAGACATACCTGAAAACGGAATGCAGGGGGGAAGATAATCTGTGGAAGACAAAGGAGAACTTATGGCTGTACCTGTAAGTGGTCTCCGAACCACTTTATCTGCATCTAACATTTTGGAGACATGTCTGGTAGCAGTCCCCACCCCAGTAGATGTATGGACGGGGCTCCTACGTTCCCAATGGAATGACACTGATTTGCAGGATCATGATGTTAAATATGGACATGTAAATCCTTATCATGCTTGTTATAACTGTTCTACATATGAGACTTTGCAAAGTAACATGATAAGAATAATTACAGGTCTTGTTATGGCAGCAGAAATATGTTACAAGTTCTCCTGCGATGAGAAACTATTGCCCCCCTGCATACAAGCAAAAATGCAGAACAAGACTAAGCTAAATATTTGCAATAGAAATCTAAGTAGCTGTAAAAAGATAATATCAGGAAAAAATATGCAATGTAACATTACAAAAACAGTACCATCCCTAGACAAACAAGTACCTCTACCAACAGGATGGGTATTGGCCTGTGGAAATACGAATTACACGTACATACCGGCCAATATTAAAGCTAGGTTAACATTACCAATGATACCACTAGTCCCAGCAATGTAGACGCGACACACGAGAGACACTTCTCTACAGCTACCAGAAAATTGTCACTATAATGTGAATTTCCTCTCTAGAGCAGAATACATGAGTACCAGGGTTGGCCATATATAACTACAGGACAATATCAAAATTTGCCTGTTTTATGGTAAAACAGATAAATGTTACTAGTGCAATTCTGCAAGATATACTGCTGGATATACAATCATATAAAAAGGCTATCTTGCAGAATAGGGCAACTATTGACTATTTATTGCTTCAACATGGTATAGGATGCTCAGTGTTCGCAGGGATGTGTGGTTTCAATTTATTAGATCACTCCAGTCGAATAAAAGATAAAATAGGCCAACTAGAAGAGATGAAAATACATATAAAACAAGATGTTGACCAAGGATGGTGGGACTGGCTTTTTGGCTGGATACCTGACTTTGGTCAAATAAGGTATGTTTTAGGAGTGGCACTAGCCGTGGTCGCTGCAATAATGTGTCTCTGCTGTTGTCTACAGTGTGTGCCCTCCCTTCTTGCCATATGTCAAAAAGTGGCCAAAAGAGGGGTACTCTCAACATTTCTCTATACTCCGGTAAAGATGGAAGAGGCAAACACAACCTCAACAAAGCCTGAGGATTATACTCCTGAAGGGTATATGGAATATCTAAAGGCTTACGAGCAAACTAAGGGAGAAAAGAGAAAGAACCATATAGTATAAGATATATAAGGTTCTAAGAGGGGATTGAAGGGACATATGTAACTCCATTTTGTCTGTTTTAACAATGTGTATTACGATTACATCTAGTTTATGCACAGTTTCAAGTTCCCCTTTGTGGAATTTGAGAAACTTCCTGTCTTTGGACAGTTTCTAGAGACCCTTACATTGTTTAGTTTACACAGTCATACCTTATAAGGTCATCCTGGCTTAGTGCATACTAAGCATGTATATGTCTATACCTGATTGGTTAAATGCTGTTACTATGAGTCATCAATTATGTTAATGCAAAGTATATTCATGCTATAGGTTAAGACAAATGCTAACATATGATTGCATGTCAAGGAAGTTCAACCCCCCCTATATCAAGCACTTGCAAACTGCTAAATAAACAGAGTGAATTGGAACAAGGCACGTGTTTGGTGTTAAATCTGATTCACCCTCCTGGTACCAGAAAATACTTAAGTCAAGCTGATCACCGAGGTCAGGTATTAGGGATGCCTAGTGAAGAGACAAATTGCCTTACAGAAACCACCCAAAAATGACCCCATTCTAGAAACTACACCCCTCAAGGTATTCAAAACTGATTTTACAAACTTTGTTAACGCTTCAGGTGTTGCACAAGAGTTATTGGCAAATGGGGATGAAATTTGAAAATGTCATTTTTTTGGCAAATTTTCCATTTTAACCCATTATTTCCACTAACAAAGCAAGGGTTAACAGCTAAACAAGACTGTATTTTTATTGCCCTGACTCTGCCGTTTACAGAAACACCCCATATGTGACCGTACACTACTGTACGGACACACAGCGGGGCGTAGAGGGAAAGGAGCGCCGTTCGATTTTTGGAGGGCTGATTTTTATGGACCTTTTTTTTTCACCGTGTCCTGTTTCAACCCCCCTGATGCACCCCTGGAGTAGAAACTCCCTAAAAGTGACCCCATTTTGGAAACTACGGGATAAGGTGGCAGTTTTGTTGGGATTATTTTTAGGGTACATATGATTTTTGGTTGCTCTATATTACATTTTTGTGAGATAAGGTTACCAAAAATTTAAATTCTGAAATTTCATCTCCATTTGCCATTAACTGTTGAGAAACACCTAAAGGGTTAATAAAGTTTGTAAAATCAGTTTTGAATACCTTGAGGGGTGTAGTTTCTTAGATGTGGTCACTTTTAGGGAGTTTTTACTCTAGGGGGGCATCAGGAGGGCTTCAAAAGGGGAATGGTGTCAATAAAAAAGGCCATCAAAATCGTCCTTCCAGAAACCATGTCGGTCCTTTCCTTTTGCGCCCTGCCTTTTAGTGATACAGCAGTTTACGACCACAAATGTGGCGTTTCTGTAAACTGCAATATCACGGTAATAAATAATACGTTTTTGTTTGGTTGTTAACCCTTGCTTTGTTACCGAAAAAAACGGATTGAAATGGAAAAGTGCCAAAAATAGCTGTTTTGGCACCATTTGTTTTGACCGTGTTACTTGGGGGGGGGTTAGGTCATGAGGTATTTTTATAGAGGAGATTCTTACGGACGCGGCGATACCTACTAAGTCTACTTTTTTACAATTATTTAGGTTTTAGACTATATTATCCTTTTTGATACAAAAAATAGTTTTTGTATCTAAAGTCTGAGTCATTTTTTTTTATTTATTTTTTTAGCCGATTATCTTATGTAGGGGCTCATTTTCTGCGGGATGAGAGGACGGTTGTATTGGCATTATTTTGGAGGCTATATGACTTTTTAATCGCTTGCTATTAAAATTTTTGTTATGTAAGGTGACAAAAAAAATAATTTTTATGCACAGTTTTTTTTTTTTGGGACCGTGTTAATCTGGAGGGTTAGGTCATGGGGTATTTTTATAGAGATTATTACTGACGCAGCGATACCTAATTTGTATACTTTTTTAAAATTATTTTAGTTTTTACAATTTTTTTAGGTGTCTCAAGTCTGAGAACCAGTTTTTTTTATCCGATAGTCAGTGGCTAAATTGGGATATAAATTTAGTACTCTATGGAAGTGTGATACTCCCTGAAGCAACCGTCAATGCAGAGGCCCGGATGATTGGGGCACATGTCGCACTGAGTAGTGGTGTCCTTCCGTATCCCCCTCCTGCGACACACTCTGCACTTTTTTTGGGTTCGTCCCTTCTTTACAGTATGGGGGACCACACCTGGAAAGTGTTGGCCAGGGACGATCCGGGCGCCTCCAGTTCCCGAGGTACTCCGGCCTGCTCTTTCCCGGTCCTAAAAGATCAGGGCCTTGAGGACTTCCTCATAGAACTGAAGGAATGTCCTTGTGTTGCCAGCGCTCCGGGACAGCACAAAAGAGTTGTACATGGCAACCTGCACCAAGTAGACCGCAACTTTTTTGTACCATTCCCGGGTTTAGCGGATGTCGTTATATGGCTTGAGGACTTGATCAGAGATATCAACTCCACCCATATACCGATTGTAGTCGACGATACAATTGGGCTTGAGGACCGTTGCCACGGTACCTTGCACAGGGAAAGGGGTGATGCCGTTACCATGCATTGTGGACAGTACAAGGACATCCCTCTTGTCCTTATATCTGACCAGCAACAAGTATTCACTGGTAAGGGCACGGGTCGCACCCCTGGGGATAGGTACCTGGAGGGGGTGGGCAGGGAGGCCGCGTAGATTTTTCCGCACGGTCCCACAAGTGGACGTGGATCTGGCGGCGAGGGACTGGAACAAGGGGATACTAGTATAAAAGTTATCCATGTAAAGGTGGTAACCCTTATCTAGCAGTGGGTACATAAGGTCCCACACAAGTTTCCCGCTAACACCCAGAGTGGGGGGACATTCTGGGGGTTAAATATGGGAATATCGCCCCTCATACACACAAAACTTGTAAGTGTACCCTGAGGTACGCTCACAAAGTTTGTACAGCTTCACGCCATACCTCGCCCGCTTTGAGGAAACATACTGGCGGAAAATGAGTCTCCCCTTGAACGCAATGAGAGACTCATCAACCGCGACCTCCCTTCCAGATACATAGGCCTGTACAAATTTGGCCCCAAAGTGATCGATGACCGGCCGTATCTTATACAGACGGTCATAGGCAGGATCACCTTGGGGGGGGACATGCTGCATTATCTGAATAATGCAGACATTTCCGGATGGCCTCAAACCGGGATCGTGTCATGGCCGTACTGTAAAGTGGGACCTGGTAGAGGACGTCCCCACTCCAGAAATGCCTGACACTAGGTTTCTTGACTAGGCCCATATGCAGCACGAGGCCCCAAAATGTCCTCATCTCGGCTGCACTGACCGGGGTCCAGCCACCGGGCCTACCTAAAAAGGAGCCCGGGTGTTGAGCAACGAACTGTTGGGCGTACAGGTTCGTCTGCTCCACCATTAGATTTACCAGTTGGTCACTGAAAAAATGACTAAAAAAGTCATTTTCAGTGTAGCCCACTGTGGAAATCTGGATTCCTGATTGGCCTACAAAATCAGGAATCATGGGCTCATATCGCTCTGGAGTACACCAGACAAGTTCACCGGCAGGGTGCTCCGGTGGATTTAACTGGTGGACCGGAAAACTAGTACGAGCCCCAGAGCTGCTCGTACTAGGGTGGGCCACAGGGTTTCCTTAGCATGGCGGTCCCCTTGCTCCGCCGCCTTGGGTGATCATCATCATCGCTAGATGATGAGGAGGACGCGGATGACAACAGGAAAGTGGGGTCATCCTCGTCCTCAATGGGACTCTCGGAGTCGGAGGCAAGCTGGGCGTATGCCTCCTCGGCCGAGAACATCTGGCCATAGGGGAGTGTGTATCTGCGTGTGTGTGTGCATGTGTGTAAATCTTTATTTGGTGTGCGTGTTTGTGGGGGCACGGGTGTTCGCGTACTTTATCCCTAAAACTAACAGAAAAAAGGGGGAAAAATGAGAAAAAAAAGTAAAAAAATAATTCAAAACCGCTGATCAACCGTCCGAAGTTGATCAGCAGTGGGGTGTGTGATGCGCTAACAGTGGCCGGACGCAAAAAGTTGTGGGGGGGAGGGGGGGCAAGCAGCAGCACCCCTGGCGGGTCTAGGGTCACACAGCTGTGCTGTGGACCCCAGACACCCTACTTAGGGTGATGCAATCAAACTTTTTTTTACCACTAACTTTCCCTTTCATATCCCTGCCTAGTCCAACCTTTCCCTATACTTTCCCTAATTACCTGCTGTTAAAGATGGGGGTGCTGGGGCACAGATCGGGTCCTGGGGGCAAGAATGGGTGCTGGGGCACAGATGGGGTTGCGATCCACACGTGCAGGCAGCACTCCTCTCTCCTCGGGCTCCGGACACAAAAGGAGGAGGAGAGGAGCGCTGCTATAATTTGAAACTCTCGCCGGCCCGCCCTCCTACCAATCAGAAGTGATCCTGAGAGGTGATGTCACCATCACCACTCAGGATCGCAGGATGGTGATTGGTGGGGTAAAATCACACCACCGATCACCATCCTGTTCCAGGTTATCGGGTCCTCAGAAACCCGAATAACCCAGAAACGAAGCAAACCGCAGGTCTGAATTGACCTGCGGTTTGCTGCGATCGCCTACACGGGGGGGGGGGGGGGGTCACAGGACCCCCCGGCGCATTTGCCCTAAGGTGCCTGCTCAATGAATTAAGCAGGCACCGGGTTCCGATCATCACCCGCCGTGCGGCGGTGATTGAAAATACACAGGGCGTACAGGTACGCCCTGTGTCCTTAAGTACCAGGACATAAGGGCGTACCTGTACGCCCCTTTGTCCGGAAGAGGTTAAAAATCACAAAGTGAAAAGTTTAAAAACAAGACCTATAGAATATGGAGACCTGGAGAAATTCACCACGGAATAACCTACAAAAATGATGAAAAAACTGTGGATTCGTTTAATCCATTTGGACGTAAAGTGTTTAATTTCCAAATCCACTTACATTCTAGCTGCGCTAATCTCTTTGATATGTCCCCACCTCGGACATTTTTTAAGACACAATCAATCGCTCGAACCTTCAAACTCATGGGATTACAACCATGATGGGACTAAAATTGTCTAGCCACAGGTTTTAAAATGTTCAGATCTTTCTCATTGGTTGCTGACATAATATCTCTAACATGTTCGCGTACCCTAACCTTCAACTCTCTTGTGGTTAAACCCACATAGATTCTCGGGCAAGGGCACGTCGCATAATATATGACCGCTGTACTTGTGCATGTTAGACAGTGTGTTATTTCAAATGTTTTTTCATAAGTCAAATCATGGAAAGAAGTGGCTCTCTCCATGTTTGGACAAGCAATGCATTTTCCACATGGATAGAAATCCCACCTTGGTTTACCCACCCCTGGAAAAATTGGCGGAATTTATTTAGAAAAGAAACTCCGAACAAGATGATCCTTCAGATTTTTTGAGCGTTTTGCCGTTACGGGTGGCCCAGAGGACAAATATTTGGCAAGAATAGGGTCCGTCAAGAGGACAGGCCAAAACTTTTTTTAAATATCCTTCATTTCAAACCATCTACAGTGATACCCAATGATAAATCTTGCTTCGTTATAACTTGACATTTATTTCTCTGAGAAAAGGAGATCATGACGAGAAGATCCTTGCTCTTCTGTATGCTTTTTTGATCGAGCGTTGACTGTACCGTCGGCTTGTAAATCTCTGTTTCAGATCATTTGCCTATTGCTCGAACATCTGATCCGTTGAACATATCCTCCGAACTTGTAACAGTCGCTACAATTCCTTGACACAGTCGGTACAATTCCTTGACACTCTGGTTACCTGGTGACAGACTGAACATGGACTGTATATCAAAAACCTACTGACAGAAACAAGCTTCTGAAATTGACAGTTGTCACCCATGTGCTACAGTCAACTCCTTACCCTATAGTCAATTACTCAGTGTACAACGCATAGTTCAGGAACCTGAAACCTTACCCTTACAAATAAAGGAAATTTCCACTAAATTTCTCAATAGGGACCACCCGAGACTTCTGATTGAAAAACACACTGGGAAGGTTTTCTTGACAGTGCAAGCTCTAGTCAAGAATGCAAAGTGCAGAGACAGGCTAAGAGGATTCTTTTTATTTCAACTTACTCGGTAATTAACAATATAGTCAGGAAAAACTGCCCCATCCTCACTAGCAATCATAAACAAGTGGAGGAGCTCACCTCCACCACTTATGTCATTTCGCCGTCGTCCACCCAACCTCAGAGACGACCTTGTGCGGACAGACATGCCCTCCAGGTCAGCTACACAGACCTACATTGGCTACACAAGAGTAGGCTGCTTCCCCTGCCTTAGATGTGTCAACTGCTCCTTTATGATTAAAGGAAGCTCCTTCACACAGCCAGTCTCAGGTGAGATGTTTCAGATTTGTCCACTTGTGAATGCACCTTCAGCATTTATCTATTACAGTGCCCATGCCAATTGCTGTACGTAGGAGAAACTACTCTAGATCTCAAAACTAGACTTAACCAGCACAGATATACCATTAGGCAGAAATGCAAAGACCTTCCCATATCAAAGCATTTCACTAACGCTGGGCATAGAGAGAGGGACCTTAAAGTCAGTATCATCAACCATGTCCAGCCCCTGAGAAGAGGTGGGACCAGAGAGATGGTCCTGAAACAGAAGGGGCTTAGGTGGATATATAAGTTAAACACTCTAAAGCCACATGGCTTGAATGCAACATTTAAATGGGGGATATATGATTAGAGGGGCTGTACTCACCTGATCACGTTTGGTCTTCTCCTTGGTCCTCCGAGTTGTTAGGACTAAGGCTACTTTCACACTGGTGTTTCTGTGTCCGCTTGCGAGATCCGTTCAGGGCTCTCACAAGCGGCCCAAAATGGATCAGTTCAGCCTCAATGCATTCTGAATGGATAAGGATCTGCTCAGAATGCATCAGTTTGGCTGCGTTTGGTCTCCGTTTCCACTTTTGAGTCGGACTCCAAAACGCTGCTTGCATCGTTTTGGTGTCCGCCTGACGATGCAGAGCCAAACGGATTCGTCCTGACTTACAATGTAAGTCAATGGGGACGGATCCATTTTCACTGACACAATATGGTGCAATTAAAAAAGGATCCGTCCCCCATTGGCTTTCAATGTAAGTTGGGACTTTTTTTTGAAAGAATAATGCAAACGGATCCGTTATTAATGGATACAAGCGTTTTCATTATCGGTGTGGATCCGTCTGTGCAGATACAAGACGGATCCGCACCGAACGCAGGTGTGAAAGTAGCCTAAATTGTCTATGCCATGTTTATTTTGTTCTTATACTTTGTTCTTTGTTTTTGTTCACAGATATGATACACCCTTTGTCGTTCACAGTAGATATCATTATTTTAAGGGTTCTCGTTTCGCTTTCATTGTTCATATACTTACTGTTTGGCTGTATTTGGGTCTCTGGTCTCTCAGCTCAGGATATTCCTATGTACAGTGTTGACTTGCACCCAGTGTGGGGACACTCGACTGTGCCTCCTCAATGGAGTGCATCATGGGTGTTGTGGGTGATTACTGGGCGCATGCATGGCTGGCACCTGACTTGATGCGCTGGAAGTACTGCCATCACCTGCACATGTGTGGGGCTGCCCTTCGCACAATGACCTAGACAGAGGAACCCTAATGAGTTTATCTATGGGCTACTTGTGATGTACCGTATGTATCTATGCCTATTACTCATTATCTAATCATACCTGGTAGTTGTTGCCACCAATGGTTTTTATGAGTTTACATGGCTACCACTTATGAATTACTGTATTATCATGTCTTCACTGCATATGAATTTATCATGTATGAGTTACATGCATCACTGATGGAGACACAAATGTCCACAATCTACTGGTATATGTTTTTATTTAACTTAAAGAGGACCTTTCATCTGTCCAAACATTGTGAACTAAGTATCATGACATATACAGCGGCGCCCGGGGATCTCACTGCACTTACTATTATCCCCGGGCGCCGCTCCGTTCTCCCGCTATGCCCTCCGGTATCTTCGGTCACTAAGAGATTTCAGTCACTAAGTTATAGTAGGCGGAGTCTGCCCTTGTTCTGCTGTAGTGCTGGCCAATCGCATTGCAGAGCTCACAGCCTGGGGGAGCTGTGAGCTGTGCGCTGCGATTGGCCAGTGCTACAGCCTAGGAGAAGGAGACGCCCAGCAGAACAAGGGCAGTCTCCTCCTACTATAACCAAGTCCCCTAAGTCTCCGCCTACTATAACCTACTGAGCGAACATACCGCAGGACATAATGGGAGAACGGAGCGGCGCCCAGGGATAATAGTAAGTGCAGTGAGATCCCCGGGCGCCGCTGTATATGTCATGATACTTAGTTCACAATGTTTGGACCGATGAAAGGTCCTCTTTAATCATGTAATTGTTTTATGACACATTGCTCAATCATGCTATTGTGAAAGGTGCACATGTATATACTGTATACCTTCACATGGCTTGACACCTCTGCTTGACAAAGGCCTTATTGTGCTGGGCTGAAACATTGCAAGGGGATAAATTAGGTCTAACACTCTCTTTCACCATCAACTGGACTGCGGCCTCATCATTTGTTTATTTGGATATCACAGTAGACCTCCCGCCCAGGGTCTCTGAGGGATTGCACCCACATTGACTGTGCTGCTGTTTTTTCTATTCAGATATGAGGTAGATAGATGATAGATATAAAATGATAGATAGACAGACAGATAGGTAGATAGATAATTGATAGATAGTTCCATGTAAAATGCCCTCAAAAGACAAGGGGGCACTGCCTCCGACTGGAGAAGAAAAAGTTC
This sequence comes from Bufo gargarizans, assembly GCF_014858855.1. Taxonomy (NCBI): domain Eukaryota; kingdom Metazoa; phylum Chordata; class Amphibia; order Anura; family Bufonidae; genus Bufo; species Bufo gargarizans. The sequence goes on from NC_058084.1 coordinate 36,840,272, forward strand.
AGACTCCAGAAGCATCAAAACTTCTTTACTGTGAGAACTGTGAATCTGTGGGATAGACTTCCTCAGGACGTGGTCACAGCAGGAACAGTGGACAGTTTAAAAAAGGGTTTAGATGAATTCTTAAAAGTAAATGACATTAATGCTTATGAAAATGTGTAGAAATCTACACAGTCTCACTTCCTTCTGGGATTTACATCCCCTCCCATCTCTTGGTTGAACTTGATGAACATATGTCTTTTTTTCAACTGTATTAACTATGTAACTATAGTAGATGATAGACAGTTATTCCATTGGCATAACCGAAGATCTGTGATCGATGAAGAATTGACCCATCTATAGCCATATGTCCATAGACCAACCTGAGGGGAGCTAGTTCTGAAACCTTCTGTGCCTACAAGAAGCCAAGACAGAGAAGGGCTTTTATCATTGCATTTTATTGTGGGTTTCTTCACAAAGCTTTAATCTTCCCTGCAATGTTCCAAGTAGAAGACACAAGACTATATTCTGAGATGTCAGGGGGCAAGTAAGATGAATGTGGCACAGTGGACAATGGAGGTAATTCACACTTGTTATTCTGTCCACCTGCCTGCACTACCGTCTCTGGAGGGATGTGGTGCAGCAGGCACGTATCTGTAATAATGACACAATGTGGCCATATATATCGTGTGTGTGTCCGTGTATGAGGGAAAGTTATATCTAAGCTTTAGCTCGCTAGAAATGTTCCAAATTACAATTGTGTGCAGCACATGACCTCAACTATTTATGTGTCATCTGTCTCGGTAATATTTTTACTATGGGTATGTATGAGAGATGCTTTACAATAATAAACCCAGCACCATATATCATGTATCTATCTATCTATCTATCTATCTATCTTGGGGCGTAGCTAAAGGCTCATGGGCCCTGGTGTTAGAGGTCTGCTTGGGCAATGGGCAGGGGTGCACATAGCCTTTCTGCTGCCTGAGATAAAATTGAAACGGCGCCCCCACATGCCAAATCTTTAGCGTAACCCCTTTTCTCCAGCACTACTGTTAAAGACATACTTGGAAAACATTACATACAGCTCTGCAAAAGATACCAGAGAATACATTGCCACACACCTCTTACATCCACTGATGTCTTCTCTGATGTAGATGTTCACTTTCCTCATCTTCTCCATTCAGACCAGACCGCCATGATGATTTCTTTCAGCCTTCTCAGGCTTAACAGACATCTTAGTTTCCTACTTTTCCATCCTCCCCCATATCAGATCTTAAATCAGACCCCCTTTAGACCTCCATGTCAGAGCCTCATATTAGACCTTAAATAAATCCACTTACTTCTCCTGCTCCGCTGCTACTCTGCAAGCCTGGCGTCCTCTCCTGCAGTTGTGCTCCGTGGTCTTCTCTGGGCCCGTGCTGTTCTGTCGCCTGACTGCGTGCAGTGTCAGGTTATAATGTCCTGAGGCTGTACTCAGCCAGGACAGTGCAGTGAGGGTGAGTACAGTGCTTCACTCACTGCTCCCCGCGTCTCTTGCATAATGTAAGTGCTCACTAGTGTTCGCTTTATAAGACACACTCCGTCTTATAGAGTGCAAAATACGGTAATTGGCAGTGGACTTCCCTAACCTTTTGGGCCTGGTCGCAATTGTGACCACTTCGACCCCTATAACTACACCACTGTATCTATCTACCTATCTATCAATTTATCTAATGGTAGAAATATAGGCAACACTCGAAAACTGAGGACTTTATTTATTTTGGAGTTCTATCTATCTACAGGATCCCACTGCAGAGCAGTAGTACACTACAAATGGATTTTATATGCTTTTGTATGTATCTCCTGCTAAAAAGGTCAAACCTGTGATTAAATGTGCATTTATGCATTTCATGTAAAGGACCTATGTAGAGTTAACAGACTGTAACTTCCGGCCCACTAGATGGGGCTGTTTTCACCCTCTCTTCATAAAGGAGGAGAAATTAAGTCTGAACTAGTGTAGTCTAGTTTTGCCTAGTCTAGTGAGAAGAGTTCACTTAGCTGGACTCTGCTCAGGATTGAACCAGCCAGAGTCAAGCTCTAAATAGCAATGAAGAAGACTGCTCCAGTGCTATTGCAAATGAGTATACTAGATGCCAAAGACATGCGTGGAAAAGTCTTTGGAGAATTGTGCAGCGTCCCACTACCCTCATGGGTACTGCAAAGTTGTTGTATTGTACTTTATAATGCCTTATATAGCCTGTTTGTATGCTGTAATGTGTCCTTATGTATAATCCCTGCTAACAGGTGTATCAGAATTCATTTCACTGAGCTTACCACTAGGGGGAGATAACACCTCCCATATATATAGCTTAGCTCAGGCCTAGCCAGTTCAGTCTAGTTTCCAGACAACTTCCTGTTGAGTCTAGAGTTGCAGTTGAGCACAGCCTAGCAGCGTATGCATGCTAGGCATCTTGATCCCTCAGCCATATTTCAGTCAAGAGCTGAAGTACCTTTATCTACTCAGAAAACACTACCGAAAGGAGACCCCCAAAGGGTTATGAACACATCTTACTAGTGCCTTAGGACCTTTGGACTCCATCATGAAGGATTTAGCAGCCTTTGGCAACTTCACAAGCCTGAACCAGGATCACCAGGACCATTCCTGAAGTCCTCTATCAGTAAGGCTACAATTTTCATTATCTTTAATATCTAGAGAGGGACCTGTCAGCAGAGGACTTGCAGCAGTGTACCTCTGTACCAAGAGACTGTTTAATGCTTTGGATGACACTGTTATCAGAAGTCATCTTCAGAAAAGTTCCACCTTGAATTTCATCCTGCTTCCTCAATTATCACTATAGTAAATGGTTGTACCTGCATACAAAAGGTACTGGTGTCACGACTACAAGGGACCTTGCCACTGGCACATTAATACAGACCATAAAGGGCACCTCGAACCACCATCTGGCCAGTGTCCCTTACACCAGAGTGTGCCCCAGAGAATCCTTGTGCCATTCTCCTTTTCACTTATGCGAGCCTGTCCAGGGACGACCTAACCGCGAATAACCAGAACTGTATTTACCTCGGCCCACCTAATGCTCACGCCGTGACCTCACACATAATTCCCCTGCAAGGTCTGGCATACCGCAATTGCTGTCCAACAAGGACCACTAGTCTGCATATTTCTTTGTCAAGTTCAAAGTTCAGTCTTATGGTGCCTGGCACATCCAAAGTGCAGGTTGATCACCTGCGTAAATATCCACATAGCACAGAGGAAATTTGTGGAAACTCTTTTGCTGTGACAACCAGTAAAAAAAAAAGGGTGCATCATTATAACTGGCATTGGGGACCGCCCTGTGGTTGCATAGTCTCGCTTAACTTTCTAATATAGCATGCCTTTATTCCTGGGTACTTAAAGGAAGTGTGTCACACAACATCAGGGGAGGTTATATGAAGAGTGGAAAGCAGGGAAGGCTGGCGGTTCTGGGCACTTGTAAAAGGAAAGCCCGCTCAGCTGGGCACTTGAGCGCCATTTTCCAAAGGAATAAATATGTTTTTCTCTAGAAATTGAAATAGCACACAAAAGACATAAAGGTATGTTTACAATGTTTATACATATTGATGCTGATTTATAATAGTGAAAATTACATGGCAGACTCCCTTTAACAATCAGCTAGTGAAGTGCGGTGTGTGCATAACTCCCAAGAGACTAACAAGCCTGTTTATGCTGACTGCAGCCATGTACCCTGTAAGAACTGTGACAAAGCACATTTCTGTTATATCTGCCAGTCCATGCATGCTGAGAACTGCGTTAATGTACCTGAAATTCTTCAGTGTATGAGATGTGTACTTCACATACAGTATATACAGTATTCCTATTACTGCCTTGACTAACAAACATGAAATCAGAAAACAAATGTATTAAAAACAGGGAAGCGTGCAGTGAAGACAGGGAAGTGTGCAGTGAAGACAGGGAAGTGTGCAGTGAAGACAGGGAAGCGTGCAGTGAAGACAGGGAAGTGTGCAGTGAAGACAGGGAAGTGTGCAGTGAAGACAGGGAAGTGTGCAGTGAAGACAGGGACGCGTGCAGTGAAGACAGGGAAGTGTGCAGTGAAGACAGGGAAGCGTGCAGTGAAGACAGGGAAGTGTGCAGTGAAGACAGGAAAGCGTGCAGTGAAGACAGGGAAGTGTGCAGTGAAGACAGGGAAGCGTGCAGTGAAGACAGGGACGCGTGCAGTGAAGACAGGGACGCGTGCAGTGAAGACAGGGAAGCGTGCAGTGAAGACAGGGAAGTGTGCAGTGAAGACAGGAAAGCGTGCAGTGAAGACAGGGAAGTGTGCAGTGAAGACAGGGAAGTGTGCAGTGAAGACAGGGAAGCGTGCAGTGAAGACAGGGAAGCGTGCAGTGAAGACAGGGAAGTGTGCAGTCAAGACAGGGAAGTGTGCAGTCAAGACAGGGAAGCGTGCAGTGAAGACAGGGAAGCGTGCAGTGAAGACAGGGAAGCGTGCAGTGAAGACAGGGAAGCGTGCAGTGAAGACACAGAGAAGTGAAGTGCAAGAAAGAAAAGAAGGGCAGCATATGTTTAGTTCTCAGCCAAGGAAAGCCACCTCCAGTGTCAGACCCAAAAAGTCAGACGCCTCGGCCAGACTGAAAGGTCAGACTAAAGAAGTGGACAACCAAAGCTAGGGCTGTACCTGCTGTACCTAGAAGGGCTGACATTTAGCTACACCACTGAGTTGTGCGCAGGCAAAGGGTAAGCGTGAACAGAAGAATAACAGAATCCCAAATGTGTTGAGAGAATATAAGGAGAGACTAGTGGAGGTGAGAGTGTTACAGCAGCCTATAGACTACATTAGCAACCATTTTGAGACAGGAGTTAGCCTACAGTGCCCGTTCACAGTTTACAGTGAAGTACAAGCTGTATGTAGACACATTCCTCTATGGACAGTGTGGACAATACTCATGGAAACTGTGAGTAAGTCAGGAATACAAGACATATGTATAATGGCCATGTGAAGCAGTTTATTGATGTATACTCCACACCTGGAATATAGTCAGCTAGATGTTACAGCAGCCTGAGTGTGATCAGAATCTATACCTCACCAAGAGCCTGTTACTAGGATTGCATCCACAGCTAGCTGGGATTTGCTTTGTATGGATTACAACTACCTCTTCCATGTCAATGAACCTGTACATCTACCACAAGGCAACTGATTACCAGCAAATGTTCCAATTATTTATTTAAATGGACTCCTCTTTATTCTACTACCTCATTTGCACCAATGGGTGGTAGCATCACGAACCTCAGGAACCCTGCCTTCCCTGCACCTTAAACCCTATACCACCAAGGGCACCTCGAACAACATCCAACAGGAGATCCCTCTACATCAGAGAGTGCCCTGAAGGAATCTGGTGCCTTCCTTCCCGTCACTGCATGCTGGCCCAGGGAGCTGCAGAAATGTGAGTACCAACTACTACACCCATCAGGCCACCACACTCACACCTTGTCCCCGCGCTACAAGTCCCTGTGTTATCCTCTGGATAGGTCATCAGTATCTGATCAGTGGGGCTCCGACACCCAACCAGCTGTTTGAGAATGGCACTTGTGTTTGCAGTAGCGCCACGGCCCTCTCTAAGCTCACCAAGCACAGCGCTGTACATTTTATAGCGGCTGTGCTGGGTATCATGGCTAGGCCATGTGACCGATGAACGTCACATTGCCTACGAGTGCCTTTACCTTTTCAAACAGCTTATTGGCGGGGGTTCCTGACATTGGAGCCCACCGTTCAGATACTGATGAGTTAAAAAATCCTGAAAATCCCTTTTAAGTAACTTTGAAAATACTTTCCATTGAAGAAAGGGAAGAGGAAAACAAGTAGAGGAGTATGAGGGAGAGGACAATGAAGTCTGAAAGGAAAAAAAGAAATGTATAAGATATGTAAAAGAATTTATAGATTTTAAAGGATGAATTCCACCTACCCCGGACTAGTCGCTTTAGTTATTTCCAACTAAGACATGCCTGTGCTGAACAATTTGGAAGTGGCAAGGACAGGATAGAGCATGGAGAGATTGAAAAAATTGCTAGACAAAAAGTCTTGCACAAGCCAGTATATTCCATCTATTTAGCTCTTCTATCTCAGCCAGCCTCCCCACTGTCCAGTTCACTAGCAAGATGGAAGGTGGACATTCCGAGATTAGAAGATAGTCATGAGAAGGAGTTGATGTATAACTGGAGGAAAACAGTCACATGTGCTAGGGATCAGTTGATACAGGTTAAGTGGATACACCGGATTTATCTAACTCTGGTCAGATTAGAAAGAATGCGTACACTCAGTAGCTCTTTATGTACTAGGTGTAATGGAGAAAGGGCTCCCTGATTCATATGATCTGGGATTGTCCAGTAATCGCGGATTATTGGTCAGAGATTCACAAGTTCTTAAATCTGAAGCTAGGATTGCTGGCAGCTTGCTCCCTAGAAATCAGCTTGCTAGATTAACGATCTGCTGCAAACCAAATACTCTAGGATTTTATATCGGCTTCTAATGTTCTATGCTAGGAAGGTTCTCCTGTTGAACTGGAAGCCCCGGAAAGTTCCCTCAGTCCAACACTGGGTGCAACTTATCAAAGCAGCCTTGCCAATGTTCAAACTGACTTACTTTGCCAGAGGGAGTCTAGAGAGATTTGGGGTCCATGGTTAGCCGCTAGAAAAGTGGTGATCTAGATTAAGATGGGAGGCCTGTGGCGCTGCGGTGGTGTGTATAAGTGAGTGATGGACCATGTGATTGGACCATGTGATCTGACGTCACCACAGGTCCTAGCCGGTAGTTCATCATTAAAGAAGTAAAGAAGAGACCGGGAACTACGCGATCAAGAGGAGAAGGTGAGTTAATTTTTTAATTTTTTTTTTAACCCTCAATTGATCACCTACTAAGCATTCTGTATTCAGAATGCTATTATTTTCCCTTATAACCATGTTATAAGGGAAAATAATAACATCTACACAACACCGAACCCAAACCTGAACTTCTGTGAAGAAGTTCGGGTCTGGGTACCACACTCGGTTTTTTATCACGCGCGTGCAAAATACATTGCACCCGCGCGATAAAAACTGAACACCGGAACGCAATCGCAGTCAAAACTGACTGCAATTGCGTACCTAATTGCGCGGGTTTGCCGCAATACACCGGGACGCATCCGGACCTAATCCGGACACGCCCGTGTGAACCCAGCCTAAGGGGTTAAAATGTGTTTTTTTTCTTCACTGGCAATAGATATCTTTCTTTTTTTGCCTTCAACAATTGTATTTCTACTCTCGCTCTTTAGGATTCCTGTTCCTCAATTGTTAAAACCTACAAATTAACAAAACGCTTTTCAATGTGTCAAGTGTTCGCTGGTAAATAATCATTTCAGCTCCGAGTGTTACGTGTTTAACTGGGAAAAAATTATTTTCCAAATAACCATTTTAATGTGAGCTGATATTAATGATTATCCTTGTGCCTGATTAGACTTGGCAGGTAAAACTCTCACAATAAAGCAGAAAGAGTGGGAGGATTCAGGACTCGGAGATAGCAGCTGCTATTTAGGAGCTATTACATTTATTTTCTTTAAAACAAACATGTACTTTGCATTCTGATGAGTGGCGCTGGAAATATGATGTATCAGCCTATGCTTTATTAATGGTACTGGTCTTGTATTAAAATGTGTTTACCCCTAGAGAGGTTAATTGCTTGCCAGATGTGATCATTGTACATTGTTACTAGTTACACTGGATATTGGAAACATTGGAATTCAAGAAGTCTGTACAAAGTGCACACTTGAGCCTCTTTCACACGACTGTATGGCTTTTTCAGTATTTTGCGGTCCGTTTTTAACAGATCCGTTGTTCGTTTTTTTTGTTTTCGTTGTATTTCCGTTTCCGTTCCCTTTTTCCGTATGACATATACAGTAACAGTAATTGTTAATGGATGGTTCCGCAAAAACGGAACGGATACGGAAGACATACGGAATACATTCCGTATGTGTTCTGTTTTTTTGCAGACCCATTGACTTGAATGGAGCCAAGGAACGTGATTTGCGGGCAATAATAGGACATGTTCTATCTTTCAACGGAATGGAAAAACGGAAATACGAAAATGGAATGCATACGGAGTAAATTCATTTTTTATTTTTTTTGCGGAAGGCAAAAAACGGCCCACAAGTGGAAAAAAAACCTGTCGTGTGAAAGAGGCCTTAGAGGGGTTTTCCCAAGATTTAAACTTATCCCCTATCCACACTATAGGGGACAAGTGTGTGATCAGTGGTGTCTGGGCACTGGGCTCCCCATCACAAGATAGCACTGTGTGCATGCAGACATACAGGGAGTGCAGAATTATTAGGCAAGTTGTATTTTTGAGGATTAATTTTATTTTTGAACAACAACCATGTTCTCAATGAACCCAAAAAACTCATTAATATCAAAGCTGAATATTTTTGGAAGTAGTTTTTAGTTTGTTTTTAGTTTTAGCTATTTTAGGGGGATATCTGTGTGTGCAGGTGACTATTACTGTACATAATTATTAGGCAACTTAACAAAAAACAAATATATACCCATTTAAATTATTTATTTTTACCAGTGAAACCAATATAACATCTCAACATTCACAAATATACATTTCTGACATTCAAAAACAAAACAAAAACAGTGACCAATATAGCCACCTTTCTTTGCAAGGACACTCAAAAGCCTGCCATCCATGGATTCTGTCAGTGTTTTGATCTGTTCACCATCAACATTGCGTGCAGCAGCAACCACAGCCTCCCAGACACTGTTCAGAGAGGTGTACTGTTTTCCCTCCTTGTTTTCCCTCCTTGTAAATCTCACATTTGATGATGGACCACAGGTTCTCAATGGGGTTCAGATCAGGTGAACAAGGAGGCCATGTCATTAGATTTTCTTCTTTTATACCCTTTCTTGCCAGCCACGCTGTGGAGTACTTGGACGCGTGTGATGGAGCATTGTCCTGCATGAAAATCATGTTTTTCTTACCTTGCAGACTTCTTCCTGTACCACTGTTTGAAGAAGGTGTCTTCCAGAAACTGGCAGTAGGACTCGGAGTTGAGCTTGACTCCATCCTCAACCCAAAAAGGCCCCACAAGCTCATCTTTGATGATACCAGCCCAAACCAGTACTCCACCTCCACCTTGCTGGCGTCTGAGTCGGACTGGAGCTCTCTGCCCTTTACCAATCCAGCCATCTGGCCCATCAAGACTCACTCTCATTTCATCAGTCCATAAAACCTTAGAAAAATCAGTCTTGAGATATTTCTTGGCCCAGTCTTGACGTTTCAGCTTGTGTGTCTTGTTCAGTGGTGGTCGTCTTTCAGCCTTTCTTACCTTGGCCATGTCTCTGAGTATTGCACACCTTGTGCTTTTGGGCACTCCCAGTGATGTTGCAGCTCTGAAATATGGCCAAACTGGTGGCAAGTGGCATCTTGGCAGCTGCACGCTTGACTTTTCTCAGTTCACGGGCAGTTATTTTGCGCCTTGGTTTTTCCACACGCTTCTTGCGACCCTGTTGACTATTTTGAATGAAACGCTTGATTGTTCAATGATCACGCTTCAGAAGCTTTGCAATTTTAAGAGTGCTGCATCCCTCTGCAAGATATCTCACTATTTTTGACTTTTCTGAGCCTGTCAAGTCCTTCTTTTGACCCATTTTGCCAAAGGAAAGGAAGTTGCCTAATAATTATGCACACCTGATATAGGGTGTTGATGTCATTAGACCACACCCCTTCTCATTACAGAGATGCACATCACCTAATATGCTTAATTGGTAGTAGACTTTCGAGCCTATACAGCTTGGAGTAAGACAACATGCATAAAGAGGATGATGTGGTCAAAATACTCATTTGCCTAATAATCCTGCACGTAGTATAGGTGTTCCAATAGCTGTTTACAGGAAGTGAAAAAAGCAGAGATATAAGTGTATATAAATTACAGGTTTTACAGAATCTTTAAATCACAGGTTTTACTGAATCTTATCCCATAAAACTATATATCATTCTGCTCAGCTTCTCCTGCTCTATAACATGGTGCCTTCAGGTTCTCTTTCAGACAAGAGATAAAGTTGAGTATCTACTAAGAAGATCCATCTAAGGCAGGCATGGCCAAACTGCGGCCCTCCAGCTGTTCCAAAACTACAACTCCCAGCATGCCTGGATAGCTTACAGCTATTAGAGCATGCTGGGAGTTGTAGTTTTGCAACAGCTGGAGGGCCGCAGTTTGGACATGCCTGATCTAAGGTAACAATGTGGCGAGATGGGTACAAGGTTTATTGGTCCTTTTAAGATGTTACCACAAATCAGTCCAGTCTCCTTTATGCTGGACTTGCCTCAAAGCATAACTAAGACCTTTGATTGTTCCCTTTTTAATCCTAATTCTTTTTTCAAAAGGTCTGACCATAGACTCCTACCTGTTCTTGTCCATGGTCCACATAAATATATGGATCAGAAGATCCTTGACTGTGAGTAGCATGGCATACAGCACCATTATCTTGTTGAATACAGGGATGAGACCCAGAGGAAAAGTCCTGGGATTAATATGAGACTTTCATGCAGCCAATCCAGGTAATCCCAGGATTAAGTGGTTTTTAGGACTCCTTGAAGGGTGCAAGGTAATGCTACTAACAGTATTGATTTCAATGTTGCCTCTTTTTCTCCTGTTTATTCAATTTTTGGGGGGCATGTTGCTATTCAACTTCCTAACACCTTTTGGTCAGATGTTCATCTTGCTCAGCTTGGTCAATTTAGGATATAGTCTTGATTGGTTAGACTTCCTTTAAATGCTCTTTAGTTTTTGGCTATAGCGTAAGCTCTGTCCATTTGCTTCCAGATTCCATAACATTTCTAGCATCCACTTCCTAGCTTGAGTAGTGGCAGTGTAGCTTGAGACCTGTAGTACTCTTGCCTTTCATTGCTACTAGAATTGAAGTTGCTGTTCCCCATACTACCATCTCCTTCATCCATGCATCATCGTCATTCAGTTCCTGTCATCCATCAGCAAATTTACTTCTGCCAGTGTTAATACCCGCTTCATAATATTATTCTTGTAGCTGCTAATTTGGCCCAACTGTAAATCCTGGGGATATCTGAGTGGCGAGAGATGTTTTTAGTAACCGAAAAAGGTGACTGCCATAAGTAAGTCCAGTTCTGTAGTCTTGTGAACAACCAGCGTTATTACAGAATGGACGGATTGCTTGTTGGATTGCAGGCAGCCATAGGTTTAATCATCTAGTGTTTCTCAGCAACGTATTTTTTCTAACATTAGCCATATTGTTTCTGGCTACTATCAATATTCCATTATCGTGTTTTTTCTTTTCAAACATATTTGCCTGCAAGCAATGTTTCTGCAAATGTTTCATCAGCTCGGTCTTTTCTCTTTGATGCTTCTGACTGAGTTTTGCACGATGAAGATTGCAAAAGTATACAGTTATGGGGAGCACGCTGGATCTCAGGATAAGCTGATAACAAGATAAAACTGACTCACTATTGCTCATTGTTACTGTCCCGCTTTGCCTCCCGCTCGCTCTCAGGTTGCTGGCAACTGAGCCCTAGAGATTATAGGCTTAGTTCATCGAGCAGTCTGGGCAGTAAGGTAGATGGAGAAATTCTAAACACTATTGATATGATAAACAATATTTTTGTGGCAGCTCAGAACTCAATAAAAACATTACTTGTTTTATTAGATCTTCAGATTGGAGGATGAAAGTCAATCCCTGAACAGCCGAGCAGGTTAAATGATGTGTTTTCTTCCAATGCACGACACAATTACATCATTCATGAAAAAAAATTGGATTTATGTTGCTTCACAGTGGTGGAGTTAGAGTCCTGAACACTTGAGGATAGGTTCACATCACTGTTTAGATCCGTCAAAAGAATAGAAAATTAAAAAAACAGGTCAACAATGGACTTTTTCCCTCGCTAAAAATAACGGATCTCGGACAGAAATGACTAAAATGGTTGAAAAATAAGTATAAGAGATGCTCAAAATAAAGGATGAGTTTCTTTTAAATTTTTCTGTTCTTCTGACGGATCGGAAGAATGGAAAACTAAATGGTGATGTGAACTTACTCTTAGTGCAATTTTTTCCATGTGCCTATTCCCTCAATATTCATGTTACAATCGATGTATTCATGTTACAATCGAAGAGACCACTGTGGTACTTAGCAGAAGTGGCCAAAATTATTAAAAACAAAAAGATAGCATTTAGGAATTATAAAAAAAAACAAAATGAGGATGAGGAGACAAATTTATAAGATTAGGCAGAGAGAGGCCAAACAAGTTATAAGAGCTTCTAAAGCACAGGCAGAAGAGAAATTAGCTCAGTCAGGGGAAAAAGGCGATAAGGCATTCTTTAGATACATAAATGAAAAAAGGAAACTAAAACAAGGAATTACCAAATTAAAAACTAAAGGAAGGTATATGGAAGAAGATAAAGAACTAGCTGACTGCCTCAATAAATACTTCTGTTCAGTTTTTACAAAGGAAAATGAAGGTGAAGGACCTCAGTTAGGAAAGAAGACTAATGAATCTTTTGATGCATGTGTCTTTACAGAGGAAGAGGTTCTAAGTCAACTGTCTAAAATTAATACAAATAAGTCACAGGGGCCTGATGGGATACACCCAAAGCTATTAAAAGAGCTCAGCGGTGAACTAGCAAAACCATTAACAGATTTATTTAACTAATCACTGGCAACAGGAGTCGTCCCAGAAGATTTGAAATTAGCAAATGTTGTGCCCATTCACAAGAAAGGTAGTAAGGAGGAATCGGGCAACTATAGGCCAGTAAGCCTGACATCAATAGTGGGGAAATTAATGGAAACCATACTTAAGGAGAGGATTGTGGACCATTTAAAATCCCATGGATTGAAAGATGAAAAACAGAATGGGTTTACTTCAGGGAGATCATGTCAAACTAATCTTATTGATTTTTTTGATTGTGTGACTAAAATAATAGATGAAGGAGGTGCAGTAGACATTGCTTATCTAGACTTTAGTAAGGCTTTTGATACTGTCCCACATAGAAGGCTTATCAATAAAGTGCAGTCATTGGGCTTGGACTCCCATATTGTTGAATGGATTAGGCAGTGGCTGAGGGACAGACAACAGAGGGTTGTAGTCAATGGAGTATATTCAGACCAAGGTCTTGTTACCAGTGGGGTACCTCAGGGATCTGTTCTGGGACCCATATTGTTTAATATCTTTATCAGCGAAATTGCAGAAGGCTTCAATAGTAAGGTGTGTCTTTTTGCTGATGATACAAAGATTTGTAACAGGGTTGATGTTCCTGGAGGACTTAGGAAAACTAGAGGAATGGTAAAAAATCTGGCAACTAAAATTGAATGTTGATAAGTGCAAGATAATGCACCTGGGACGTAAAAACCCAAGAGCAGAATATACAATCAGTGATACAGTCCTAACCTCAGTATCTGAGGAAAGGGATTTAGGGGTCATTATTTCAGAAGACTTAAAGGTAGTCAGACAATGTCACAGAGCAGCAGGAAATGCTAGCAGAATGCTTGGGTGTATAGCAAGAGGAATTACCAGTAGAAAGAGGGAGGTGCTCATGCCGCTCTACAGAGCACTAGTGAGACCTCATTTGGAGTATTGTGCTCAGTACTGGAGACCATATCTCCAGAAGGATATTGATACTTTGGAGAGAGTTCAGAGAAGAGCTACTAAACTAGTGCATGGATTCCAGGATAAAACTTACCAGGAAAGATTAAAGGACCTTAACATGTATAGCTTGGAAGGAAGACAAGACAGAGGGGATATGATAGAAACTTTTAAATACATAAAGGGAATCAACAAGGTAAAAGAGGAAAGAATATTTAAAAGAAGAAAAACTGCTACAAGAGGACATAGTTTTAAATTAGAGGGGCAAAGGTTTAAAAGTAATATCAGGAAGTATTACTTTACTGAGAGAGTAGTGGATGCATGGAATAGCCTTTTCTGCAGAAGTGGTAGCTGCAAATACAGTGGAGGAGTTTAAGCATGCATGGGATAGGCATAAGGCCATCCTTCATATAAGATAGGGCCAGGGGCTATCCATAGTATTTAGTATATTGGGCAGACTAGATGGGCCAAATGGTTCTTATCTGCCGACACATTCTATGTTTCTATGTTTCTATGTCTACAATGACATCCCCGATTAAAGACTAAAATGTACCACAGTCCCAAGACCTTGTCCACAAACTAAAAAACAAAATGTGGTTCAAAGAGCCTCACTAAGGCAGCACCAGGACTGCTGCTTGATTCTGAGAACACCTAAAGGCACACTTGGGTAATGATTCACAGGGGGTGGAATTGTCATTTGATGGGGGAATGTTAATTAATGGTGTTTTATTTTGTTCTTCACTATGTGTCTCACATTAGCTATACACCTCCAAAATTCTCTATCACAATATGTATAGCATCCCTCTAAATATAAAATAAATAATACCATCCTAACATTACCAATATGACTACTAGAGATGGCCTTGCGGTTTGCCTGGCGGTCGTTTCGCGTTAAACTTTGCGCGTTCGCGATTCGCCAAACATATGGTGAAGTCCGCTGGCGCCATATTCTTTTGCATTGCGCCGAACTTTGACCAATGACATATCTATCAGGTGGGACAGGACAGCCAATTGAGATGTTTCAGCACATGGACACACCCCCACCCTGTGAAAGAACCTGATCTGGCAGCCATTTTACATTCTGTGTTTTGCCAGTGTAGGGAGAGGTTGCTGTGTGGAGCAGGGACAGGCTGTTAGGGCCACCAAACGCTAGCTAATAGGGCCACAAAAGTCCTGGTATAGGTGTGCTATCGATAGGTGTGATATACCGAGGGGTGTGATATACTTATAGTATACTTTCTAACATAGAAAGTATATTATAGTGCATTTGTATTGTGCAGCAGTTGTGTGCGGTTCTGCTGCGGTATCGCAGCTATACAGAGGGACAAACGCTATTGGAACAACTAATTGCAACGGGTGTGATAGACCTGTTGCCCCCCAAAAAACTGATTGTGGGGTGTGATATACCTATAATATACTTTCTAACATACAAAGTATATAGTGCATTTGTATTGTGCAGCAGTTGTGTGCGGTTCTGCTGCGATACCGATATATAGAGGGACAAGCGCTATTGGAACAACTAATTGCAACGGGTGTGCATTGCCGTCTTTAACGCGGGGCAAAAGGGACAGCTGCCCTGGGCCCAGTTGCTCCTGGGGGGCCCAAGGTAGCTGCCTCTTGAGCCCTGCTGGCCACTGCCCACAAATTCTATCAAAGTAGCGCAGCAGGCAGGCCGGCCAGACGGCAGTGTAACGTCACTCACTTCGTCACGCGCCTGCTCCGCCTGCTTTATTAATCAAGTGGGAGGAGCAGGCATGTGATGCAGTGAGTGACATTACGCTGCCGTCCGGCCTGCCTACTACGCTACTTTGATAGTTAGTACTAGTAAAGAGCCGGTACCGGGAGGGATCCCCTATCTGCAGATGCTCGCAGCTCAGCAGACACTCGGCCCTTTGCATCTGCTGCTGGGGAAGCAGGAGGGACAGGCCCCTGCCAAATATGACATCCCAGTCAGAGGAGGAGGAGAGGGAGGGGGCAGGTAGGTCGGCCAAAGTGGACGAGGGGAACACACAGAGCCCAAATCTGCCATACAGAGGGGGGAGCAGCAATGTAACAGAGGACTGGGGGGTGGGTTGGGCTTCAGTATACAATGTTACAATCTACAGGTCAGAGGAGGCTGCAGGACACTGTTATGGGGGGGGGGGGGATCTGTGGATGACACATATATAGCATAAGATGCTATATATGTGTCATCCATAGATCCCCTCCATAACAGTGTCATCCACAGATCCCCCCATAACAGTGTCATCCACAGATGCTCTCATAACAGTGCTTCATCCACAATTGCCCCATAAAAGTGCGTCATCCACAGTTGATCCCATAACAGTGCGTCATCCACAGATCCCCATAACAGTGCATCATCCACAGATGCCCCCATAACAGTGCATCATCCACAAATGCCCCCATAACAGTGCCGAACTTTGACCCATGACACATCCATCAGGTGGGACAGGACAGCCAATTGAAACGTTTAAGCACATGGACACACCCCCAACCCTATAACAAAACCCGATCTGGCAGCCATTTTACATTATGTGTTTTGCCAGTGTAGGGAGAGGTTGCATTTTGGAGTAGGGACACCAAACTCTAGCTAATAGGGCCACAAAAGTCCTTTTAAGGACTGGTAGTGTTGTGCTATTGATAGGTGTGATACACAGAGGGGTGTGATATAATATACTTTCTAACATAGAAAGTATATTATAGTGAATTTTTATGCTTCTAGAAAATAGTGATTGAGGTTTTCCATATACCTGTGTCCACAAAATTACTGATTGAGGGCGATATACCAGCTTCAACTAACAACTGATTGAGCCCTGCCATATATCAGCTTCCACAAATACTGCTCTTCTCTAGGGACTTTGGCACAGGGTCATTTTGAAAATGACAGGCAGAGGAAGAGGCAGGCCGTTCCGCAAGGGTGGTAGGGGTCGGGCAGGTGCGCCAGGCCGGAGCCTAAGTGGGAAGTTGGAGAAGGTGCATGTGATTATGTCAAAGGACGCACCAGAGTTGGTCGAGTGGCTCACTCAGCCATCCGCTTCTGCACCCTCCTCATCCTCTGTATCTGCACCCTCCTCACGCTCTGCTGTGTGCAACCCCAAAGACACCACCACCACCACCACCATAGCCCCTCCACTTGAGTCAGAGGAATTATTTTCCCATCCATTCCCAGACCATACCGATGCGCAGCCATTCTTGGCATCAGATGAGGAAGAGGAGGTAGCAGCGGCCGCCACCCAGCGGTCTGACGAAAGTACCCAGATCAGCCCAAGGAGGGTGGACCCCGCTGTTGCTGCCTACTCCGAGATCTCTAATGTCAGTGGTGGTGAAGGTGACGATGATGACATGTCGATCGATGTCATGTGGGTTTCCACAAGAAAGGAAGAGGAGGGGAGTTTAGAGGGAGAGACAGAGCAGCAGATAGGGAGGAGAAGGAGGAGAAGCAGGCAGAACTCGCAGTGCACAGGAGGCAAAAAGCAGACTGCAAATGTATCTGGAGCGAGCCATCCACCATGCACGGTCAGATCTTGCGCTCCCAAGACACCGGCACATGGCTCCGCAGTGTGGGCTTTTTTTAACCTGTCAGTTGCTGACAATAGTGTTGCCATCTGCAGCCTGTGCTGTCAACGCATAAGTCTCGGTAAGCCCAAAACTCACCTAGAGACGACCGCCTTAAGAAGGCACCTGGCCTCCCATCACCGAGCCCAGTGGGAGGCAATGCTGTCAGAACCCACAAAGCCACACTCCCGGCGCTTCACGTCCTGCCTCGTCTCCTCTCTCCTCCCATTTGTCCTCCACTCCACCTTCCACCGTGCCGTCGTCGCGTTCATCTGGCACAAGGCAGGTTTCCGTGGCCCAAATGTTCGAGCGTAAAAAAAATGATGACGCCAGATAATCCTCTTGCCCAACGGTTGACCGCTTGTTTGTTGGAACTGCTAGCCCGCCAACTACTGCCATATAAATTGGTGGACTCAGAGGCCTTTCAAAAATTTGTGGCCATTGGCACACTGCAATGGAAGGTCCCAGAAAGGCATCCCTAAACTATATGGCCATGTTCAGCGGCAAGTTAATATATCTCTGGCACACAGTGTCGGTGCTAAGATACATCTGACCACAGACATGTGGTGTAGCAAACACGGGCAGGGAAGGTACATAACTTTTACTTGGTGTGGGTTCTGTACCGGGTGTAAAAATCGGAACACAAAAGGAAGAATGAGAACACTTAACTGTATCGTATCCAATAAAAACGGAGGGGAGTTTCGAATAAAAGGAAATTGTTCTTGTGAAAATGAGGGCATAATATATGTATTGGAGTGCCCTTGTGGACTCCAATACGTTGGCAGGACAGTGAGGAAGTTGAAAGTGAGGATCCAGGCACATATAGGGAATATCAAGAGAGGATTGATGAGCCACAGTGTGTCAGCTCACTTCAAGCTCACGCATGGTAAGAACCCGCGGGGCTTGAAGTTTGCTTGAGTGGAAGTAGTTAAACCACACTGGCGAGGAGGCGACTCGTTGTTACAAATTAATCGAAAAGAACTACAATGGATTTACCAACTAGGGACCTTGCAACCGAGTGGCCTGAACATAGAGTTCGATCTGAAGCCGTGTTTAGTGTAAAGTATAGAATAAGAAGTGTTTCTTCACGGTGGAACTAATCAATTAAGGTTTTTACCTTGTGCTGAGGACCTTTCAAGAAACGTCATAAGTAGTGGGGGTTGGATCATGTGATATGAACTTCATGAATGGGAAAGAGGTGGGGTTGAGTTTTTTTGGAGTAACGTGACCAGTAGTGGGCGGAGAGGGTGGAGAAGTCAGGTGGATACACAGCTGATAGTCCTACTGAATAGACTGTTAGAATTTGTATTATGGCAAGAAAAAAGAAGCTAAGTAAAGAAAAACGAGTGGCCATCATTACTTTAAGAAATGAAGGTCAGTCAGTCCGAAAAATTGGGAAAACTTTCAAAGTGTCCCCAAGTGCAGTCACAAAAACCATCAAGCGCTACAAAGAAACTGGCTCATATGCGGACCGCCCCAGGAAAGGAAGACCAAGAGTCACCTCTGCTGCGGAGGATAAGTTCATCCGAGTCACCAGCCTCAGAAATCTCAGGTTAACAGCAGCTCAGATTAGAGACAAGGTCAATGCCACACAGAGTTCTAGCAGCAGACACATCTCTAGAACAACTGTTAAGAGGAGACTGTGTGAATCAGGCCTTCAGGGTAGAATATCTGCTAGGAAACCACTGCTAAGGACAGGCAACAAGCAGAAGAGACTTGTTTGGGCTAAAGAACACAAGGAATGGACATTAGACCAGTGGAAATCTGTGCTTTAGTCTGATAAGTCCAAATTTGAGATCTATGGTTCCAACCACTGTGTCTTTGTGCGACGCAGAAAAGGTGAACGGATGGACTCTACATGCCTGGTTCCCACTGTGAAGCATGAAGGAGGAGGTGTGATGGTGTGGGGGTGCTTTGCTGGTGACACTGTTGGGGATTTCTTCAAAATTGAAGGCATACTGAACCAGCATGGCTACCACAGCATCTTGCAGCGGCATGCTTTTCCATCCGGTTTGCGTTTAGTTGGACCATCATTTATTTTTCAACAGGACAATGACCCCAAACACACCTCCAGACTGTGTAAGGGCTATTTGATCATGAAGGAGAGTGATGGGGTTCTGCGCCAGATGACCTGGCCTCCACAGTCATCGGACCTGAACCCAATCGAGATGGTTTGGGGTGAGCTGGACCGCAGAGTGAAGGCAAAAGGGCCAACAAGTGCTAAGCATCTCTGGGAACTCCTTCAAGACTGTTGGAAGACCATTTCAGGTGACTACCTCTTGAATCTCATCAAGAGAATGCCAAGAGTGTGCAAAGCAGTAATCAAAGCAAAAGGTGGCTACTTTGAAGAGCCTAGAATATGACATATTTTCAGTTGTTTCACACTTTTTTGTTATGTATATAATTCCACATGTGATAATTCATAGTTTTGATGCCTTCAGTGTGAATCTACAATTTTCATAGTCATGAAAATAAAGAAAACTCTTTGAATGAGAAGGTGTGTCCAAACTTTTGGTCTGTACTGTATATTATAAGGCTGCGGCAACATGATAGTGGAAAGTATAGCCGATAAGTGAAAGACTTTTTCATAATTTTACTTTGTTTTTGTCGTGAGATTAATTCTCCTATTAAGCATATGTAAAAAGTATTGTATTTTATTGATGTATTTTAATATGATCTGATTGGGTTATGGCTCCCATAGTTTGGGAATGGGAAATTGGGCTATTTAAAGGGCCCTGCTGTGGACATGCGCAGTTGTCGCCCCTGAGGAAGCCAGAGAGCGAAACCCGGGTTGGGCAGGAACTTGATTTGATTTTATCATTGTGATATGCCTGTTATCTACCCTTGTCTGTGAGTAGAATAAAACCGTTTTTACTAACAACTAAGAGGGTACTTCACTATATGCCGGTCATTTAATCTTACAGAGGAGGCGGTCTGAGGAGGATCGAACCCTTTGAGAGAGGAGGACGAAGGCTAATACCCTGATTCATTCACTTGTGCATCGTATGACTAAATCACAAGCAGCGCTGTTTCAAACCTTTACTATATGACTTTCCAGTGTGAATTACCCACCACACTACACCGGAACCAGCAGCGCAAGTAATTGTCCGTGTTTTGGGACACAGGACTGACATTTTCTATTTTATTTTATACATAACTTTTACTGCCCACTGGGTGAACCTTCTGACGGCCATCAAGCATGGCACCTGTGTGGATTTGGTGCTACCGCCATGGATTGCATGCATGCTTGCCTGTTCTTCTCCTCCTCCTACTCCATCCTCCGTCTCCTCCTCTGCTGACTCCTCCTTTTCCACTGCTACCGCCTCTTCCGCTGCACCCCCAGGCTCCCCAGAACCTATTCGATGTGCCAGGTGAGATGTTGCCATGCTGTGCTGCGGCTGTTGTGCCTTGAAGCCAAGAGCCACACCGGTGCCGCACTGCTTTCAGCTCTGTGGTCACAGGCTGATCAGTGGCTGACCCCGCTCAATTTGACAGTTGGTAAAGTGTTGTGCGACAAAGGTGCCAATCTGCTGAGCGCGCTGAAACAGGGCAAAATGACACATGTGCCATGCATGGCACACTTCCTGTACTTAATTATGCAGCGATCCATTACCAAATACCTCGGGGTCCAGGATGTCTTGCGGCAGGCCAGGATAATCTCTGGCCATTTTAGAAGATCTTACACAGCCATGGCTTGCCTTGCTGACTTTCAGCAGCGACACCACATGCCCATCAGATGTCTGATTTGTGACAGCGCAATGCGCTGGAACTCCACCTGGTATATGCTTGATAGGCTGCTCCAGCAGCAACGTGCTGTTAACGACTACCTGTACGAACTCTGCAGCAGGACAGGTTCTAGGGAGCTTGGTTTCTTTTCACCGCGCCAGTGGCTGCTCATGCACGATGCATGCAGACTTCTGCGGCCATTTGATGAGATCACCAAACTGGTCAGTCACAGCCAGGGCACCATCAGTGACATCGTACCTTACGCCTTCTTTCTGGAGCGTGCTTTGCCTCGTGCCATTGATCAAGCGGTCGAGGAGCAGGAGCTGGAAGATAAGGAAGTCACAATGCTGAAGGAATTCCCGGGGGGGCTACTCCATCTGAGACAAGTCACCAGTAGTCTGAAGAGGAGTCAGAGGAGGATGGCGGCTGGGGGGAAGAGGAGAAGGAACAAGAAGAGCAGGCTTTGAGGGGGACTTTAAACTTTTCGGGGATCCCTAGTGTTGTCCGTGGATGGGGGGGAGGAGACCGAGGACGACACTCTCCTGGGTGATGGGCAGAAGCCAGGGCGCTCCACCGCTTCCAATTTAGTGCAAATGGGGGCCTTCATACTCCAGTGTTTGAAGAGGGACCCCCGTATAAAAAGTATAAAGGGCAAGGACCAGTACTGGGTGGCAACGTACTAGCACAAAATGGCGGACATGTTATCAGCATCACAGAGGGCTGTCATAATGCAGCATTTCCAGGTCTTGCTGTGAGAGATGCTGCATTTTTCTTTTGCTGGCGCCAATAGAGGAATTTCCACCCACAGCGAAACAGGTGCGGGTACAAATCCTACCGCGCCTTCAAGAAGAGGGCGGTTTGAAGATGGGCGGTTTGAAGATGTGTTGGTCACTTTGGATATGAGATCATTCTTGCAGCCAACCCATCGACAGCCGCCCTCCGGATCCAGCCTCAGTGAACGTCTAGACCGACAGGTGTCCGACTACATCAGGTTAACGGCCAATGTGGACGCTCTGAGAAGCGAGGAACTCCTGGACTACTGGGTGTGCAAACTTGACCTGTGGCCAGAGCTGGCACAATTTGCCATGGAACTCTTGGCTTGCCCCTCGTCGAGTGTCCTGTCCGAAAGGACGTTCAGCGCAGCAGGGGGGAGCGTGACCAATAAGCGCACTCGTCTAGCTCACAACAGTGTGGACTACCTTACATTTCTAAAAATTAATGAGGCATGGATCTCTGAGGAATTCAACACCTGTGACGACCACGTGTAATTGAATTTCCTCATGCCAGTGACTGCCTAATGTACCTCTAGCCACATCGTCACAAGAGATATACTTACGTGGATTTGCATTCCTTTTCAGTCAGTCAATGCACATGATGAGTCAAGATCTAGTCTTTACTGTGAGTTCCTCAGTTCATACACAGCAGTGGTATGAATAGAAGAGGAATGTCGCCACACCAAAGATCAAAATAAACTTTTATGGTGGTGAGTTTTTTCACCCAGGATGAAAGGACATGGTGTTTGTTTGCCCATTTACATCCTTTCCATGATCATTGGGACAGTAGGTCCATCCTCTTGTCTGCCAACATAACTTCCAAAGGTTTGCCCCCACCCAGTAGCAAAAGGTATGGAAGCAACCATAACCTAGCCTCCTTTTCCAAGGACACCACAGTGCCCTCATGGTCTACTTCTATGGTATGCACATCCTTGATGCTGAGGGTTCTGATGTATCCTCCTCTGCATTGATTAAATGGTGATGTGGGTATTGAGAAACTTAAAAAGTATATATAATGAAAGTAAGGAGAAACTGAGAAAACATAATAAAATAGATTTATGAGGGCACTGGTCTTGCAAACTTGTGAGGATGCATCTATAGAAATGTCAGCACATTTGTGTTCATTTTGCCGACATTTGTAAGGAACTGACCGTGCCTAGTGTGATGTCAACTGTAAGGTTACTAACACATCTCCAAAATAGCCAACATAAAGTGCTAACTGCTCCATGTATTATATATAATCCTTTCATGATGATGCTACGAAGCTGTGAGACCTTGATGCCAATGTCCCTTTATGTTACTTTCCGCTTGGCTGTATCCCTTACAAACACCTCGCCTCTCCCCTGGGAAAGCAGCTGACCTATATAGTGAACTTGCTGTTTTTAGGACAAAAATAAGTAGAAAAAAGTTATAAGATATAAAAAAGATTTTAAATGTGTGAACTGAGAACGGTTTTGTAAAGGAAACTTGAAAATCGAAAGTTTATGTGACTTACATTCATTTTCTCACTTTCAAAAGATGTGTACTGTACACCTATGATTAAACATGTTTTTTAAAATCAAAAATTCTAAAGGAGGCACATCCCGAGCCACCAGAAACTCATTAGTCCAGAGAACAATTTTCTGCACCCCAGTGCCTATGCTTTCGTGCATAGTTGAGTCGCTTGGCCTTGTTTCCACTCAACTATGGAATAACCTTTCTGTCTACCTGCCGAGTTCCTTCAAAAAACTGTGTGCAAGTGTCTCTAGAAAAACTGATGCTGTGGTCGCTCCAAATATTTTGATTTAGATTTCTCTTTTGTTCATTCACTTTGCAGCTTGTTAATTCATACAAATAAGCTATTAAAACGTTTATTTTGAAAGCATTCTTACTATTATTTCTACTATTTTTGCTGAATTTTTTCCACACCTGCCTAAAACCTTTTCACAGTACTGTATTTTAGCATAAAATTGCAAAACATAACAATAGGGAAGTCACCATTTAACTCACCGCTGGTTACAGTGGAGGGGGTGGTTAAGTGTTCTGAGGATCCAAAAGAGGCACCCCCTCACAGGACATGCAAGCAAACTGACTGTGCCCAGAACTTCTGTTGGCCCTACTCACTTGAAGCTTGTCCCACTACAGTGCACAGTACTTGGCCAGGACAACGATGTAAAGAGAAAAACAATGAAGGATCGGAAGTGCTTAAAGGCTATGAACACCTTTGGGGGCAATTTTTTTATTATTGCATTGTACTCATTTTGAGCTAAAAGTAACTTTTTAAATTGGTCTTTATTAAAAATATGGCATCCTTTTTGTTCTGTACAGAGCTGACACGCTCTAGTAGCAACCTTAAATAAGTGTTTATGACATCTCAGTAGTTTAGAGATAAGATCTATTAGATGACTGACACAAAGTGAAAGTCTCAGTCATATGGCTAGAAAAACAGTTTGTGAGAGAAGAGCTCAATATTTTTAATAAAGGCCAATTGCAAAAAATTTTTTTGCCAAAAATGAGTAACATACAATCATTAAAATAAAATTGCCTCAGAAGGTATACTTAGCCTTTAACAAACACTGTGTCCCTTTCATTCTTAAAATCAGTGGAGGTCCTAGATTTTGGACTCAACTAATCATGAACTGATGATAAGCCCTAGCAATACTGTATGGCGCCACATTATACGATTGCAAAACTCCTTTAAGACAGACATCCAGTCATTTGAAACGGTTTGGTGCAGGAGGGACGAGGACAAAGCCTGGATGCTGTTGTAAATGGAAGCCTAAAGCTGCAGCTCCTCTACAGCTGTGCACTGTTTTTAAGATATTACCCTTAATCAAGAAAGTCCAATATGGCAGATAAAGAGGTGTGGAATGTGGGCAGCATTGTGGCTCAGTGGTTAGCACTGGTCCCTTGCAGCACTGAGGTCCTAGGGTCAAATCCGAACACGGACAATATCTGCATGGAGTTTGTATGTTCTCCCCATGTTTGCATGGGTTTTCCCTGGGTACTTCAGTTTCCTCCCACACTCCACATACTGATAGGGAACATAGATTGTGAGCCCCATTGGGGACAGTGCGATCCTAATGTAAAGCGCTGTGGAATATAGTAGCGCTATATAAGTGCATTAAATAAATAAATAAAACCTCAGGACACCCTTAGAACCTACAAGGGACAATCAGACATGCAGAAATACTTAAAAAAGAAACTCTCTCTCTCTCTCACCAGCAACTTTGTTCACGGTGGTGGAGGAAGCGTCTGCTGACACTGCAGACAATTCTTTCCTGGGGAGTGCCCTTGATATTTATCGGGGTATAGATCAGACCTAGTTTTGAGGTCTGTGGGCTTCATTATAATAGACAGCATACACTGAACATTTAGACCTAAGCCGAATGAACAACCTGGGGATGTTATATGCGGCCTACTCTCATTTGTGGACATTGCACGCATTCTAGCTGCAGCCAGGGAAAAACCATCTATCACTTATGAAGGAGCTGAGCTGGTCCTATACCAAAATATTGCTCCTTCCACACTTGCCAAGTGATGAATACTAAAGCCACTGCTGGAGGTGTAGAACAACTTGCACCTGTATTTACTCCATCGGAATATCGGTCCTCAAAGCTGGATGCTAGATCATCATACATACTCCAGAAGATTTAGATGGAGCCTGGTCCCATCTTGGTATCCAACCTATAGACATCCCGTCGTAGATGCCTGTAGACTCATTGACTACCAGTGGTCCATTACCAAAGATTGTGTCCTGGCGCAAAGTCTCCAAGGCCAAGGTACCTAAAATAGCAAAATCCTAGGCAAAACTACACTCTCTCTGACCTGAGACCCCACTTTCTCTCCACATCCCTGGAAGTCAGCCATGTGCCCACTTTTGTTTGGACCGCACTTAGTTTGGTAAGAGATACCCACTTGCTTTGCAGTACAGAGGGACTCATTACGGTTGATTAACATTCTAAATAATTCCTGGCTAAATGCAGTTTGTGTCTCCCCCCCAGGCCCTGGATTTGCCTTTGAAGAGGGGGAGCTGGGACCTGGCTGGAATAGGCCATCGTGGAGACTTACTTTGGTTGGGGACAGTTGGGGACACAGACTGGAAACTTCTCATTGGCACTTCCTCCCTTTCTATGGACTGAAATCTGAAGGGACTATTACTAGAATAAGAGAGGGAAACTGAGGATTTATAGCCTTGCTGAAGTATGGTATGCAGTAAAACATGCAGTTCTGGACCTCGCTCTTTTCGTTTACTTATTTGTCATAGCATGTCCCTTACAAGTGATTTATAATATGCTTTTATAGTTAGTATTTGGTTGCATCTCTTTTGCTACTGACCCTCATCACGAGGTAGGCTCTATGTCAGTATGAGCGATCTGATCTGAGAGACCTGGTTTCACCTACAATTATTTTATTGGGCTTGCAGGGTAATGGTTTTTGCACAATAAGCTGTGTGTTATGCTCTATGAACTGGTTTCTGGTTTTCTCTTAATTACCCCATCACCATCTCTCAGATACTATCTATCTGAAAGCCTTTGCCTAGTCCCTAGCCTGCGAGTCTTGATCAACTTTTGTCTGTGTACATACTGTAGACATTATCCTTAACCTCTCCTACTACTCCTGCTCTATACCACCTGTAGTCTTCCCACTCTGTTGTTCTTTTACTCTACCCGCCTCTCTAGTAGGGTAACTACTGTACATAACAGCGGACTACAGCAATGACTGAACTATTGTTCACCACAGTCAATGTTAAGGAATCAATTCACCACAAAAGCAACCTTATCACTCTTTTGCTTTGCAGACATTTGAAATGCATTTCAAACAACAAAACATCCTCAAACTACCTAATACCCCCTTTAAGCAACAGTTTCACACAAAATTACAAGAATTGCACTTAGAAGACATCTGGAGATACCTCAACCCTACTACTAGGGATTACTTATTCTATGCCACCACCTATTGTTAGTTTTTTCTTTGCCTTGGTCATATTCTGACCTCTGCTATATTTCTTCCTCTTTTTAAATTAGCTACAATATGCAATTTTATGATTTCTGACCACATCCCATGTACTGCCACACGACCGCTTTGTCCCTGAAAGTGATCAGAGTTGGAGGATGAATAAATCTTTATTGAACAATACTAACAACCAAGCACATGCCACAAATCACATAAAATTATTTTTTGCTACTAATTCCTTTCCTTAGTCTAACCACCCCATGATGGGAGACCCATAACACATAAGGTCTAAATTAGAGGTATCTTTATTTCTTTTGGAACCAGGGTAAAAAGTGAACAACTGAGGGTCATCAATTCACTTTTAGCCTAAATAGCAGCCTTTGAGAGAATACACAAGCAATCTAAAAGTGGTTAAGCCCAGACCAATCTACTAAACTGCTCGTTCCTGTTTTGTCAGGAAAAGATTAAAACCATAATTCATAGTGCAGCGAGCCTAGGAGAGGAGAGCAGAGTAACAGATAGGGGTGATAGTAGCAAGAATGGTGGTTGTAGACGTTACTCACTCTGACTTTCCCATGGGTCTTTTGCCCATTTGCCAGCGCAAATGGTAAAAGAAAAAGATGGAGCTCATAGGGTGAGTATGTAAAGTATTTGTGAGTCCTACAGATCTAGAACTGCTTCAGACTTTCCCTCATACGGGTGCCAGCCGGTGAGAGGAGAAGGAGTACTTGAGAGGGTGCTGGACAATTAGACCAAGGAGGCCTGGTCCAAGATAGTCATCTGGCGGCACAATGACACAACCATAAAAAGGATTCTTTATTGTAGAATTAAAAACTTCAGTCTTCAAGTGGACAACACGTTTCGGAGCTCTAGGGCTCCTTTTTCAAGTCTAAACCAGGGAATTGAACATAAAACATGCACCACTATGGTTCGATAAGAACACAAAAACAAACTAAAAATTAAATTATACCTCAGAAAAAACACAAACTAAAAATTGGATTAGAACAAATGTAAGTGGGTTAAACATGACTGGAAAAACATACAGTATATAGTTGGATCTGATATAGATGCGTGTAACTGGTGATGGATGAAAAGATGAATGGATAAATAGATAATTGATAAATTATTTTAAAAAGTCAATACATAAATATATAAATAAAAGTGAATTTCAAATCCATGATTGTATGGAAAAATGCTAAATACCTGAAAAGGTACGGAAAATAGATCAACTGATGGTAGGTGTGAGATAGATTACACAAAAAATGGGTAAAAACATATGCGATGACACAGCGAATATAAAAAGAAATATAATATAATAAATATTTTTAGAGGGATTATAATATATAGAGAAAACAAAGTATACACACTTGCCTGCAAATAGAGACCCTAAGGCAAAGGAGGACAGCAGTGGGAAATTAAGAGCATTGATAAAAGATACATAATGATGACTGGATACATGATGATCGTTAAATAACATATCTTCTATAACATACAGCCTCATGTAAAAAACATATCCTTCTTATAGTCTTCTATAACATACAGTCCTATGTAACTGACACCTCTCCCCTCCCTTCAGCCCCTCTAACATACAGTCCCAGTTAAATAACATATTTCCCTCCCACTAAGGCTACTTTCACACTGGCGTTTCTGGGTCCGCTTGTGAGATCCGTTTCAGGGCTCTCACAAGTGGCCCAAAACGGATGAGTTCCGCCCCAATGCATTCTGAATGGATAAAGATCCGTTCAGAATGCATCAATTTGGCTGCGTTTGGTCTCCGTACTCTGTTGCGTTTTTTAGACGGTCACTAAAACACAGCTTGCAGCGTTTTAGTGACCGTCTGACTATGCGAAGCCAAACTGATCCGTCTTGACTTACAATGTAAGTCAATGGGGATGGATCCGTTTTTTACTGACACAATATGGTGCAATTGAAAACGGATCCGTCCCCCATTGACTTTCAATGTAAGTCAAGACGGATCCATTTTGACTTAGACTTTTTTTGAATTAATAATGCAAACGGATCCGCTATGAACGAATACAAGCGTTTGCATTATTGGTGCAGATCCGTCTGTGCAGATACAAGACGGATCCGCACCAAACGCGAGTGTGAAAGTAGCCTAAGCAGGGAGGAGGAATAATGGGGAGAACCACATCTCCCAGCATTTCTCTGGCTTTTACATTCATTCCATGCCATCACAGGTCTCCACTGCTGAGCGCTGCCTCTTTCTGCGCTGGTTACATGATGGTGACCTCATCACAGGTCCTACCTCCACTTCCACTGCTGAAAAGATCACATGACTATGATGTCATCGAAGGTCCTTCAGCTATGGAGTGTAGACACAAACGGGCAGCAGATTCGCAGTAAGTGCTAATCAGCACCCCCCCAAAAAAAAACTCCACCCCCTCCCGACCTCCACACCAAGGTGCCCAGGTTACCCTGTTGGCAGAGGTAGGGAATGAAAAATATGATAACATAAAAAGTAAACGCCTCTGCTGACACTGGGATGGGGCCCCTCCCTTGCTGGACAGGCAGTATGTCCGCCCCTGACTTGCAGATAAGGCAATCATATAACTCTATGTCTAAAATTGGTAATGTCGTGTTCACTAGAGATGCCACGTTGCATTTAATAATCTCGGGAGGGGACAAAAAAGGAATAATATCCACAATATACCAAATGCTCTTAGATACGTTTCTGGAAACACACCCACTATCCAGAATGATAGCTTGGGAGAAAGATGTAGGAAAGCTAAGGAACAATGGGGGGACACTTTAGAGGAAGTACTGAAATCGTCCTCAAATAAAAATGGGAAACTATCACAACTGTTTATCATACACAGGGTCTCCAAAACCCCAGTGTTTTTACATCGTATTGGTGTCAGAGCAGACGCAAAATGCCCAAGATGCCATATGGAAACAGCAGATTTACTACACATGCT
The DNA here is from genome assembly GCF_014858855.1 of Bufo gargarizans. Lineage (NCBI taxonomy): Eukaryota > Metazoa > Chordata > Amphibia > Anura > Bufonidae > Bufo > Bufo gargarizans. The sequence continues at coordinate 36,869,804 of NC_058084.1, forward strand.
GTGGCAATGCCCAAGACTGGATGAGTTTTGGACGAGTATATTGAAACTAATTCAGAGAGTCTTCTCAACAGTGATGGCCAGTTCGCAGTGTTCACCAGCGAACACATGCGGGCTGCCATCTTGACTCACCTGTCTGGCGATGCACAGGTAAGCCCTTACCTGTGACGGGAGCCGGTCTGAAATCAAATGCGGTCACTGGGAGCAGGCAGTTCTGAAAACAGCCGCTGGGGGCCTTCATCGGGCTGTTCTCGGAACTGCCTGCTCCCGGTGACCGCATTTGATTTCAGACAGGCTCCCGGCACAGGCACAGGTAAGGGCTTACCTGTGCATCGCCGGACGGGTGAGTCAAGATGGCAGCCCGCATGTGTTCGCTGGTGAACACTGCGAACTGACCATCACTGCATCTCAATACGGGTTCCTTGTGAGCCTAAAGTATGTGTTTTGGGATATATGGCTGAGGTTGGTGCAGACGAGGTGGGTAGGATTGCAATAGGGAGGCTATTATATGTAGCCAGGAAGGGACAAGGGGGTTATAGAAGGGGGGGATGGAATAATTGTCTTAATTACATTTCTAATTGCTCATATTGCTTGTAATAGATGTTCTATTCTGTGTGTACTATGGACATAAGAAGACACCACTTGTACTGGTTATACCAACTGTACCTTATCGAGCTGCAAATTACAATAAAAATTATCTGAACAAAACATGTTATGGTGCCCTGATTTAACCCTCTCCCCCCGTCTCCTTGTCATTCCTTCCCCCTTTTCTTAGTTTTGTATGTTGAATTTCTATTTCTTGATAGACTATGCCCTACTTTGCAGCGTACATGGGATGTTTTAAAAGACTCTGTAATAATGTCCATTGCTGGACTCTCTGTTTAAACTTGTTTATGAAATAAAGAATTATAAAAAATATCTTGGTGCCCTTTAATATGTCCACCATAATATTATATTTGTTATACTGAATGGTTTATGGCCAAGTAAGAGTAAGGCCTCATGCACACGACCGTTGTGTGTTTTGCGGCCCGCAAACTGCAGATCCGCAAAACACGGATGGCGTCCGTGTGCGTTCCGCAATTTACGGAATGGCACGGACAGCCATTCATATAACTGCCTATTCTTGTCTGCAAAACGTGGACAAGAATAGGACAGGTTATATTTATTTTGCGGACCACAGAACGGAGCAAGTGAATGGGTCCGCATCTCGGCTCTGAGGCACCAAAACAACGGCCGTGTGCATGAGGCCTAAGAGGCACTTGCTAAATGCTGAAGTAATAACCCTGGGGCTGGACTGAAGTAATTCACGTATGTTAACTATCATGGTTCCTGAGATACCCATGAAAGGTACCAATTCAAAAATTCATGGTACCAATTCAAAAAGGACCATGTCTCACCTTCTACTGCCTTTCTTTACATTTTCACCTTCAGAATTCTTAACCGTCAGGTGAGATCAGATCGACTGTATATCAGGACAATCTGTGATGATGGTGGATAAGGACCAATGAAGGGTCATAGGAAAGAGGAAACAATGCTTCCGTTGCCTTCAGTGGGCTTGCAGCAGTAATATCGATACTCATAGGGAAGAGTATAATGATAACCAATTTTTAACAAAGGATAGGAGGAGGATGGTGAAAAAATACAGGTTTTATGTCCTTTCAAGTATGTACACCTGTAGATTAGAGCACTGACTAGGGATGAGTGGACCCATGGATGTTCGGGTTCGCAGGTTTGGTCGAACTTTGGGTCAAAGGTCAAAGTTCGAGTTCGGGACCTAAACTCAAACCCAAACCCTATTGAAGTCAATGGGAACCTGAACTTTGGTGCACTAAAATGTTAAATAGTCGTAGTAAGGGCTAGAGGGCTGCAAAAGGACGCTAAATGGGGATAAGAGCAGGACAGTTGCCCACAAACAAATGTGGATAGGGAAATTACTTAAAATAATATAGAATAGAAAAAAAATAATAATAATAATCTTGAACTAGGAGGAGGAGGTCAAAGTGGAGTAGGAGGTTGAGGAGGCGGTAAACGTGGTGGTGTAGGTGAAAGCGGCAGTGGAGGAGGTAGCCAACACCATTTTTGTTGTTTTTTTTTTATTATTTTTTAAAAAAAATTGGGAAGACCCCAAAACATTGGAAAATAGAAAAGAGAATGCAAATAGAAAGTGCGCTGGAGTATAACAATGGCTGGGTGCGGCCGGTATACTTGTCTACTCAGCACAAGGTACAGACAAGTCCTGTGGGATCTATGACATTTTAATGAACGTGAGCTTGTCCACGTTGGCTGTGGACAGGCGGCTGCACTTGTCTGTGATCACCCTCCCTGCCGTGCTAAACACACGTTCGGACAATACACTTGCTGCAGGGCAGGCCAGCACCTCCAAGGCGTAAAGGGCAGGCTCAGGCTATGTGCCCAATTTGGAGACCCAGAAGTTTAATGCGGCAGACCCATCAGTCAGTACGTGTAGGTGTGTGCACACATACTGATCCACCATGTTGCTGAAATGCTGCCTCCTGCTAAGACGTTCCGTATCAGCTGGTGGTGCTGGTTGTTGTGGCGTGCTGACAAAGCTTTTCCATATTTCTCCCATGCTAACCCTCCCTTCTGAGGTGCTGGCGGTGCCCCAGCTGCATTGGCGACTTTATCCTCCTCTGCCTTCGCCTTGTGCTTCCACTGAGCCCCCGCTGTCAGGTGTGAATGCCATCAGCAGTGCGTCTACCAGCATGCGCTTGTACTCGCGCATCTTCCGATTACGCTCCAGTGATGGAATTATGGACAGTATTTTGTCCTTATAGAGGGGATCCAGCAGGTTGGCCACCCAGTAATCAGCACTGGTTAGAATGTGGGCAACTCGGCGGTGGTTGCGCAGGCACTGCAGCATGTAGTCACTCATGTGTGCCAGGCTGCCCAGAGGCAACGACAAGCTGTCCTCTGTGGGAGGTGTATTGTCTGTGTCCTCCTTATCCCCCTAGCCACGCTCTATTGATGCCCATAAGCTGCTTTGGGTGCCACCCTGCTGTTAACACGGTTCCTCCTCCTCATCATCCTCCTCTTCATCCTGCAGAACTGTGCCCTGGCTGGACAGTTGTGTACCTGGCCTCAGTTGGTGCAGGAACCTACCCTCCGAGCCACTTGTGAATGACTGGCCTGGTAACCATGAAAATTATCCCTCTTCCTCCTCCTCTTCCTCATGTGCCACATCCTATTCCCTAATCCCTGCAGTGTTTTTTCAAGGAGACATAGAAGTGGGATAGTAACGCTGAGGACTGCGTCATCGCCACTGGCCATGTTGGTGGAGTACTCGAAACAGTGCAACACAGCACACACGTCCCACATGGAGGACAACTCGTTGGTGGTGAAGTGTTGCTATTCCGCAGCTGAAACTCCACTATCGCCTGTTGCTGCTCGCACAGTCTCTCTAGCATGTGCACGGTAGAGTTCCACCTTGTGGGTAAGTCGCATATGAGGCGGTGAGTGGGAAGGCCGAAGTTACAGACAGCAGCAGGGTGAGAACACCGAACGCACACACAGATGGCCCACACTTTCTGCAGCAGCTCTGCCATATCGGGGTAATTTTTCAGGAACCTCTGCACTACCAAATTCAGCACATGTGCCAGGCAAGGGATGTGCATCAAACCGGCTAGCCCCAGCTACTGCAGCGGGCAGGTCCCACACCAGGGGTCTTTTCTACAGGTGTTATGTGAGAGTTTTTAGAGTTTTTGTCATGACGCCAGTTGAATTTCAGCAATGAGGGACTATGTCCCCCTATGTAGAAGGTGGTAGTGGAACCCAGGGGTAGGATTGCCAGAGTGGTGTGTGGGTTGCCTATAGTGTCCCTTTTTGGTGTGGCTTTTACAGTTGTCACAGTGCTCCTACCTGGATATCCTGAAACCCCAACCGTGGTTGTCTGCAGCAGTGATAATAGGGTTGAAAGTTGAAGAATTGGTACAATTCAATTGGTATTGAAGTAGTTAAGAGCTTTATTTGGCATAAACTTTCATCAAGGAACAATCTTCCAACTTTATCTTGTTTATCAGCAGGTTTTTGGCATGAAAATGGCAGGCAAACACATTCTGCTCTTCTATATCTGTACTCTTTCAGCTCTGCTATGCTAGCTGGGTTAAATAGAAACGTTTCCTCTTCTGCTGTAAGCTGCAACTTAGCTTTCTGTAGTTCGCCTTTTTTTTTATCTTGTTCTGTATCTTTCTCTTTCTCTTTATCCAGGGAATCTTCCCTCCTGGCTCTGAAAATTTTTGTTCTTTTCCTTTGGGTCTAGCTGAGCAGAAGGTGCCTGCTGGCTGGCACACAGCCTTACCCTTGCAGGGGCTGCTCTGAACTAACCTCTAAATAACACCTCCTTCTCTAGAGAGGGCTGCAATGGACAGAAGGTTCCACTCCAGGGAAACTAGCTCTGCCAAGATTGCTGCCATCTGTTGGGGAACCAGGCACATTGCACTTATACCATTCCAAAATCATAAATACAGATGCACATTGTGTAGGATTTAGAAATAAATACATAGGATGATACAGGATGCACCATTAAAGATAGTGATGGGGTTTAAAGAGTGGTAACGCCCCCTTTCGGGGCGTTACACTACGATATTTCGCCCGTTATTGCACACCACCAGGCCACGCTTAAGGGCTCAGCTCCTGTGCGGTGTGTTTTTTTCCCCCCAAACAGATGAGTTTTTAAAAACAGCCTGCTGTCGTTTCCCCCTGGCTGTGTTGAAGTTGGTGGTGAAGGTGTCACGCTAACCGGATGAGGAGGTGGTAGAGATGGAAGCGGAGGAGGAGGCAATAAGAAATGTCCTGCAAACCATGGTGGCGGTAGGACATGCGCCAAACTGCTATCCGCCTTAGGCCCAGCCGCCACTGCATTTACCCAGTGTGCAGTTAGGGAGATATAACGTCCCTGCCTTTGCTTACTGGTCCACGTATCGGTAGTTATGTGGACTTTGCCACAGATGGCGTTGCGCAGTGCACACCTAATTTTGGCCGCCACTTGGTTGTGCAGGGCAGGGATTGCTTGCATGGAAAAGTAGTGGCGGCTGGGAACCACATACTGTGGGACAGCCACCTCCATAAGGTTTTTAAAAGTCTCCATCTCCACCAGACAGAATGACAGCATTTCAAAGGCCAGGAATTTTGAAATGCTGGCATTCAGGGCCATTCAGGGCCAGGGTAGGGGGTACTTCCTCTTTCTCTCCAGTGTTTGGGGGATGGACAGCTGAACGCTGTTCCATGGGACAGTGTGAACATACTGGGTGACGGTGGTGGCGTTGCTGCCACATCCTCTGTTTGCGGGATGGCAGGTGCCACTGTCGCTCCAGAGGGGGAGAAAGAGACCGAGACTGCAGCAGAAGAGGGAGCAAGAGGAGCCTGAGATCTTTTGTGGTTTTTCAGGTGTGTACTCCGCTGCAGCTCGAGCTTTGCATTTAGATGCCTGGTCATGCAGGTGGTGCTCAGGTTTAGAATATTTATGCCTCGCTTCAGGCTCTGATTGCACAGCGTGCAAACCACTCGTGTCTTGTGGTCAGCAAATTGTCTGAAGAACTGCCACGCCAGGGAACCCCTTGGAGCTGGCTTTGGTGGCCACTCTGGTTTTGCACCCTGCTCCCTCTTTTGCTGTGTGGCTGGCACTGTGTGACCACCACCTCTTCCTCCGAACTGCACACATCACTCGCATGACCTTAATTCCATGTGGGGTCTAGGACCTCATCATCCTCCACATCGTCTTCCATCCACTCTTCACCTCTGCCCTCCTTGCCGGTCTGCACACGGCAGAAAGCCGCAGCAGTTTGCCTCTGTGTTTCGTCATCATCCTCAGAGACGTGCTGCAGTGGTCCTTCCATGTCCACATCCTGAAACATAAGTGGTTGGGCATCAGTGCACTCAATCTCTTCCACTTCTGGGGCAGGGCTAGGTGGATGTCCCACGGAAACCCCGCCAGTAGAGTCATCAAAAAGCATAAGAGACTGCTGCATGACTTGGGGCTCAGACTGCTTGACTGATTTGCAAGGGGGTGAGGTGGAAGACAGATGCTCATGGGCTGCAGGTGCCAACTCTGCGGTTTCAGCAGGGGACTGGGTGGGAAACAATGTGAAGGAACTGGAGGCACTGTCAGCCATCCAATCTACTACCACCTTTTACTTGTTCTGGCCTCACTATTCGTACACCGGTATTTGGGCCTAAAAAATGACGCTAAACATCCTGTCGCCTACATGCACCTGGGAAAGGTGTTTCATTTGGGTGTGTAGCTGGCACAGATTGACCACGTCCTCTCACTGCAACATGAGCTTCACCAGCACCAGCAGCGCCATGACCAGGGCCACATCCCTTATTTGATGCTCTCCTCATTCTTTGAGGTCACGCACCGAACTAACAGACAGATTTACTATATTAATTTCCCTGTCACGTATGCAGTGCACATGTATCTCACACCAAAAATAGGTATATGTCACCGGCCAAACTAACAGTCAGATTAACTATATTCATTTCAAGTATACTGTCACGTATAAAGTGCACGTGTATCTCACACCAAAAATGTGAATATGTTAATGTTTGTCTTGTATAAACGCTTATACAAGTAGAGCCCCCCGACAGAGTGGAGAGGGTGTCAGCAGTAAATTTGTGTTGACGTCACTGATTCTTTTGCCTTTCCTGTGGTCTGTCAGAACAATAACCCCCAAAAAACGGATCCTGTCTGTGGAGCATCGCCTTCACTCAGTCAGCTTTTGGGCAGTAATCCATCAGTATTGCTAAAGCGTGCATCTAAGACAGAGATGAAACGTGAATGGAATATTTGCATGTCTGCCATGTTTTGTACCCACTCCTGCTTTTGGCGACCAAATCATAAGCCAATACTGATGCAAAATAGGGACCATGTCATGCAGGCCTTACAGCTGTTACATAGACAGGATCCGTTGTGCGTCTCATTTTTCTTTCCTTCTGACAGATCAGAAGAAGGGTCAAATAAATAATGATGTCAGCCAGGCCGAAAGGAAAAATAGTGGCCCAGTCATGAAGTGGGGAGGGTGGGAAAAGCATGAAAAGTCCACAGAGTGGCCCTATGACATAGTGGTGAGGTAGAAGCAGCATGAGGAGCCACAGAGTGGCCCAATGAAAAAGTCTGGAGGTGACAGCAGCATCAGGAGGCCATAGAGTGGCACAATGACAGAGTGTGGAGGTGGCAGCAGCATCAGAAGGAGGCCACAGGGTGGCACAATAACATTGTGGAGGTGGCAGCAGCAGCATCAGGAGGACACAGAGTGTGGAGGTGGCGGCAGCATCAGAAGGAGGCCACAGGGTGGCACAATGACAGTGTGGAGGTAGCAGCAGCATCAGGAGGAGGCCACAGGGTGGCACAATGACAGTGTAGAGGTGGCAGCCGCATCAGGAGGCCGCAGAGTGGCACAATAACAGAGTGTGGAGGTGGCAGCATCAGCATCAGGAGACCTGAGTGGTGAGGTGGCAGCAGCATTAGGAGACCACAGAGTGACCCGTTGACAGAGTGGGGAGGTGGGTGGCAATACCAGTACCAGCTGAAGATGGTGAGTGAAATAAAGAGCACTTGGCATCAGATGTGTGGCATCAGGCTGGTGGCAGCATCAGAATAGTAGCTGAGGCAGGTAGCCAGAAGAAACCGGTCTCTTTTGTCAATGTGTTGGTGTGGCACCATGGATGATCTAGTCTGATGCGTCAGGCATTGGTGGGTGGAAATCCTGGCTGATCCACGCCTGATTCATCTTGACAGAGGTCAGTCTCCTCACATTTTGGGTGGACAGGCGAGTTCTTCTTGGGGTAACTATGGCCCCCGCCGCACTAAACACCTGCTCTGATGCCACACTACTGGACGGGCGGGACAGCTTTTACAGGGAAAACTCTGCCAGCAGATCTTCAGTGTGAGGTGGCAGGGTGCTGTCCAAGTATGCCACCACCACATCTGGGCATTACCACTGTGAAGGGGCACATCTGGGCATTACATCTATGAAGGGGGCTCATCTGGGCATTATCCCTGTGAAGAGGACACATCTGTGCATTACCGCTGTGAAGAGGACACATCTGGGCATTACCATTGTGAAGGGGGCACATCTGAGCGTTACCACTGTGAAGGCGGCACATCTGGGCATTAACACTGTGAAGGGGCACATCTGGGCATTACCCCTGTGAAGAGGACACATCTGCGCATTACCGCTGTGAAGGGGGCACATCTGGGTATTACCACCTTGAAGAGGGCACATCTGGGCATTACCACTGTGAAGGGGCACATCTGGGCATTTTGTAGTAGTAATGCCCTCTGTGCCCCTTTATAATAGTAATGCCCTCTGTGCCCCCTTTACAGTAGTAATGCCCTCCATCCCCCTTCACAGTAATAATGCCCATTGTGCCCCCTCCATAGTAATAATGCCCATTGTGCCCCTTAATAATAATAATGCCCTCTGTGCCCCTTAAAAATAATAATGCCCTCTGTGCCCCCTCCACAGTAATATTTTTTTTTTTAACAGAAGCAGCAGCAGGCTCAGCTCGCCTACAGTATATATTTGCACACACACTGTCTGTGACACACAACACTGGTGGTCACTTCAATTCACTACAAGGCACACAGCCATTTTCAGGAGGACTAGAGAGGAGCACTGGATCGATGATGTGGTATTGAAGGACAGGGTGGTCAAAGAACTGTCCCTGATATTGCCCTACAGGGGGCTGCTATTCTGGCCCTGATAGCCTAACCACAGACCACCCGTCCTGATAAGAGCGACCCCGTCCGGAACCTTACCCTATATAAAAATGGCCCTAGTAAGCCCCTAGCTCCTAGGCCCCTGACTTCCAGGTGATCACTATATAGATCTATGTGTTTTTGACTCATTATGAAAGTATATTACAATTATATCACACCCCTCTGTGTATCACACCTATCGATAGCACACCTATACCAGTCCTTAAATGGACTTTTGTGGCCCTATTAACTAGCGTTTGGTGTCCCTAACAGTCTGTCCCTGCTCCACACAGCAACCTCTCCCTACACTGGCAAAAGACTGAATGTAAAATGGCGGCCAGATCAGGTTTATTTATAAGGTAGGGGGTATATCCATGTGCTGAAACGTCTCAATTGGCTGTCCTGTACCACATGATGGATGTGTCATGGGGCAAAGTTCTTCACAATGTAAAAGAATATGGCGGGTGCGAATATCTCTATATGTTCGCATGTTCGGCGAATCGCAAACACGCAAAGTTCGCCACGAAATGACCGCCGGGCGAACCGCAAGGCCATCTCTAGGTGCGTGTACACTACCTGACTCAGAGCACGCACGCTACTTCATAGGCTGATCCCCCTGCTGCGGCGCTGCCCACATGGCCTCCCCTCCTCTGTCTGTCACTGCTGGCAGCGCTCATCCCGCCTGAGCCATTTAGTTAATGATTCACTGAATGGCAATGGCCGGCCGAGATGCGCTCTCACTCACAGTTCACTGCCTGATGCTGGCGGCACTGCACCCCCTGTATAGCTGACAGTGCCGGAAGCTCTGCCTTCGGTCTCTGCACGGGCTACATGACACATGGGCCGTAGGTTGGGCATCTCTGCTTTAGAACATATATCTGCACCGCACAAGGGCAAATAAGATGTAGAAATATTTCCTTGTAATAAACCCTGTTAATGGCTGTATCAAACATCACTTGCACCCCAAAAACAAGAACGGTTTGCTGGAATTACAGAGCTGTATAATGGCAATTTGGATCCGCTGTCAGTGCAGCAAGGTGTAATAGGATTGTTCCTATTACCCAGGCTGTAACCTCCTCTACTGAACCCTGTCTGCTTCAATACTGTGGAATGATTCCTCCCTATCCTTTCCCTGAACTTCTATACAGCAAAATAAAAGTTTTAAAGTTTTTTCTACCACTGTCCCTAGCGCCTGCTGATGTCTCTCCCTGCACTAAGTACACTGGAAAATGACTGAATCCAAGGTGGCTGAGGCCATTTATAAGGCTGTGACATCACAGGGCTGGCTGGCTGCTGATTGGCTGCATGCATAGCATTGTGGGTAATCCCTCGTTCCCAGAGTTTCTTGCTCCATGTCCTAACACGTGCAGCAGCCATTTTAGGTTTTTGTTTTTATATATTTATAAAATGTTTGAGTAATTTTATTATTGAGACATATAGAAATGTATTTATATTTCAAAACACCTCATTATAATAACATGAGGGAGTTCATTTTGAGGACGTGATGTCCCAAATGAGGAGGTTCAAATGCGCCCGTACCAGAAGTGAATTTTGGCATGCCCCTGACAAAGCAGAGCGAAACCTGGGTCGGGCAGCGATATTTTATGTGATTTGATCAAGACAACAAGACGCGGTGAGCACTATGTATGCATCTTTTCTTAAGGCTGCAGCGCTGGAATAATGGGCAGAAACGAGCATTGCGGTACCTGCATTCAGCACTGAAGTATATTGCCGTAACAAGAGAAGTGTGAACGCCCGTGGGCTAAGAGACAGCACGCAGACTTTGTTAGTAGTGATGAGCGGCAGGTGTCATATTCGAAATCCCGATATTTTGCTAATATTTTGTAGAATATTCATAGAATATTCGCGAATTCAAATATTCGTTATATTTAAAAAAAATTAACTTGAAAATCAGCAATGTAATGATAGCGTAATATGCAAATACAGGCGTGGGTGAAAAAGGAATATATAGCACTATAGAATATAGTGCTATATATTCGTTTTTTAGAATATTCATAATTTTTTTCCATCTGGAGTCATGATTTCTCTCTGCTTAAATTGCTTGACAAGAAACTTAAGCAGGGAGGAAACATAACTTCAGATGGAAAAAAATGAAGAATATTCTAAAAAACGAATATATAGCACTATATTTTATAGTGCTATGTATTCCTTTTTCACCCACGCCTGTATTGATCGCGTAATATTCGCATATTACGCGATCATTACATTGCCGATTTTGGAAAAAATGACAAATATTCCAAAAACAAATATATAGCACTATATTCAAAATTTTCGTGAATTCTCTAAGTTGCGATATTCGCAATAAATATTCGCGCTGAACATTATTTGTTAGTTGCGTTGAGCATTCACTGACAGACTGCACTTTTGAATGTTCACCTTTACCATTTGTCTAGTTTACGCAGATCCGCTATCCTTTTTCTTTAACATATCTTGAAGCATAAAATTGGTTGGCCCATCTAGGACATTGGTGGCATAGCACTAGAAAGTTATATAGCTCTGGGTCCCACCGCTGGACATGTTTCTATCACCAGAACTGGAGAGCACACTGCACATGCACAGCGTGCTCTCCTATCATTGCTATGGGAGTTCCAAAATAGTTGAGCAAGCACCCCTGGCTGTTTTCAGAAGTCCCATAGCAGTGAATAGAGACTGCAACAGGCAAGCACAGCCACCTCTCCATTCACCACTATGGGACTGCCAGAAATTGGAGAGACAGCACTCGGCTATTTTCGGAACTTCCAAAGCAGTGAACAGAGGGTGGCCGCACATGTGCGGCTGCTCTTTATTCACTACAGGGGTTCCGTACTGGAAATAGGAGCAGGTTCCAGAGGTGTGACTTGCACCTATCTGACATTGATGGCATATCCTAGTGATGTGCTATCAATGTCCTAGATAGGCCAACACCTTCAAGTTCTAGGTCCCAATCATAAAAGGGGTTGTCCCACAAAAAATATTCTACAGTTTTCAAACCAGCACTTGGATCTGAATACTTTAGTATTTTTATGTAATTAAAATTTTAGTACAGCCACTGAATCATTTAATGAAATCTATCTGTATAGCGCCATCTGCTGTTTGATGCTTTTTCTTAATTTCTCTGTCCACCACACTGAGGTGGACACACATGCTCAATTCCATCCTTCACGCCTCCTGAGAAATGACGCGCCCCTCCGAACTGCCAGTTTGAAATAAATCTAGTAGAGCAATTGGAGCAATGAATGGGAGAGGGTTACAGGACTGGGTCTAGCTTTATTAAAAATATATTGTCATGTACTATATGATGTCTGATTTTCATTTTTTACAGTCATGGGATAACCCCTTTAATTGTAACGGGGCCCCCGAACTTATGGGCCCAGGATCAAATACAATTTCTACAACCCCTATAGCTACACCCCTGCAGCAAGACTTTCATGTGGGCAACACTCAATTTCCAGCAATGCTTTTAAAAGAAAATGATACTGGAGTAATAATATTATTATTTTTCTTCTTATTTATTTTTTCTTATTTTCTTATATTTTATTGTTCTCTCTTTACTATTTGTTTCTGTTAGAGTGCCCTCTCCCCACTTTATCAAAAATACTACAACTATTTTTGGCATAATATATATTTTTTAATCTTGGCTATAAAGTCTGAGAAACATAGGAGAGAAGAAAGCTGTATTGCAAGCACTGGAAACATAATCTCATTTTCTCACTTTCATTCTGTAATTGGCAGATACAGATCTAGTTTGACAGATGGCACCAGGCTGGATTCCCCTCTGTTAAATCACGAGTAAAGTCTAATTTATCTTTTCTTTTGCAGTCAAGTCAGGACTGTGGTCTCACAAGCCTCATCACCGGTGATCATAGTTAAAACCTAATATAAGACACGTTGCTAAGAAAAATTATGTTAGACAATATGAGAAAAATCCAATATTTTTCATTTCAGCTTAGAATCATAAACATTTATTACCGAGGAACCTGTGGAGAATTGAGAAAAAAAAAGTTTCTGGAATTTTTCCCTTCCCTGATGAGACTTCGCCTCTTATTGTGTGGCTTCCATCTGATTCTGGTGACTTGTGGTGCGGTTGATGATGCTTGGTGAAGGAGGCTGCTGACATAAAACTCCCATAAAGAGTGCATCTGCTCTGAGGCATTAAAATCCCAAATTTAAACTGCTGTTTTAACTAGAATATGAAGTTATATGAATATTATAACTAGAAACTTTTTAATGTTTTTTTTGTCCATCAATATCCAGCTCTGCAGGGCTGCTGAATAATGTATTGCCACAACACAATGTACGAGAAGCATTAAAGGGATTGTCCGAGTTACATAAAAACTCTTGCAAACCTTGTAAATAGCCTAAAATAATAAACGTATGGATATTTACCTGTTTCTTCCCGGTTTATTCAAGCGCTGTGCTCTGGTCCTGCTTACACCATCTTCTTGGCTGCAGCGGTGCAGTGACGGTCCATGCCCAGGTCACCATTGCATGTAATTGCTGGCCTCAGAGGTGGCCTCTGCTGAGACCAGTGATTGGCTGCAGTGGTGCCCTGTGGTCACAGAACATCACTGCTGTAGCCAGAAAAACAAAGAACAGCTGTGGGGCGTAGCAGAGGAGAAAATGAGTGAGTATACATTCTTTTGTTATCTTAGGCAGTTTGCGTGGGATACCCAAGTTTTAATACTGTATAACTCGGATATCTCCTATCACCTAAAGGGGTATTCAAGTTTTGTGACATTATCCCCTATCTGCAGGATAGAGGATATCTATTATATAAGTAGGGCTCCTATGCCGGTCCCCCCACCAATCACAAGAAAAGAGAACCTGTACCCCATGCAACCCCCCAAAATGTATGCAGTAGCCGATTGGGCATGCATGCAGCCACTCCATTAATTTCTATGGGAGTCCTGGAGACAGCTGAGTATGGTGCTTGGCTGTACAGGTGCCCTGTTCTTGTAATCGATGGGGGTGTGACTGCTAGGACCCCCTCCGATCAAAAAAAGAATCTAATAGTTATCCCCTGTCCTGTGGATAGGGATTGTAAATAGGTTTAAAGGTTTGGGTTCAGCGTTCGGGCAGTGGAGGAATCCTGTTATGGATTTCGTTATAACAGAATATAATGGAATTATATGATGGAATGCAAGAACGGAAGCCTTTAAGAGGCATTCCATTTTTAACCGTCATAATGGAAGTTTATGGCCAAGCATAACGGATCCTTCTAGTTTCGGTTATGAAGGACTTTGTTTTTCATCCTGCATAACGTAAACCAGATGGATCCGTTATTCTTGCCCATAGACTTCTATTATGATGGATCAAAACGGAATTCCTCTTAAAGGCTTCCATTTTGCATTCCATCATAAAATTCCATTATATTCCGCTATAATGGAATCCATAACGGGATTCCTCCACTGCCCGAACGCCGAACCAGAAACTGTAAAGTTTGGGTTCGCTCATCCCTAATTCTAAAGGATAATGTGCCTTAAATATCCTATAGGTGTGATCTCAATAATGGGGTCTGAACATGAATGGAGAGCAAGCTGTGTATTCATAGCTACCTTTTGTTGCTATGGGACTTCTGAAAATAGCCAAGTGCTGTCCCATATGAAGTCCCTTAGCAGCGAATGGAGAGCAAACAACAGCGCATGCAGGGCTCCGTTCTTGAGATATGAGCAGGTAATAGAGGTGGGACATGCACCTGTTGGACATTTAGGGCATATCCTATTAATGTGCCATAGATGTCCACGTGGGACAATTCTTTAACTTTCCCCAAACTTTGTTAAGGACTACAAGTCTCCCAATATGTATTCAATACAATATTGTGAGAAAATACTTGAGTGGCTGAAATACAAAAAGTGGCTACAGTTATACATACATAGCCCATACAACGCATCAATGGACATCACCAGAGTGGTGCAAAAAAATTAGCAAATGATGGCGTATGCCCTATTTGTGGCATAGTTTGCAACTTTTCTCTTCTCTCACCATCTTGGAGGAAGGGGCATAGCCTATTAGATTTTCCTTTAATTTATCCTAGAAACTGGCATAATAAAAGTTCAGATGTACACAAATGGAATACAGGTAGAAACGCCAAATTTATTGAGAGGCCTGTGCCTCTACACCTCGTGCTCCAGAGGTCTTTGTATCGAAGCATTTTATCTCAGGATATGTCGAGTCAAGAGGAAAAGTAAGGTAGGACACTTTAGTATTTATGGAGGGTATTCTACCAGCCAGGGACGTGCAAAAAAAAAAAAGGGCATAATTTCAAAAAATGTTTGTACCACGAATCTTACTTTTCTAGAAGTCCTACCTTGTTCTCCATTAATTTTTTTGATACTGTAATTGTAAACACGACAGAATCCACAAATATTACTTTTTTGATTTCACTGTACATATTATGGTAAAATAATGTCATTACAAGTCTCTACAGACTCTAATATGCAATGAGACAAAGCAGTACAACCCCTAGTATGCAAAGGGTCAACACACTACAACCACAAGTATGGAAAGGGACAAAGCACTTCAATGGATTAGGCAGTGGCTGAGGGACAGACAACAGAGGGTTGTAGTCAATGGAGTATATTCAGACCAAGGTCTTGTTACCAGTGGGGTACCTCAGGGATCTGTTCTGGGACCCATATTGTTTAATATCTTTATCAGCGAAATTGCAGAAGGCCTCGATGGTAAGGTGTGTCTTTTTGCTGATGATACAAAGATTTGTAACAGGGTTGATGTTCCTGGAGGAATACACCAAATGGAAAAGGACTTAGGAAAACTAGAGGAATGGTCAAAAATCTGGCAACTAAAATTTAATGTTGAAAAGTGCAAGATAATGCACCTGGGACGTAAAAACCCAAGAGCAGAATATAAAATCAGTGATACAGTCCTAACCTCAGTATCTGAGGAAAGGGATTTAGGGGTCATTATTTCAGAAGACTTAAAGGTAGACAGACAATGTCATAGAGCAGCAGGAAATGCTAGCAGAATGCTTGGGTGTATAGCAAGAGGAATTACCAGTAGAAAGAGGGAGGTGCTCATGCCGCTCTACAGAGCACTAGTGAGACCTCATTTGGAGTATTGCGCAGTACTGGAGACCATATCTCCAGAAGGATATTGATACTTTGGAGAGAGTTCAGAGAAGAGCTACTAAACTGGTACATGGATTGCAGGATAAAACTTACCAGGAAAGATTAAAGGACCTTAGCATGTATAGCTTGGAAGAAAGACGAGACAGAGGGGATATGATAGAAACTTTTAAATACATAAAGGGAATCAACAAGGTAAAAGAGGGAAGCATATTTAAAAGAAGAAAAACTGCTACAAGAGGACATAGTTTTAAATTAGAGGGGCAAAGGTTTAAAAGTAATATCAGGAAGTAATACTTTACTGAGAGAGTAGTGGATGCATGGAATAGCCTTCCTGCAGAAGTGGCAGCTGCAAATACAGTAAAGGAGTTTAAGCATGCATGGGATAGGCATAAGGCCATCCTTCATATAAGATAGGGCCAGGGGCTATCCATAGTATTTAGTATATTGGGCAGACTAGATGGGCCAAATGGTTCTTATCTGCCGACACATTCTATGTTTCTATGTTTCAACTAATGTTTCTTTGCATACTTGTTTTGTTTCTGGACTTTAAATTATATACAATATATTGCCAGGGCGGGCATTGACGGTAGACAGGCACTAAAGGAACTTAGGCAGCAGACGGAGTCACACAGGTCGACGCTTGCTCCCTTGCATTAATCCCGCTGGGTGGGGTCACATGACGTAGCAGACATACGTCACGCACGTCCGCTACCCAGGCAGCCCCTGCACTAGCATTAAAGGACCCTGTCACCCTGACCCTGCACTGGTGAGCGGGCGGACTGGTGAATAAATTGTATCGGTGAATAAATTGCGCTGTCGCCGGCGGGATGGAGGGGTGGGGCACGTGTGGACTCGCGGCGCGCTTGTAGTGGGTCGGATTGGGCAGGGCCGTCTTTAATATTGATTGGAACCTGGGTGAGAATTTACCTGGAGCCCCATGGAACCCGCCTTCCCACACCCTAGCAGGCAATCACGCCCTCCACCACTATATATATTATAGCTTACAGTGAATGACTGTAAATACTTACAGTTCTGAAGAGTCCAGCAGGCTCAGAATCAGTGCTCAGGGCTGGACTTGGGCACCGCTCTGCAGTTCAGGAAGGAGACCGGGGCTCGGCTTACCCTAGCGTTACAGTGCACCCCAGCACCCCACAGTATGCAGTATAGCACCCTATAGTATACAGCACCCCTCAGTTATGCAATACATAGTATAACACCCCACAGTATGCACTATCGCACCCTATAGTATATAACACCCCACAGTATACAGTATAGCATCCTATAGCATACAGTATAGCACCCCACAGTATACAGTAGAGCAGTATAGCACTCCACAATATACAGTAGAGCAGTAATCCCACACAGCAGCCCCCCCAGTATATAATCCCACACAGCAGCTCCCCCCAGTATATAATCCCACACAGCAGCCCCCCGGCCCCAGTATATAATCTCATACAGCAGCTGCCCCAGTATATAATCCCACAGAGCAGCTCCCTGTCACAACCAGACAGCTGAGAAGCTCTGACAGAAGCCTTTCAGAACCTCCTCCTTGAGTTTTCCTTGTTGTGGTGTTCAGTTCCTCATCTCGTTAGCCTCTCTCAGCTGTCATGTAGTTGGACTGATTGCATCCCTTTAAATTCCGCCCCATAATGCATTACTGGGCGGCTTATACTAATTCCTGGAGTGTGTGTGCATGCTGATCCTGTTTCCCAGTCTGCTACAAAGTTAAGTGCTGTACATTTATCTGTTATTTTATGTTTGCTGGATCCCAGGTGACCCTGACTCCCTCCGTGTCTGGTGTAGGGAGCCGGTGGTCATGTCCCCTCACTATTGTAGGGTGTTCAGGGGTTATATAGTCGAGGTACGTGGATATGCAACCATCCACCTTTGGGATCTTTGCATAGGCTGAGCAGCCAGGGAAAGTGCCAGGTTTTGTGCAGGGGTCTCCCTTTTGGTTCCTTAGCTTTGGATCCAGTGAGTCATATATGCATGTTGCATTGTCTTGTTTCCTGTACACCGTCCGTGACACTCCCCAGTATATAATCCTGCACAGCAGCCCCCCCAGCATATAATCCCATACAGCAGCCCCCAGTATAAAATCCCACACAGCAGCCCCCCAGTATATAATCCCACACAGCAGCCCCCCAGTATATAATCCCACACAGCAGCCCCCCCCCCAGTATATATTCTCATACAGCAGCCCACCAGTATATAATCCCACACAGCAGCCCCACGTGACCTACCCTTCTCCTGCAGGCTGCAGCAACACTGAGTCCTGGAAGCACCTTTGATTACCTCATAGCCATGTGACCAGTAATCAGTGATGGCCAGTTCACATTGTTCGACCGTGAACATATGCGGGCTGCCATCTTTTTTCACAAGTCCAGCGAGGCACAGGTAAGCCCTTACCTGTGCCGCAAACCTGTCTGAAAACAAATGCGATCATTGGGAGCAGGCAGTTCCGAAAACAGCCCTATGAAGGCCCCCGGTGGCTGTTCTCGGAACTGCCTGCTCCCGCTGACCGCACTTGTTTTCAGACCAGCTCATGCCTCGCCGGACTTACCTGTGCCTCGCCGGACTTGTGAAAAAAGATGGCAGCCCGCATATGTTCGCGGGCGAACAATGCAAACTGGCCATCACTGCCAGTAATATCGCTATGTTACTGGTCACATGGTGATGATGTCATGTAAGGTCCTTTCTCCCACAGCTCTCACTCTCTCACAGTTCACTCTGGAGTGCTGGTGTTCTGTCAGAATACTATACCTTACCGGCACGCAGGCAGGCATGGTAGCATCCCCCTATAGCTGACAGCCTGACACCTGGGGCGGACAGCCCCCTTCCCTGCGGCACGCCACTTGATGTAATTGAAATTGTGGTCAGTGGCCAGCAGAGCTCAAGAGGCAGCTGCCTTTGGGCCCCCCAGGAACAACTGGGCCCGGGGCAGCTGCCCCTTTTGTCCTGCGTTAAAGACGGCCCTGGGCTTGGGACAACATAAAAGAAAAAAAAGGGGCGCTAAAGGGGCATGGGCAGAAGGGGCCAGGGGCAGAAGGGGGCAGGGGCTCAAGCCAATTGTGTGAGACGGAGATTACAAAGTGTAAAGAGTGTGCCAAATGATTAACTCAATTGCTGCCTACCCAAAGATGCTAGGAGATACTAAAAAAAATGAGGCAGCAAAGAAGATAGAGTAGTAGGGGAACGAAAGGATTAAGATTTTATAATTTCTTTTGTTAAAATCAGACTTTTCATAAGAATGTCCTTAATTACCTTTTACATATTGGTCCAAAAAGTGGTCTTTATTACAAATGGAAAAATTACTAAAAAAAACTAGATTTTTTTTCCAATGAAAAGTTTACATCATCGCGAAAATGACTCTGAACTTAATCCCCTCTATAACCTCCATATGTACTGCAACGATCATTTACATTTTCCTGCATTCTCCAGTTTCTCGCAGCAGATTGGCCATTTTACTAGTATCATATACAGGTTATTGGAGTCATTTTTGGAGCACTTTTACACAGAAAATGATACTTCCACCAGACGCTCAATAGAACAACATCTGCTGGCGATGGGGATTGCTTTACATATTCGGTTTTATGGGTTTTACAATTTAGGTGATATCGTTTATCTCACTGACCACAAAGGAGGGGGAAGTCCATTTTGTATGGATAGATTTACTTGTTTTTGGTCACTAAGAAATGCTTTTACAACCTATGAACCTGGGTAGATAAAACATGTCAATGTGGAATGTGAAAGGATACCTGAGTGTTACAAATAGTTGTAGATGTTCTTGGAGGGAAAAAAGAGAGTAAAATGAGATTCAGTGCATCGGGCCTTGGAGCTATAGAAGCAGACAAGCAGAAAATGCAAGTACTACATAAGATATACTGAGATAACTACTGAATACTAATAGGCTGGAGAGGGAAGCATAAGATTATTCACAGGGGGTTTACATCTTCTTTAGGTAACAGATGGAAAACTAGTGTAGTATAGAAGAGTTTTTGGAGAAACATAAAAGTCAACAGTTGAATTTTTGTATTGTAGGTGACATCTCAACCCCTCTGGCCAAAGTTTACTTCTTAGGGGTAACCTTTGACAAGCTTACTTCCCTCGTCTTAATAATGTATTCCATTAATAACTTGATAGGAGATAACTGTTAGATGGTGTGAGCCCACCGATCACAAGAATGGTTATTCTATGCCCCCCCCCCCCCCCATATAAATCGAGCATGGCCAAGCATTCACACTGCTGCAACATTCATCACTTGGCTACCTCCAGAAGACCCATAGAATTTAAATGGAGCAGCAGTGCACAAGCTCAAACGCCGCTCCATTCAAACAAAGGACTATTCTCATGATCGGCGAGGGTCCCAGTGGTTAGACGGTCAGACCCCAGTGATCTAACTGTTATCTACTCTCCACTACAATTTGTTATGACTGAAATATCCCTTCAAAGAACTGAATTTCCCTGATGAACAGCTGATATCACCACGTGAAGTTGCAGCCCCTTCAAAGGAATCATAATATTTAATGGTGGCCATTCAGATTATTTGGTGGCTGGGCTGAGGGTGATTTCAACAGTGCATGTCACAGTCCACAGAAGAGAATTCCTGATCCTTGTGGAAAAATTTGTAACAAGCCCCACCCCAACTTTATGTGCAATTTGTAGAACTGATATCTACTTATGTGACATTGGGCCACCTCAAACACCTGGTGGAAGTGATATCACTGCGCAGGAATTATTAAAGATTATGAACACAGCAAAGTTACAGTATGAGGATAATAATCATATTGACATCACAGTATGGAAGTTATGGTCGCCATTTATCATTTACTAGCTGAAGGACCCGGCTTCCCATGGGTATATTTAATCTATTTTATTTTATGTCTCCGTGTGTCGTAAAAAGATATCAACAGTTTCCCCCATAACAATGACCTCTACAGTACCCGCCCCTTTAACAATGACCTCCACTGTACCCACGCCTTTAACAGTGAACTCCACAGTGCCCGCCCCTTTAACAGTGACCCTCTCAACAGAGAACACGCAACCCTGGCACACACCTGAAACACGTTTTCTACAGCACTGCTCCAGATGTGCAGAACTCTTATGGAGAATATCAGACTTCCTCCATTATAAATTTATGCTCAAAACATACAATTCGGCTCTCAACATTGCCAAACAAAAGTACTTCACCTCTCTCATCTCCTCACTCTCAAATAACCCAAAATGACTCTGACACTTTTCGTTCCCTTCTAAGCCCTAAAGTTCCAGAACCTGTCACTGACCTATGCACTGATGGCATGGCCACTTACTTCAGAGACAAGATTGGCATCCTCCTCCACATGCTCTCTCTCCTCTTTTGACCTTATAACAGAGGAAGAAGTCTCCAGGCTTCTCTCTTCTTCTCGACCCACAACCTGTAGCAGTGATCCTATTCCATCACACCTCCTCCAGTCCCTCTCCCCAGCTGTCATCACTCACCTAACCATCTCCATCTACCACCCTACTCGTGCTCTCCGTTCTGTTAGCGGCCCAAGATTAATAACCTCCATAATTCGTACGTCTCACTCCCGTCTTCAAGACTTTTCTCGAGTTGCACCTACTGTCTGAAATACGCTGCCCCGGAATACTAGGTCAATTCACAACTTCTCCACCTTCAAACTTGCCTTAAAAATACATCTTTTCAGGTAGGCTTATCAAGCTACCTAAAATGATTTTTCCCAGACTAAACCTTTCACCCACCAACTCCTCTAGCCTAAACTCGATCCTCTAGTAGTCCCAAACCCGAAGCCGATCGGCCGGCACCACTCCTGTCAGTTTAATAATGGATAAAATCCTACTTATCACAATCAACTACCTTATGTGTCACCCCCAATTCCTCAAAGATTGTAAGCTCTTGTGAGCACGGCCCTTACTCCTAGTGTTTCAGTTGCATATTAGCCAGTTACTTTTGTTTTGTACATGAACCCTATGAATTTGTAAAGTGATGCAGAATATGGTGGCGCTATATAAATAAATTTTATTATTATTATTATTACTGTATCTGTTACGAGGGCAATGTGGCTGATGGTATGAGGACCTGTATGGGAACAGTTTTGGGGGGTGCACTTTGGCATGTCTGTAATAGGAATTACAAGGGAGGAGCACAAAGGAGGTAATGGGATCATAGAGGAATGGATGTGCATTTGGAATTAAGTTTAGCTTACTAATAGATTTGTTGAAGCAGTTGTCTGGGATCAACCAAAAACTGGGCAATGGTGGGAAGCCTGGGGAGACCAGCATGGAGTGCTGGAGTCATGGAGCTTCAGCCTCAGGGGAAATAAAAGATAAGAAATGCTTATTTTTCTATTTTATGGTATTTCCCACTGTTACTCATTTTTGGTTGATCCTGGACAACTCCTTTAAATATCACCTGCTTTTACCTATAGCTTTCCCATCAATGGTCTGATAATTACCTTCATCGTACAAGGAGCTAATGAAAATGATATATGTATGATCAGAATGTACATGATCACCTCTGAAGTCTCCTATGCAGACACAATTCCTGATGGATGGTTCCAACTAACGTCCTGCGGAAAGTAAGGGAGATATTTTAATGAGCCGCCCCGGTGATTACTCTTCCAATGTAAACAGCGCAAACAGACTAATTGTTTTTAGCATTGAGAAATAAATAGAAGCAGAAGATTATAAATGGAACACATTTATCAAAATGGAGCTTTACACGCACTGTCCCGCTGGGATTAGTATTAGGACAACTGCTGGTTAATTTATGCATAAATGACATTGAAAGG